>NC_073268.2:88790000-89097500 GCF_029289425.2 Pan paniscus
AAGGCTATTGTACACCCTGAGACAGAGAAGCAGGATGATCAAAGAAGAGAGGCAGGGTCACAGATTCCCAGGGTGCCACGCAACAAGGGTGACAGATAGGTTTTGGCTGGCACATCTTAAGTCCTAGAACTGAGAAAGCATTCTCCAGTTAGCCACAGACCCCACCCCTCCCTACTGTCTTTTATTAGCTGACTTGCTGTGTTTACATGAATTGCCTGGTACCCTAAGGTGTTTATGTTTGAAAGGGAGAGCTTTTCTTTCTTTCATACAATGTATAACATGTGATGGCAGATTGGATTGTGTGGAATAGAGAAATAGACAGGGAGGAAAAGGACTAAGGGTACCAGATTTCTAGCTTTTAAGAGGGAAATGCTTCTTTTTTAAATTTTTTTTTTTAAAACACAGAGATGGGGTCTCGCTATGTTACCCATGCTGGTCTCAAACTCCTGGCCTCAAGCAATATTCCTGCCTCAGCCTCCCAAAGTGTTGGGATTAGAGGCGTGAGCTGCCACACCCAGTCTGGAAAATGCCTCTTGATGTGCACATCGTTCTATCTGAATTAATGGAATACAGTGCCCAGAAAGGAAATGAATAACAATGATCAACAAATTCTGCTTCTCTAAGATTAAGGCTAGGGGAGTGTACCTTGGCAGTTGCAGAACCTGACTCCTGTATCCTTTCTCCCCCTTCACAGCAAGGCTGGGTTACAAATGACACAGCTGATACCACACCGGCCAGTATACAGAGAAGAACAAAGAGTCTTCAGGTTGAAAGAAAGCTTGAGGGACCCACAGTCCTGCCTCTAACTGTAATAACAGCCTTCAAAATCTAGGCCATTGTTAGCATCAGGCTGTGCCTGAGGTTTGTGGCATTCTCCTGAGAGAAGCTTTACCCATCCTGAGAAAATGGGATTTTGCACCTTGGAGCTGATGGGAACACCTGGGAACAGTCACTGTACACAGCTCACGATGGGTCCCAGCACCCGCTCTCACCTAGAAAGGAAATTCAGAAGCTCCTGCTCATCAACATCACACAGTCCATGAGTACAAATCACCCATCATAAGAAAGGAGCTTGCTGGAGAAAAGGCAGCAAAGCCTTGGAGAACACAGCAGAGGCAACCAGCCCCCACCAAGCCAGCGAGCGCGGTGAGGACGCACACTGACTCCACAATCCTTCTGTTGGGTCCCAGCCAATCATTTTTCTAACTGAGTCAGAAAATCTGATAATATTGTTCCCCTGACTGAAGCCTTCGTTTCTTCTCATCACTCTAAAGATGAAGTGCAAAGTGCTTATCATGGTCCCCAAGGCCCTGGTGTCCTGTCCTCTGCCTATATCCCCAGCTGTGTCCAAGCCACTCCCTGCTCCCTCCTTCTCTACACTCAAGCTGTCCAGTCCTCCCTTCTTTTCCTGCATCTCATCAGCACCTTCCTGGTGCAGGGCTTTGTGTGTGCTATGCCCTTAGCCTGGGACACTCGCCTCCCTCTTCCCATCTCTTCACCTGGCCAATTTATTCTCTTCCTTCAAGTCCCAGGGTGACTTTCATTTCCTCCAGCAAGTGCCTCCTCTCTGCCCCTCTGAATTAATTATCTTTTGCTGTATAACAAGGTACCCAACATTTAGCAGCTCAAAACAACACACATTGACTATCTCACACTGTTTCTGTGGGTCAGGGACGGGGAAAGAAAGGCACAAGACCTGTCAACATCCACGACATTAGCATCCACACTGGATACGAGGGATGAATGCCACCAGAATTCTGAGGGCAGAGGACCTCTGACTGTGAAAGAAGATTCTATCCACAGTCAAGTTATCAGCCCAAAGTGAAGTTATGATAACATTTTCAGGTATGCAGAGTATCAAATAATTTATCTCCCTCATGCCCTGTATTAACAATCTACTGCTGTATAACATCTTCCCTGCAAATTTGGTGGCTCATACCAATAATCCTGTACGGTCTCAGTCTCTGAGAATCAGAATCCAGGAGGGGCTTAGCTGGATGGCCCTGGCTCGGGGTCTATCATGAGGCTTCGGTCATGACAGTAGCCTGGGCTGTTGTCATCAGAAGGCTTGAGTGGGGCTGAAGGATCCACTTCCAAGCTCACTTGTGCAGCTGCTGGCTTGGAGTTTCAGTCCCTTGGCATCATAGGTTTGCCTTAAAGACACAGGGCTGCTGATAACATGGCAGCTGGCTTCCCACAGAGCAAGACATGACAGAGAAAGAGAGAGAGTGCAAGAGAGCAAGACAGTGATAGCACAACAGAGCAACCAAGATGGAAGCCACAGAGACTTCACTTGACCTCAACTCTAAGGTCGCACACCATCACTTTTGCTTTTTCCTATTTGTTAGAAGTGAACCACTGAGAAGTCTAGCACACACTGGAGAAGGAGAATTAGGCTCTATTTCTTGAAGGGATGATATTAAGGGATTTCTGGACATATTATTAAAACCACCCATCCTCCCAATAGAAGAGTTCAAAATTCCCTGTGAGGTGGCTCAGCGGTCATAGCACACCATGCCTCGGCTTCTTACTACTTGTCACAGAGGCAATTAACCAATTATGTGTGTAATCTGCAGGGTACTATCAGTCTCTCTTTCTAAATCCAAGGCTTCAGGAAGACAAGGACTATTATAAGCTATATCCCTGGTGAATAGCACACCATTTGGTATGTAACAGGGGCTCAAGAGATATTTATTGGATGAATAAGCAAATGAGCAAATCACAAATGAAAGAGGGAAGAATACTGGGGGGGAAAAGAAACAGTATATAGAAAATGACTACAACAAAGAAGTCAAAATTGCAAGAATTTTTATACAGTGCAATGCTAAGATAATGAAATACAAATTCAGAGCAGCAGGCCAACCAGCCTCCATTTGCTAGGACTGCAGCTCACATACTCTGAGTTATGAGGATGAAGCCCTGGGCTGAGCCTCAGGCAGCAGGAAACTCCTTAGACTGGCTCAGCAGGCTGCTGGTAAAACAGAAAACCTATTTTCCAACACACGAGACAGAAGAGCCGGGAAGTCACATCTCCTTTATTAAGTGAGGCTTCCCTCATCGTCCTCTTGGTAGCGACAGGCTTCAAATCCACACACTCCCATCAACAGCACCCGGGGAAGCCAGCCAGTAGGTTTTTCCTGGCTTCTGCTGGTGGGGTCACTCTATATGCATGAGAAGGAGGGCTTTTTGCTGCGCTCCTATTTCCAAGACCACTGTTACAGATTCTTGGAAATACACCCTCCCCGTGGAGCTGGGCTTCCAGGATCAACCACACAGCAGTCTGAGCTTGGCCCCTGCAGGCACAGCCCAGGGCATGCCAGGTGAGGGGAAGGGCGGGTGGCAAAGGAGAACAGAGGGGAAAGGGAAGACAGAATCATGAGCAGAAAGCACGTTTCAACAGGCAGCTGAAAAAACGAGACCTAGGCCCTAGAGGGGACACACTGTGCCCAGAGCAAACCACACACACACAAATCCAGCAGCATCACCACCTCAAATTCGATGCTGACTTAGCACTGACTTCATGCTCGATACTGTGAAGTGCTAAGTATGCAAGAAGATGTGACAACCCAGCCCTGATTTTCAAAGTTACCTGTGGGCATAACACACAGACGAAATGATGACCGAGAATGTAATACAAGGTGGCAGGTGCCAAAGAAGTGATGTGTACAGCATGTGTCAGAAGGGAGCTGTCCCTAGGATGGGGCCGTCCCTGAACTTTCCTGAGGGAGTCAGAGCTTGAACTTCGTGATTCCTGCAACAGTGTTGTAGCTTGAAAGTTCCTGTGTGTGAGGAGCGTGTATCTCACACATTGTTCCATGTTCAATGTGCCTAATACAAAACAAGAATCTACCTACAAGGGGTTTACCATCTTGCTGAGAATGTAAGACTTGTGCACAAATACCTGCCATCCAAAGCAGCTCAAGAGGCTATGCTAGTGTTAATAATAATAAATAATAGTAGCCATGTCCCTGAGGAATGCCAACCCATCTATTCTACTGCTGGAGGCAATACGGAGCCTCTGCAGGGCTCAGTGTCCACATCTGTGAAATGGGGTTGTAGGAACACTGACTAAGATAAGGAATAGAGTAACTACTGGCAGGTAAAGGCACTTGAGTGTCTCTCCTTCCTCCTCCTTCCATCTTCCATGAAGATGATCAGGCAAGAAGAAGGTAGCATTAGATGAGGGCTAATTTAAAAGATGGGGTACTGGCAAGGGAAGGCTCTATTTGCTTGGGGGAATAATGGAAGACAGGGCCAAGTAAAGGGTTGAGGAGGGCGAATTGACTGTGGTGCACACATTCTAATACCAGCAGCCTCATCTACCAAGCCAGGCACTTGACATGCACTACCTTGTCTAATACCCCACTAACTCACGGGATGCACACCATCGTGGCCCGGCTCTGCAGAGGATGGAGCTGAAGTTTAGGGATATCAAGTGTCCAATCTAAGCTCACAGGTGGCACAGGCAGAACCTGGACCCAGATCCTTTATTCCAATGTGCTCATAACCACTTCCTAATGCTGCCTCTGGGGGATGCTTCGTGCTGGGGTGCACTGACCCATGAGGCTGAAGGGGAAGTCTAGAAGAAGGAGTTTGCATCTAGCATCTGGCAGCCTAGGAGTACATTTCCTATCACTCAGGGAGGCTATGTCTTGCTCTTGGTTTCTCTCTCATGCACTCATGGGAGTGACGAGAAAAGGAGAAAGGACAGACATGACCACAGACTTAGTGAGTGCAGATGTTGGAAGGAGAGGGCTGGAATCGTGCCGAGCCTTCCCATTTGGGCATGTGGAGATGGGTGTATCACTAGGAGAAGTAGGGTTACTGGTGGGGAGGAGAGGAGGCAACTTCAGGTTATGTGTGTTGAGCGTGAAATGCCCCAGTATATTGAAATGTGTCTTAGTCTGCTCACGCTGTTATAACAAAGTACCATAGACGGAGGGGCTTAAATGACAGAAATGTGTAGAGCGTTTCTGGAGGCTGGAAGTCTGAGCTCAGTGTGCCAGCATGGTCATGTTCTTGGTGAGTAATCTTCAGGCTTGCAAAGAGCCACCTTCCACTGTGTCCTCACATGGTGAACAGAGAGAGAGACTGAGCTCTGGTCTCTTCCACTTCTTTCTTTCTTTCTTTTATTTTTTTTTGAGATGGAGTCTCACTCTGTTGCCCAGTCTGAAGTGCAATGGCACGATCTCAGCTCTCTGCAACCTCTGCCTTCCAGGTTCATGCAATTCTCCCACCTCAGCCTCCCGAGTAGCTGGGATTACAGGCACCCACCACCATGCAGGGGTTTCACCATGTTGGTCAGGCTGGTCTCGAAATTCTGACCTCAGGTGATCCACCCACCTTGGTCTCCCAAAGTGCTGGGATTACAGGTATGAACCACCGCACCCAGCCTATCCCACTTCTTATAAGAACACTAATCTCACCAAGGGGGCCCCACCCTCCTCACCTCATCTAAACCTAATCACCTCCCAAAGGCCCCTTTTCCAAATACCATCACACTGGGGGCTAAGGCTTCACAATATGAATGGGTGAGGGACACAAGCATTCAGTCCAGAGCAAACTGTCAGCATCTAGCTGGGGGAGGAAAATCATGAGTGGCATCTTTGGGAAGGAAGGCAGGCCCAGATGTAGAGAATTGAGAAGAGAGTTGAAAATCTGAGAGGGCACAAGAAGGCCAAAGATAGGGAGAAGAAGAGGACCGTGGGTTGGTGGAGGAGGGGAGAGGAGCTGGCGAGGTTTTGACTTGTGCACTTGGACGTGAGTGTGTGTGTCTGTGAGCGTGCACATGTATGGGTGCATGCATGTCTGTTGCAGGAAGTCAGGGACCCCAAACGGAGGGACCAGCTGGAGCTGTGGCAGAGGAACATAAATTGTGAAGATTTCATGGGCATTTATCAGTTCCCAAATAATACTTTTATAATTTCTTATGCCTGTCTTGTCTTTAATCTCTTAATCCTGTTATCTTTGTAAGCTGAGGATGTATGTCACCTCGGGACCACTGTGATAATTGTGTTAACTGTACAAATTGATTGTAAAACATGTCTGTTTGAACAATATGAAATCAGGGCACCTTGAAAAAGAACAGAATAACAGCGATTTTTAGGGAACAAGGGAAGACAACCATAAAGTCTGACTGCCTGCGGGGTTGGGCAAAAAAAGCCATATTTTTCTTCTTGCAGAGAGCCTATAAACAGACGTGCAAGTAGGGAAGATATTGCTAAATTCTTTTCCTAGCAAGGAATATTAATATTAATACCCTGGGAAAGGAATGCATTCCTGGGGGGAGATCTATAAATGGCCGCTCTGGGAGTGTCTGTCTTATGCAGTTGAGATAAGAACTGAGATACGCCCTGGTCTCCTGCAGTACCCTCAGGCTTACTAGGGTGGGGAAAAACTGCCCTGGTAAATTTGTGGTCAGACCGGTTCTCTGCTCTCGAACCCTGTTTTCTGTTGTTTAAGATGTTTATCCAGACAATATGTGCACTGCTGAACATAGACCCTTCTTGGTGGTTCTGTTTTTGCCCTTTGCCCTGTGATCTTTGTTGGACCCTTATCAGTGGTTCTGCTTTTTGCCCTTTGAAGCAGGTGATCTTTGTACCTACTCCCTGTTCTTACACCCCCTCCCCTTTTGAAACCCTTAATAAAAACTTGCCGGTCTGAGACTCAGGCGGGCATCACGGTCCTACTGATATGTGATGTCACCCCCAGCAGCCCAGCCGTAAAATTCCTCTCTTTGTACTGTCTCTCTTTGTTTCTCAGCCGGCTGACACTTATGGAAAATAGAAAGAACATATGTTGAAATATTGGGGGCAGGTTCCCCCAATACATGTCTATGTGAGAGACAGCACAGACACATGCAAGGAGGCAGGAGTGAGAGGATCTCCATCCCTGAGGCAGGAGGAATACCAAGGATACTTCAAAGTGGAAGCCATAGGTGGAGAGAGCTCCAGAAATGCAAAGAAGGTCCAAACTACATAAAATGCTCCACAAGGACCAGGAAACCTAGAAGAATTTTTTTTTTTTTTTTTTTTTTTTTTTTGAGATGGAGTCTTGCCCTGTCGCCCAGGCTGGAGTACAGTGGTGCAATCTCAGCTCACTGCAACCTCTGCCTCCCAGGTTCAAGCGATTCTCCTGCCTCAGCTTCCTGAGTAGCTGGGATTACAGGCACACACCACCACGCCCAGCTAATTTTTGTATTTTTAGTAGAGACGGGGTTTCGCCATGTTAGCCAGGCTGGTCTTGAACTCCTGACCTCAGGTGACCCGTCCACCTCGGCCTCCCAAAGTGCTAGGATTACAGTCGTGAGCCATTGTGCCTGGCTGACTTAGAAGAATTTTAAAGCAGCCAAGAGACTTGGCAGCTGGGGGGGTCACTGGACACCTTCAGTAAAACCATTGTCTTTAAATGGCAGGGGACTAGAGGTTGTGGGTAAACTAAGGAGAGAGGCAGAGGGCGATGGCTCAAAAGGCAGCAGGGTGTTCGCAAATAGAGAATTGAGAGGGAGAAAACAGAGTTTGGGGAAGGGAAGATGCTCCAAGTCAGTTCTATTAATGAAATGGACTGCTTAGAATTTAGACAGAATGAAAAAGGTAGAAAAGTGAGGTACCATAATTATTAGTATATTTCTATCATGTCATTCAAATATGCTTAAAACTAATGTGCCATGCAATGGAATATTAATTGGCAACAAAAAGGGATGAAGTACTGATACATGCTACAACACAGGCACATCTTGATAACACTGGGCTAATTTAAAGAAGCCAGACACAAAAGCCCACAGATGACATGATTTTATTTATACGAAATGTCCAGAAGAGGCAGATCTAGAGAAACAGAAAGTAGATTAGTGGCTGCCTAGGGCTTGAGAGGGAATGGGGTTGGGGGATGCTGGCTAAGGGGTGCAGGATTTGTTTTGGAGGCAATGAAATATTCTTTTTCCTTTTCTTTTTTTTGAGACAGAGTCTCATTCTGTCATCCATGCTGGAGTGCAGGGGCACAATCTCGGCTCACTGCAACCTCTGCCTCCTGGGTTCAAGCAACTCTCCTGCCTCAGCCTCCTGAGTATCTGGGACTATAGGCATGTGCCATGACACCTAGCTAACTTTTGTATTTTTTGTTTTAGTAGAGACAGGGTTTCACCAGGTTGGCCAGGCTGGTCTTGAATTCCTGACCTCAAGTGATCCTCCTGCCTCAGCCTCCCAAATCGCTGGGATTACAGGCATGAGCCACTGTGCCCAGCCGGGCAATGAAATATTCTTAAATTGACTGTGGTGATGGCTGCACAATTTTGAATATACTAAAAGCCATGGAATCGCACATTGTAAATGGTTGAACTGTATGGTATGTGAATTAAATCAACAAAGCTGTTTAAAAATTTACTATGTATATTGTCTTCAGGGTAGCATTTAAAAAAAAATTTACTATGTATATCTATGAGTAACAAGGGATCTTTTGGGGTGATAAAAGTTCTATAATTGGATTATGGAAATATCTGCACAACTCTAAAAATTTACTAAAAATCATAAAATCGTACATAAAAACTGGTAGATTTTATGGTATGTCAATTATGCCTCAATAAAGTTGTTTAAGACAATAAAAAAACTTTAAAACTTTATGACACAGATAAAACACTCTATAATAGGGTTGCAGTACATTTAGACTAAAACAACTCAAAAATATACCAAGTCATCTGTCAAACGAGAATAACAGTTCCGTAGAATCACTGTGAAGATGGCACAAGGTAAGACATTCCCTGGCCTACAGAAGGTTCGATGCAGCGCAGCTCTGATTAAGGGGATTAAGGGAATGAATCCCACCGTCTCTGAATCTGGCTTCCCTGTGTGATATCTCCGGGGTACGGCAAAGCCTGGGTGGGATGTGCACCCAGACACATTTCTTGGCAATGAAATATCCCACAGCCCAGGAAGGAGGTGAGGGCAGATTGATTCCGCTTTTGTGGCCCAAGAGAAGGCCTGCAGGTCCCAGGGATGAACCTTTTCCTGAAAATCATATGGGTGGCCAGACAAGGTAGTACACGCCTGTAATCCTAACACTTTGGGAGGCTGAGGCAGGTGGATCCCCTGAGGTCAGGAGTTTGAGACCAGCCTGACCAACGTGGTGAAAACCCGTCTCTACTAAAAACACAAAAATTAGCTGGGCACGGTGGCGGGCGCCTGTAATCCCAGCTACTTGGGAGGCTGAGGCAGGAGAATTCCTTGAATCTAGGAGGCAGAGGTTGCAATGAGCCGAGATCACACCATCGCATTCCAGCCTGGACCACAAGAGTGAAACTCCATCTCAAAAAAAAAAGAAAATAAAAGAAAAGAAAATCACATGGGTTAATTTGAGTGGGGAAGGGAAGGGAGGGAATGCAATACTAAGGGAGGCATGTGTATGGGGCGTGGTGGGGAATAGGGGCTGGAAAAGCCATTTGTAGTTGCTGGACAGTAGAGAGCCACTCACTAAACCAGTAGGTCTTTGTAGGTGCCCTCGAGGAAGCCAGGAGACAAAAAGAGGCTGCCCCTATCTGTCAGCTGGTTTTATTTCCAGAGCCCAGGGAATGTGTCAAAACTATGGAAAGTCCCCATCACACACGACTGGGAGTCACCCTCAGGCTGGAAACGTCCATGGAGTCCCTCTGCCTGCTGGGGACAAGCCGGCTAGCCTGTCCTATTGGACCTTCAAGGGCAAGCATGCAGCCTTGTGATTCTTGGCCCTGTTAAACCCACCGTCCTTTCTATCAAACAAAAACGGAACGTCCTGCTTTCTTGTTTGTAGAATACAAAGACGGGATTTGGTTTCCCAAATAGAAGATTAAATCTCAATCCTCAGTGCGCTGCTTTAAACCCCATGGATGTGCGCCTCTGAGGCACCTGGGCCCCCTCGCCTCCTGCCCTTGTGGTGAATCTCCAGTGCAGTCCCATCCCTCTGGCGCTGCCAGGAAATGCTTACTGACTGCTGGGCCTGTGGTGCTGCCATAGGGCCACACACTTCATCCAGCCTGTAGCCAGCCAGGGGCTTGGTAAATGACCCCAAAGGCAGACTCTGCTGGCTGTGTCCCTGTCTCTACATAAAACAACGCACAAACCCAAACCTTTCCCAGAATCTGCACGTGGTTCAAAGGCATGAAATGCCACACGCAGGAGGTACAAAGGACCTGCCTGAGGCCCAAACAGGTTACTCTAGGGAAAGTGGGGGAAGGCTGTGTGGACCATTGAGCTCTATGTAGTTATAGCATGCCTCTTCCCTCATGGCGTGAAGGATTTAAAGCCCCCAAAGAGAGGCTCCTTCCAGGGTTCTCCCTTCAAGCACTTCAAAATAGTCCCACTGAGAGATGACTCCGCTCCAGCCAGGTTCTCAGCTCCTGGAGGGCAGATCACATTTGCTTTCTCTGACTTGCATCTCACATGTGGCACAGAGCAGACCCCCTTGATCAGTATTCGGCAGAATAAGGGACTAGTCTCCCTTCATCCCCTAGGCCTAATTCTCCCTGGATGGCCTTGAAGAGAAGCAGGTACATCCAGGTGAGGGCAGAATTCAGGTATTCTTGCTTTCGGGTCAGATGCTTTCCTATTAGCCCTCATCCGTCATATCCCACTCTTACCAACTTTCCACACAAGACAAACTCTTACACATGAATACCCTATGTTTATGCCAGAGCTGTTACACCTGTTTCTACGTTTCTTTGTAAACACTATCTTTTTTTGGGGGGGCGGGGTTGGGGTCTAGCTCTGTCGCTCAGGCTGGAGTGCACTGGCGTGATCTCCGCTCACTGCAAGCTCCGCCTCCTGGGTTCATGCCATTCTCCTGCCTCAGCCTCCCGAGTAGCTGGGACTACAGGCGCCCGCCACCACGTCCGGTTAATTTTTTTGTATTTTTAGTAGAGACGGGGTTTCACCGTGTTAGCCAGGATGTAAACACTATCTTGATGCATTTTTATTCCAAGTCCCCATTTGAATGCAAAGTCCTAGGAATCTGGAACCACTGTTATCTCCCTGGCGTCCCACAGGGAGCTCTGCCCAGTGGTCGATGTCCTAGAAAGCTCAGGTAGCACACAGCCAGAGGAGGATAGAAACCCTTGTTGGGAGCACACATCCCTCTTCTCTCCCACTCCCCACCCAAGTAGAGAGTATGTGGATAATTTAGAATCTAAAGTCGAGGGTTGGATATGATCTATTACAAAGATACCTAAGCAATTTAACTGTGCCTGTAAGATTATAAAAGGAAAGGTTAACCATGCAAGAAGACCATGTGCTTTCAAGCAACATACAAGCATTTGTTGATGAGTAAGGCAGAGTGGTATAGTAAGCGGGGCCTCAAACTGCAGTCAAGAAATCCGTTTCTGGTCCTGTCTCTGCCATGACCTAGCTGTGGCACCTCAGACCAGTCATCCAGTTTCTTGATCTGTAAAGTGGGCACATTGGGGTAAACTAAATAATCTCCCGGCCACGCAGTGGCTCACACCTGTAATCCCAGCACTCTGGGAGGCCGAGGCGGCGGATCACGAGGTCAGGGGATCAAGACCATCCTGGCCAACATGGTGAAACCCCGTCTCTACTAAAAATACAAAAATCAGCCAGGCGTGGTGGCGTGCACCTTTAATCCCATTCGGGAGGCTGAGGCAGGAGAATCACTTGAACCCGGGAGGTGGAGGTTGCAGTGAGCCGAGATCACGCCACTGCACTCCAGCCTGGTGACAGAGCAAGACTCCATCTCACAAATAATAATAATAATAATCTCCCAAGTCCCCTTCATCACTGAACATGACTATTCTATGACACATGGATGAAAAATTATAAGGATAAATAAATACCAGGTCTGTTCTTATACCGCCCTCCTGTGTGTGTAAATATTTTGGTACTATTTAAAGAGGCATGTGGGTTGGTGGGGGTGGGGGCTCTGGATCTCTACCTTCTTTTGGTGACAGCATCCTGCTTTTCCTTGAGAAATCCCCAACTTCCATCCTATGTAATCCTGATGGAATTGTTGAACAAGCCTCCAGCCTCCCACCTCCAGGCAGAAGGAAAAGTAGCTCAAGCTTGCCTACTCTCGACAACTGCCCCTGCTTGGAATGCATCCCAGGGCTCTCGGAAGGCTAAGCGTGAGGGAGACTGATGGGTAAAACTTGGGCTGCAGGAGACACCAGTTGTTCAATCAGCAGACTTTGCACTTAGCATGTGGAACTGGCCACCTACAGTGCCCGATCTTCTGTGGCCAGATGTGCTGTCAAGGCAGATTTATACTCAGGAGTGCGGGAGGCCTGGTGGTGCTCCTTCCTGCCCTGGATCAGTGAGACACAGCCTCCAGTTTCTGCTTCCTTCCGTCCATGGGCTTGGATTTGTATATTACCTGATCAATTCTTGTCAGGAATGTCAGACCAGCTGTGAGGTCCTCCTGAGTGCAAACAGTGACAGCCAGGAGATGTGGCTCAGAGTTAATTTTTTTTTCTTTTTCTTTTTCTTTTTTTTTTCTGAGATGGAGTCTTGCTCTGTTACCCAGGCTGGAGTGTAGTAGGGCGATCCTGGCTCACTGCAACCTCCACCTCCTGGGTTCAAGCAATTCTCCTGCCTCAGTCTCCTAAGTACCTTGGACTACAGGCACCTGCCACCACGCCCAGCTAAATTTTTTTTGTATTGTAGTAGAGACAGGATTTTGCCAGGTTGGCCAGGCTGGTCTTGAACTCCTGACCTCATGCTATCCACCTGCCTTGGCCTCCTAAAATTACTGGGATTACAGGTGTGAGCCACCGCACCTGGCGGCTTACAGTTAATTTGCAACCAACGTGACTTTAAAGCTGGGAAACGAAGAGAGACCTGTTCCAGTTATAATTAGAGATCCTTTTGGACTAGTGAAGGCAGAAGGGTGTTTACAGGATCTTGTTATCTTCTTTCTTGGTTTATCCTGGCCGCCCCCTCAGCCGTTACTTTTCCTAGCCAATCTTCAACTGCTTCCTAAGGAAGGGTACAAGTCTGAAAACATCTTTATTCTATGAATCATCATTGAGTGAATGTGAGTATAGAAAATTCTAGGTTTAATATTATTTTTCCTCAGAACTTTGAAAGCTTGAAACTTGGGAAATTAAAAGCCTTGTTCTATTGCTGGGGAGACCTTTGAAGCACTTCTGCCAAACTATTTCCCCCTTTCTGGAAGCTCTAACGATAGCATTCTACAATTTCATGCTGATGTATCTTGGCAACGGTCCCTTTTTTATATAGTGGGCTGGCACTTAGGGGGCCTTCCCAGTCTTGAAAATTCAGGTACTTCAGTTTGGGAAAGTTTTTATTGTATCACTTTTGCACTTTTTTTTGAGACTGAGTCCCTCTTTGTCGCCCAGGCTGGAGTAGAGTGGTGTGATCTTGGCTCACTGCAACCTCCGCCTCCCAAGTTCAAGTGATTCTCCTGCCTCAGCCTCCTGAGTAGCTGGGATTACAGGTGCCCATCACCATGCCGGGCTAATTTCTGTATCTTTAGTAGAGACGGGGTTGTGCCATGTTGGCCAGGCTGGTCTCGAACTCCTGACCTCAGGTGATCCGCCTCCCTTGGCCTCCCAAAGTGCTGGGATTACAGGCGTGAGCCACCATGCTCAGCCTCACTTTTGTGCTTTTTAAGCTCCATTTTCTCTTTCTTTCTGGAATGCCGATGAGTCACCAGTAGATCCTACTGGATTCATATTCTCATTTCCTTACCTTCTTTTCTCACATTTTGCATCTACATGTCTTTTATTCTATTTTTAAGAGATTTCTTCATCTTTTCATCCTTCTACTGTTTTATTCTAGCTATCTTGTTTTTGATTTCCAAGAGCTCCTTCTTAATCTAATTGTGCCTTTTCATTATTGATAGCATCCTCTTCTTCTCCCTCTGAGGATATTCATCATTTTCATTGTTGCTTTTGTTTTATGTCTCCTTGTGATCTCTGCATTGTTTCTGTTATCTCCAAATTAATTTTTCTGTCTTTCTCTTTCATACCGAAGGCATGCCTCAAAAGTCTAAGGAATTAGAGCTATCCAGTTGTGGTATAATACAAAACATATTTTGTCTTTGTGTCTGGTGGCACAGAGCTTCCCAAACTCCTGGAATTAACTAAGGAATAGGAGTGTCTTTGTTTATTCATAATGAGCCCCTTTTGTTCACACCTGAGTTTATGCTAATAAGGTGACTGACTTAAGGTAGGCCCCTAGATAGTCTCAGGGTGGGCTGGTCACGGTCACCAGAAAGACCAAGTGATTAGAAGGCTAGAACTATCAACCCCACCCACTGACCTCCTAGAGGGGATTCGAAGGAGGCTGGATATTAAGCCGTCTAAAAACTCAACAAGAAGATCTGATGAGTTTCCAGGTTGGTGAACACACGGAGGTGCTTGGAAGGGCAGTGGGCCTGGAGAGGAAATGGAAGCTCCATGCCTCTTTCCCTATAACTGCCCAATGCATCTCTTCCATCTGGCTGTTCCTGAGTTGTATCCTTTTATGATAAAGTGGTAATCTTGCAAGTAGATGGTTTTCTTGAGTTCTGTGAGCCATTCTAGGAAATAACTGAACCCGACGAGGGGGTCATGGGAACCCCTGATCTACAGCCAGATGGTCAGAAGCCCAGCTGACAACCTAGACTGGTGTTTAGCATCTGAAGTAAGGGATCTGAGCCCTTAGCCTGTGGGATCTGACACAATCTCCAGGTGGATACTGTCAGAATTGAGTTAAATTGTAAGGCACCAAATTGGTGCTCTCAGAAAACTAGAGAATTGGTTGTTACAGGAAAAAAAAAAAATACCCACATCTTTGCTGGCCATAAGTTCTGTGTGTGAGTGTTGGGAAAACAGGAGTTTCTCTTATCACTGGTCATATTTAATTGCAAAGCATTAAGAAATGGACCAGAGGCTCATATGCATAGAAGGGGCCTGTTGGGTGGGGAACTACCATCTAGGGGGATTGGGCCTCCAGTCATCTTTTTGGCAGGTGGACCTCCAAATATCAATGTTTTGAAACTGCCTTTGCAAAGAATATGACAGGAAGAGAAGCTTGACATGGCAGACTCCATCTTGGCTTCTAGCCCTGCAGGTGGGCTGCCCTCGCTCATTCTTAGGTGCAGGCAAGGAATTTAGTTCATAGTTTAACTTTAAAGCAAGGATGATAATAGTCCCTCCCTAAAACTGATCCCCTTCCTGTTCAGGGACTGAAACTGGCTTCGTAAGACTAAGTGCAGGCTACAAGATTAGGATTACGGGAGGGGCCTGAATTCTGCTAAAATGTAGGTATAGCTAAATGACAGCCAGCAAATGTCCACTAGCTTGTTTTTCTATAATCCCTTGCTGCTCAGGAGTCGTGTGGCCAGAGGACACAAGATTTGTGATTTCTGCAACTGCTCCTATAGATAACACTATACATCACTATTGTAGAACCTAAGATTGGTCTTTTGAGATGTTTTTCAGACTTTTGCATTCTGGCACCTGACTGACCCCACCTGGATCTGTGATTCCTAAGCAATCCTGTCCTGTGGCTCCCACCCAGAGTCGGACTCAGCACATGAGGACTCTTCCGCACCTCTATGATTTCATCCCCAACCAATCAGCAGCATGCATTCCCAAGCCCCCTGCCCAACAAATTATCCATAAAAATCCTAGCCTTTAACTTCTGAGGGAGGCTGATCTGAGTAATAAACTGTCCTCTCTTTCCACTTGGCTGTCCTTAGGTTAATTAAACTCTTTCTCTACTGAAACAACATTATCTCAGTGGATTGGATTTATCTGTGCAGTGGGCAAGAAGAACATGTTGGGTGGTTACAGTTTGGAGATTATTTCTCTAAGATCCTGCAGCAGAGTCCAGCAGTCTTTTCCTCTCTTCCCCGGAGGATATAATCTTGGTTTCACTATTCCCAATTTCGGCTTAGATCATCTTCCTTCTTTCTTTCTTTCTTTCTTTCTTTCTTTCTTTCTTTCTTTCTTTCTTTCTTTCTTTCTTTCTTTCCTCTTTCTTTCTTTCTTTTTCCTTCCTTCCTTCCTTTCTCTCTCTCTCTCTCTCTTTCTCGCTTTCTCTCTTTCTTTCTGCCCTCTCAGGCCCACCTTCTCCTGGGATTCACTTTCTCCAGATACCTCTCTTGGTTCATTTATCTGGATAACAAATTTTTCTCCTGCCGTGGTACAGGAGTGGCAATTGCTCTGTTATTTGGTGTGGGATGAGCTCTAAGGATTCCTGACACAGATCACAACCGACCATCCTGTTTGCGATCCCATCTCTACTCCAAGTTCGGAGCCTCAGGATCTTGACACTTCCTAGGATTTATGCAGGACATTTCAGCTTGCTTCTTCGTGGCTTCCCTTTTGCAATCACTTGGACTCCATCTTTCTCTACTCTTTGTCCATTTCTGCATCCATGGTTCAAATATCTGAGGACCTCTCATCACTCATCACATCTTGGAGTAATAGTATGGCATTAAAAAGGTATGTCCAAAAGAGAGAGACTCTTACTTTCATTTTAACGGTATTTTAGGAAGCAGCAGAAATGCATGTGTTAAAATCTGCCACATTTAAACAAGGTCTGCTTAACTATCCCAAGCCTCAGATTTTGTTTGTTTGTTTGTTTAATTGAAAACGAAGAGTTTGGGCGTGGTGGCTCACACCTGTAATCCCAGCACTTTAGGAGGCTGAGGTGGGCAGATCACTTGAGGTCAGGAGTTTGAGACCAGCCTGGCCAACATGAAGAAACCCCGTCTCTACTAAAAATACAAAAACTAGCCAGGCGTGGGCACCTATAATCCCAGCTACTTGGGAGGCTGAGGCAGGAGAATTGCTTGAACCCAGGAGGCAGAAGTTGCAATAAACTGAGATTATGCCACTGCACTCCAGCCTGGGTGAAAGAATGAGACTCTGTCTCAAAAACAAAAACAAAAACAACAAAAAAAAAAAAAAAAGAAAGAAAGAAAATGAAGAAAACTCTAGTAATAATAATACTTGAATACTCTCTTAAGAAAATATCTTTCCCCAGTTCTCAAATAGTACTTACTGGTTTACCTATTAAAGCTTAACACAGGCTTATCCTATGACCCAACAATTCTACCCCTAGGTACATATACAAGAAAAATGTGTGTGTGTTCATCAAAACACAAATACAAAACACTCATTGTGGTTTTTCTCCTAATAGCCCAAACTGGAAACACCCAAGCATCCATTCACAGAAGAATGGACAAATAGTAGCATATAAATACAATAGAATACTGCATAGTAAAAAACATGTAATCAACTATTGCAATGCACACAGACGAACCTCAGAGATGTCACATTAAGCAAAAGAAGCTGGCTACAGAACAGAATGTGCAGTATGATTCCATTTAAATGATATTCCAGAGCAGGCGGAACCTATCTATGGTAAAAAGAATTAGAATACTAATTATCTCTTAGAGGAAATTACTGCTTAGGAAGAGCTATCAGGAATGCTTCTGAGTTGCTAGGGTGTTTTGTATCATGATCTCAATAGTGGTTATATGGGATATACATATGTAAAAATTCTTTTTTTTTTTTTAAGACAAAGTCTCACTCTGTTGCCCAGGCTGGAGTGCAGTGGCATGATCTTGGCTCACTACAATCTCCACCTCCCAGTTTCAAGCGATTCTCCTGCCTCAGCCTCTTGAGTAGCTGGGATTATAGGTGCACACCACTACATCCGGCTAATTTTTGTATTTTTAGTAGAAAAAGAGTTTCACCATGTTGGCCGGGCTGGTCTCAAACCAGCCTGGTCTTGACCTCAGGTGATCTGCCTGCCTTGGCCTCCCAAAATGCTGGGATTACAGGCGTGAGCCACCATGCCTGGCCCGTAAAAATTCTTTAAGTTGTATATTTAAGATTTGTTTTACTGTATATATGTTAAAACTTGATTTGAATAAAAGCAAAAAAAAAAAAAAAAAAAAAACATTGTTTAGACTGCTATAACAAAATACCTGAGCAGCTTACAAACAACAATTGTTTGTTTCTCACAGTTCTTGAGGCTGGGAAGTCCAAAATCATGGCACCAGCAGATTCATTGTCTGGGAGGGTGCATTTTCTGAGTGTCAGACTGCCAACTTCTTCCTGTATCCTCACATGGTAGAAAGGGTCAGGCAACTCTATGGGGCCTCTCTTTTAAGGGCACTAATCCAGTCTCTAGGGCCCCACCATTATGACCTAATTACCTCCTGACAGCCCCACCTCCTAACCATCACATTGGAAACTGGGTATTTTGGGGGTACAAACATTCAGGCCATGGCAATCACTGTTTATAATTTTAAAGCTTTGTGGAAAAATAGTTTTCCAGGGTAAAAGTTCTACCTAATCAGAAATCCACCTGGATCTCAGAAGGGAGAGGCTGGGCATCTTTGCCTGTCAGAGATGCAGTAACTGAGATGCTGTATCTAAAATGCACAGCTTAGTCTTTCTTCTCCCTGTTCTACTATCAGTGGTGTGCTCTTTGAGGAGTCACACTTTCTGTGAGCTTCAATTTCCTCTTACAACAAAGAGGTGAACTATATTATCTTTCAGGTTCATCCAAATTCTAAAATTCTTTGTCCACTTGGGAAAAGTTTGTTGGTTTTGTTTTTTATTTAACAAAAATATTCTCTTTCCTCCCTTTCAACCAGACACATGATTTCTCTGCTCTTAATCCTCCTACTACTGACCAGATGATAAGGGGACCACATCACCAATGTCTTTTATACTCAACTAGCTTAGTGCAATGAATATAACACATGCTATTAGATGAGAATGTAATTTTGTCATAAAAATAGTGAATCTAAAGCAAAGCCTTATATTTATAAAGTGATGAAATTGCATCCACAATAAAAAATCCTATCAGCAAAGCTGTGTAACAATACAAGGCTTTGGAGAGAGTTATTTCTACCAATGAACTTAGTGAATCACTAAATAAACTGTCATTTTGTCTCCCCCACAAAAACTTGGCCTTAGTATAAATGATATTATATTTTCTCTGGCCAGAAAAATAAGAAAAAATAAGATACTATTATGCTTGGAGAGAAAGCTGCTCCCCAAGGTCATGTTAGTGTAACCAGAGATCCTTTCGGAGGGAAGACAAGCATCTGGGCAGTCAACCTGATGGGCTGGCAAACTTTATCCGTTAGTAGATTTTCTCCCAGGGTCAGCTTTAAGAATCATCACTGCTGTATCCTAGACATTTTGGTTTCTATTTGAAATCAGAGCAACAATAAAAATTAAGGTACATTTGAATGATTTAGAATCTAGAGTCTAGGGTTGGATACAATGTATAACAAAGATGTCTAAGCAATTTAATTGCATCATTCAGATTGCAAAAGAAATGGTTAGCCACACAAGAAGATAATGTGCCTTTAAGCAACTTAAAAGTAATTCTTGATGAGCAAGGCAGAATGGAATAGCAACGGGGCCTCATATCACAGTCAAAACATCTGCTTCTGGTCCCACCTCTGCTATTACTCAGCCTTGGACAAGACATCCAGTTTCTTGATTTGAAAAGTGCACATACTAGGGTAAACTGAATAATTTCCAAAGTCGTTTTTTTACGGTGAACTTTAACATTCTATGATATATGGATGAAAACTACAATGACAAATAAACAGCAAGTTCGTTCTTGTAACTCCCTCTTGTGTATAAATATCTCGATGTCATTTAAGAAGGCATTGTGCTTGGGGGGGTTTAGTTTTCATAAGCTCAGCATCCTTACTGCTTCTTTTGGTGATAGCATCCTGCTTTTCTTTGAGAAATTCCCTGCCTCCATCCTACACAGTCCGATGGGACTTTGAACAAGCTCCTCCCCGCCCCTTAGTGTTGGCCTCTACAACCTGACCTGGATTCTCCCAATCCGATTTTCTCTTCCAGAATTGAAAGTTGAGCTGAATGAGACAGGGGCAGAAAATGGTTGTTCGTGAGTCATTCTGACGTCAGCTCTTTGAAGAGACTGCCCATAGCTCCCGTCTATTATTGCAGGTTTTGGGATGCCCTGCTATTGGTCTTCCAAAGACTAGCTTTTCCTTAGATTCTTTGAGTTACTCCTTATAATTTTGAAAAACTTCTTCATATGCTTTAGCTGGCCAGAGATGACATCTGTTGCTCACAACCAACAAACCCTAATGGATGGAGAACTCTTTTCTGGTCCCCATTGTCAGATTTTAATTTGTATTTTGAAATAATAAAACCGAATTTGTTTAAAGTGCTCTAAAAATTTCGATATTTTTGTCTAATTAAGACATCCATTTTCTCTAATTAGAATAAGCAGAGCTACTGCACATTCTAAAGCATAATATTAATTTCTGCTACCTTAGACTGTACTTGATTAACCTGGTAAAATACCATGGTTCTTTATCAAGCTGAGCCTGAACTAAGGGCAAATACATTCATGGATCAGACCCTGGAACTAGTTCTATCCTCCTCTATAATCATGGATGTCATCATCAGAATGCTGTGGAACTCTTGGCAGCATCCAATCTACCAAGTGTTCTCCGGAGAGAAAAGCAGAAGTTGATCACTCTGCCTCTCAGCCAAAAGCCCATCATAGCACTGCCAGGGGCACTTCTGCCAGGAAAGCAATGAGCTTTTTAGCAGGTGGTACAAGAGTAGGCCAGGAGCTAAGACTTCAAATATTACCCTCAAAAGAGTAAAACGCCTTTAGTTAAGGCAGGATGGGGCAGAGGGAGGCGGCAGAGAAGGACCTGCATATTCCACTAATGAAGGCTAAAGTCTACCTCCGTAAGAGTGCTTTTGTGAAGCAACATTTAAAACGTGACACTGACAGCGCTACTCACTGATGGGTTAGGAGGCCATGAGAACCAACCGCTTTCTTGAGAGAGCTGAGCAAGATATATAATGGGACTTATCTGGTCTCAGAACTGTTGCTGAGAAAAACTGTTGACATTACCCTCTCATTCTACATTCTAGAACAACACGGCAGGTCTAATACAGTAGCCACATGCGGCTTTTTACACTTAAATTAATTAAACAAGATTACACACCAGTTCCTCAGTCATAGCAGCCACCTTTCAAGTGCTCAAAAGCCCCAGGGGATTCATGGCTACCATACTGGACCGTGCAGATATTGAGTATTTCTATCACTGCAGAAAGTTCTACAGGACAGTGTTACTCTACTGAGAAGTACCTGACCCTCTTGCAGAACTGGATAAGGAGTAGTTCCTCCCAAATGGTGCCCTCAGCCCCCCAGTGGTCCCATGGAAGGCGGAGAGACAAGAACGACCATACCAAGAACGGCCTTGGAGAGTTGTCAGAGCTCACTCTGAGGATGGAGGAGTTCCTCTATACTCAGGCCAAATGAGGGCCACTGCAAGAGACATGCTTGCAGAGTTTGGCATGCTCCTGTGGAGAACTGGGCTCTGAACACATTGTGGAATAGTCCCGAGGTGAGAAGGTGCCTGAGAGAACTCCAGTGGCCATCAGAGGAGAGGGGGATGCCCTGGAAGCAGCCTGCATTTCCAGAGGCAAAGGGCCAAGGTGACATTTTGGAAGGTGACTAGATACAAACAAGCTATAAAGGTTAACCTGAGAGATCAGCCTGCAAGGACAAACTGATTCTAATAGAATCTGTGCAGAGAGGATCACCTGGGGCTGGGGGGACCCCAAGAGGTCATCCACAATGCATCCTGCCCATCCCTGTGTATATTTCCATGAAGAGGCTCTGAAGAGCCCCACAGTTAGGACCCCATGAGAACAACGGTCCACACTTGAGAATCTGCTACTTCAAGGACACCAACACTAAATTATAACTGTAACCTTTAGGGAAGGCCTTTTGTCACTCACCACCCAAACACAATCCTTCACTTCTTTCTTCCTTCAATCCTAAGGAATTGGCAAGGCAAGCAGGGTAGGGGGTAAAAAACTAAGGAAGGGGCAAACCACCCACATCTTGTCCACTGCAGGCTGCCAAGGCTAAAGCAGCCCAGGAGTTATTGGTGGAAGGAAAGAATGCTCTACTCAAGGAGATGCTGAAGTTCTATTAAGACTGGTCCATCAGGATTGCATATGACAATGAATCTGCTCATCAATACCTAAAACTTACAGGAAAATGTAGCTGTCTATGGAATCACCCAGGGGAAGGGAAGGGAGAGCCAACAGAACAGGTTAGGAAGACATTGATGTGAGAAAATCAAGCTGTTATGATTTCACCCTACAGACTCGGAAAGCTCCAGAAAGAATGCAGGAGAGGCTGGGCGTGGTGGCTCATGCCTGTAATCCCAGCACTTTGGGAGGCTGAGGCAGGTGGATCACGAGGTCAGGAGTTCGAGACCGGCATGACCAATATGGAGAAACCCTGTCTCTACTAAAAATACAAAATTAGCAGGTCATGGTGGCAGGCGCCTGTAATCCCAGCTACTTGGGAGGCTGAGACAGGAGAATCACTTGAACCCAGGAGGTGGAGGTTGCAGTGAGCCGAGATCACACCACTGCACTCCAGCCTGGGCAACAAGAGCGAAACTCTGTCTCAAAAAAAAGATTTATGTCCTAGGGCCAGGTGTGGTGGCTCACACCTATAATCCCAGCACTTTGGGAGGCCAAGGCAGGCAGATCACTTGAGATCAGGAGTTTGAGACCAGTCTGGCCAACTTGGCGAAACCCTGCCTCTACTAAAAATGCAAAAATTAGCCAGATGTGGTAGTGGCCACCTGTAGTTCCAGCTACTTGGGAGATGAGGCAGGAGAATCGCTTGAACCTGGGAGGTGGAGGTTGCAGTGAGCCGAGATTGGGCCATTGCACTCCAGCCTGAAGAACAGAGTAAAACTGTGTCTCAAAAAGACTGATGTCCCTAAAAGTGTTTTGTTGTTGTTGTACCTGTGCTGGAATGCCTGTCTCTAGCTTTCCTTTATATGAGAAAAGATAACATTGTTTCAGATGTTCTATACATGCAGCCAATTCCTTATCCTAACTCAGAAGCCAGAATCCATTATGGAGAGTTGAACTTGGTTTTCAAAGTCCTATGTGCTTCATTCTAAATCATCTGTCCTTATTTCTGTAGGCTGAGGAAAGTTCCTGAAGGTGGTTGCCCAGTTGTAGAGTGTCCTTTCAGCTCCATGACTATATTCTTCAGATGGGACTTGAACTTAGGAATCCCTACATGTTGGGGAGAACAGGATGCTGTAACAGCAATGAACTTCCAGACACAGCTTTGATCATTGGTGAATCAGAGAGTTCTGTTGTTGTTGTTTTTCTAATCTCTTTGCTGTTTCTTTTGCTCTTTCTTCCCACCCTCATTCCCCTGCCGGGGAAAAAAAAAACATAGCCAGGCAAGAGCACATCCAATTCCCTTTCTTAATTAGAAGCGAAACATTTGAAAAGCTGTGGCACAACTGCTTGACGAACATTTGCAAGTTATCTCCAAGCACAAAGCCAACACATTAAGGAAAGCAACAGGGTCATAGAACACGTCCCAGGCTAACAGAGAGGGTGATCCAGATTTGCAGAGGTGTCTGTCAACCACGGCTGGAGGCTCCTAATCCCCTCACTCAGAGCTGGTCATGCACAGAGAAAGGCTCATATGAAACACAACAAACCCAAGCTCTCCCAGGTGTCCGTAGCCCAGCTACGAAATCTGTCATCCCAAACTAACACTCCAGAGCACTTAATGCGTTTTAGGGGAGCGTTCAAATAAATAATCATTTCCTGGTATTGGAGATTGGATTTCATACACCATAGCCCAGGCCCAAGCTTAATGGGAGAGAGATAAAGAACAGAGTTCTTTTTCCAAAAGTAAAATTTACTTCTGATCCATTAATATGTATGCAAATAGTTTCTTCCAGACTCTGTGATCTGGGAAATAAAATAGCCAGCTTGATCATAATTATTTTCTTACTTCCAGGGTGCTTGATATTAGATGCAGTAATGGTTTGCTATGGCAAATCCTAGGGCCTCTTTCCCTAGAAAGTGTTAAATAAGAACAGGTTGTGTCTGAGTCCATTTGTGTTGATATAAAGGAATACCCCAGGCTGAGTAACTTATAAAGAAAAGAGATTTATTTGGCCCATGGTTCTGAAGCTGTACAAGAAGCATGGTGTCAACATGTGCTTCTGATGAGGGCCTCGGGAAGCTTCCACTCATGGTGGAAGGCAAAGGGGAACTGGCATGTGCAGAGGTCAATGGCAAGAGAGGAAGCATGAGAGACGGAAGGAAGGAAGGAAGGAAGGAAGGAAAGAAGGGAGGGAGGGAGGGAAGGAAAAGAAGGGGAAGGGGGAGGGGGAGGAGGAGGAGGAGGTGGTGGTGTAAGGTCTTTTCAACAACCAATTCTTGCTGGAACTAAGAGTGAGAACTTGCTCCCAGGAGAATGGCACCAAGGCATTCATGAGGGATCCACCCTCATGACCCAAGCACCTCCCACTAGGCCCCATCTCCAACAATGAAACTTCAGTGAGATTTGGCAGAGCCAAAAAACCCACATCCAAACCATAGCAGGTACACCCATGGGAAGCACTCAATGGATGATGGCTATGACAACATCACTAACTCCCAAGACGAACAAAGTATTTCATCTTTACACAGTTCTAATTGTGAAAAATGTATTCCTTAGACTGTGTTAGCATCTATTTCCCTTTACCTTCCACTCCTGGGTCCTATTTCCAGCCTGGGAGTAAACATAGGATAAACCCAAACTCTTGTCCCCATGGTGGTCTGTATTATTCCATTCTCACGCAGCTAATAAAGACATATCCAAGACTGGCTAATTTATTTAAAAAAGAGGTTTAATTGACTCACAGTTTCACACAGCTGGGGAGGCCTCAGGAAACTTACAATCATGGCAGAAGGTGAAGCAAACACGTCCTTCTTCATATGGTGGCAGGAGAGAGACATGCCAAGCAAAGAGGGAAAAGCCCCTTATAAAACTATCAGATATCATGAGAACTCACACACTATTATGAGAACAGCAGCATGAGGGTAATCGCCCCCATGATTCAATTGTCTCCCACCAAGTCCTTCCCACGACACATGAGGATTATGGAAACTACAATTCAAGATGAGATTTGGGTGGGGACACAGCCAAACCATATCAGGGGTCCTTTCAAGACATAAAGCCGTTTATATCACCTGTGTCTTCTTTTGTCCAGCCTGAAAGGTCCAATCATCTTGACCCGAAAGGTCAAGCCACTGCTCCCGTGGCTTAGTTTCCAGTCCAGCCTGCTGAGGTTCTTGTCTGAAAGCCCCAGGCTGTGGCAGTCTCTTCTATCTTGTAGCTCCTTGGACACCTGGAGAGGTATCTGGAGGGTGCATTCCTCCAGGTCTGGACAAGCACCTGCAGATGAAGTAGCTTGTTCCGAGAGGAATGACTTCACAAGGATGGCTTAGACTCGCAGGCTACCTCGCACCTTGCAGGTAGGAGGTAAGCAGTGACTATTTCTTGAATCAATATATGACTAAATGAAAGATTAAGCCTATTGATTTAAAACCTGTGTTCTTTTTCCCACTTCTGAATATACTTTTATCATTTCTTTGGGGGGCCTCATTTCTGGACTCTACTTAGGTCCCTGTGTCTACTCATTTCACCTTGTTTAAGCTAATAGGAATTCTAGTCTGTTGAGATCCTTTGATTTAGTGACTCAGTCATCCCAGAAATTACCTGTCCCTCCCAGGCTCATGTCAACTACAGATTGTCATCTCACCAGTATACTCATCTGAGCAATTAATTAGATTATATTTGGCTTATAATCATATTACAAGTTTTTTTAATGTCAGTTGTAGAATGATCCATCCTTTTTATTTGTAAAGTGTGAACAGAAAGCTACTACATTCTACATGACTTTAGGACATTTACAAAAAGTTATCTTCACTTTGAGAAGAAACTGGATAACAATGAATGTCTGCCCTATTATAAGGTTTGTTTTTTTTTTAAAAGCAGGTAAAATATCCTCTGCCTAGTATTCCCTGGATGGAGGGGTGTTATAAATTGAACTGTCTCTCCCCCAAATTAATATGTGAACGTCCCAACTCGCAATAACTCAGAATGCAAACTTATTTGGAAATTGTGTGGTTTGCAGATATAATTAGTTAAGTTAGAATGAGATCATAATGGAGTAGGGTGGGCCCTTAATCCAATATTAAAAGTGTCCTTATAAAAAGGGGAAATTTGAGCACAGAATTGGACATACATAAAGAGAAGATGACGTCAAGAGACAGAGGGAGAAGAAGCCATCTGCAAACCAAGGAGACAGCCCTGGAACAGATCCTTCCCTCAGAGCCCTCAGAAGGAAGCAGCCCTGTGGTCACCTTGATTTCAGACTCCTGGCCTCCAGAACTGTGTGAGAATCAACTTCTGTTCTTCAGGCCACCCAGTTTGTGGCCATTTGTTACATAAGCCCTAAGAAACTAATATGAAAGGAAAGGAGGCAGATGGCCTATCCCACCTCTCTGCTCAGCAGGGAACCATGCAAAGTCCTTCTCTACTTCAGGCAGGAACAAAAGTAACACTAAGAGCGAGTGAAGGTGAGCCACTCTCTGCAAAGCCCCTCTGGGATTTTGAACTTCTAGAAGCCCGAAGAACAGCCTATGACAATAACAATCATATGAACAATTCAACAGTACACTGAATGCATTTTAGGCTTTTCCAACAGCCTCTTGGTGGATCCCAAACCATTTTGGGAAGCAGGTGGCACAGAAGTTATTATTTCCATTTTGCAGAAGACAAATTATTCTCAAATCAGAAACTGGCTCAAGGAAATGAAGCTAGACAGTGGTCAGCTCCAAAGGAGAGCCCAGAGACAATGACTCCCTCTCTGTGTTAAGAAGCTCACACCACCCGTGCTCCTCTGTGCTGTCCCCAAACTCAATCCTGTCAATTCATGCTAGGCCCTGTGTTCCCTCTGGGCCTCTACACATTCTTAAGGGGACAGGACTCTAGGGAAGGCAGGTGAGACATCATCACAGGCACACAGGCTTCCTTCCGATTGACAACGAGCACGCCAAAGCCAGAAAACAAGTGACTTCTGTGACTTCCGTCAGTTTACACTAAGAGGGAAGGTCACTGACTATGGTCTTGGGTGATGTGACTGACCTATGGACAATTGTAATACAAGTGGTACCATTGCCTGCTAGAAAAGGTAGGTATGGGAGAAACTGCCCGTGGGAAAATGATCTTTGACTATTTTCCCCTCTGGATGTTGAAACTGTCTTCCAAATAACTGAATTTTGTTGTGCCCCCAGGGTCACATGGAG
Organism: Pan paniscus; assembly: GCF_029289425.2. Lineage (NCBI taxonomy): Eukaryota > Metazoa > Chordata > Mammalia > Primates > Hominidae > Pan > Pan paniscus. Next base: position 88,817,155 of record NC_073268.2, read on the forward strand.
CCCTGGTTTAAGTTCTTGCGATGTCCCATCCTCATGAATACATTTGTAGCTGTCTTAAGCAAAGTGAAACAAGAGCATCTTTAAGGCCTTCCCAGTCCCTCCCTAATTTTCCTTGTGCCTCTCCTCTCTCCTTTGCTGAGCCTTTGCAGCTCAGAGCACCCTCACAACCTCCCTTCAACAGGAGCACCCTCTCTCTCCTGCCACCGCGGATCTATTACATGGCACATCCTACACTGGGATTGCAGAGCTCAGCAAGACTCTGTCCCCAAAGAGCCCATGCTCTTGTCAGGAAAAAGTCATTATGGAATAGGGTTGGGGGCACAGTGTTGGGGGAGCCAGAGTGCTGGGGACACAAGGAAAGGCAAACGATGGACGCTATGCAGGCATGGGGTGAGATGAGAGATGTTTCCCATAAAGATGCCCTGGAGCTGGGTGCTAACGGGCGGGCAGAAGCCGGCCAGGTGAAAAGAATGGGGCAGAAACTGGGGGACAGAGGAGGAAAGGGAGGAGAAACATGTGGATGGGGGTACAGCTGCCTCCCAGCAAGTCAGAGCTCAGGGTCCCCCCGAGCACTTCCTGGGTTACTAGGGTGATGGCAGGTGAATACAGAATAGCAGGGCCTTGGAATGTCTGCCGTATTATAAGGTTTTTTGTTTTTGTTTTTGTTTTTTTTTGCAGGTAAAATATCCTCTGCCTAGTCTTCCCAGGATGGAGGGTGTTGCAGATTGAATGGTCTCTCTTCCAAATTAATATGTAGATGTCCCAACTCACAATAACTCAGAATGTGAGGTTTTTGGAAATTGGGTGGTTCGCAGGTATAATTAATTAAGTTAGAATGAGATCATCATGCAGTAGGGTGGGTTTCTAGTCCATTATTACCAAGGTCCTTATAAAAAGGGGAAATCTGGGCCAGGCACGGTGGCTCACGCCTGTAATCTCAGCACTTTGGGAGGCTGAGGAGGGTGGATCACCTGAGGTCAGAAATTGGAGACCAGCTTGGCCAACATGGTGAAACTCCGTCTCTATTAAAAATACAAAAAAAATTAGCTGGGCATGGTGATGCACACCTGTAGTCCCAGCTACTCAGGAGGCTGAGGCACAAGAACCGATTGAACTCAGGAGGCGGAGGTTGCGGTGAGCCAAGACTGTACCACTGCACTCCAGCCTGGGCAACAGAGTGAGACTCTGTCACGAAAAAAAAAAAAAAAAAAAAAGTTGGGGGTGGGGAATTTGAACAGATTTTTTTGTGGAAAAAAAAATCTGAAAAGACATACACACAGCACAGTGTTAGAGGTCAAAACAATATAATGTATAGGGATATCCACATTTTAGCTAAGTACAACTCAAAGGAATGAATTTAAAAGATCAAGTTCAACTCAAGAAAGACAGTCCTGGTGATGTTTTCACCTGAGAAACTCAGCATCTCCCTCAGACTGAGGCAAAAGGGACTCCGAGGCCAGGCCTCACAGATGGGCCCCTTCTCATGAGGCAAGGATCACAGGTCATGGGATGTGACCACACTCTGGATACCCAGCACTCTGGAATTCTCCATCCAAAGTAGTGGAATTCCCCATCCAAAGTAGTGGAATTCCCACTCCACTGACAGGGCCTGCATAGTCCTCTTCCCTGGGTCCATTCCCCTGTGGGAGACCAAGCCATTGGTGTACACTGAGGGTCCAAACAGGTCCACCTTCTGGCAAGCAGGTCTCCTGATGTGCAAGCTGCAGCTGGAGACAGGAAGAGAATGGGACAGGCTGGGGCCATTTCTCCCTGGGTCGCCACATCCAACAAAACTCCAGGGAGGCTGAAAATTTGAACCTGGTTTCCCAGGTCCCTGTGAAGATGTCTTTGTCAGAGTAGGAGACAATATGAAAAAGAGTACTCATATATGTACTACACATTATATGCACATATACTATATATATACTATATACATACTATACACACATACTATATATATATAGAGAGAGATTATATATATAATATATATATAGAGAGATATAATATATATATAGAGAGAGAGAGAATATATATATAGAGAAAGAGAGGGAGAGAGATCTATCTAAATGCAATCTGTTAATTTGATTCATGACTTAAAATTTTTTAGACATATGACATGTAAGACTCCATTTGTACTTTTGCTCCCAGCTCTGCAAATATTAGGGGCGGGTCTGGAGGGCCTATGCCCTCAGCTTCACGTGGCCAGTGCACAACAACTGAGAGAAACAGGTGTCAATTTTCAGAGTAACTTGTTTCCTGGAAACTGTTGCTCACCACACTCTATGCCCCTGGTCAGGCATTCTCACCAGGGAGAGAAGGGTGATTTGAGGTTGAAACAGGGAAAGAGGACAGAAGAAAAAGGAAATAAGTGGCAAACACTTCCAACCCTAAACTTTTTTTTTCTTTCTTTTTTTTTGCTCTGTCACCCAGGCTGGAGTGCAGTAGCACGATCATAGCTCACTGCAGCTTCAACCTCCTGGGCTCAAGCAATCCTCTCATCTCAGCCTCCCAAGTAGCTGGGACCACAGGCACACACCACCATACCGAGCTAATTTTTTTATTTTTTGTTGAGGCAAGGTCTTGCCCTGTTTTTGTAGAGGTGAGATCAGTTGCCCTGGCTGGTCTCAAACTCCTGAGCTCAAGCAATCCTCTTACCTCAGCCTCCCAAAGTGCTGGGATTATAGGCATGAGCCACTGTGCCTGGTCCTAAACTTTCAAATGCCTGAAACACATACAAAGGAAAAGCTGGGACAAAGCAGGAAGAGGTGAGTCCAAAAGCGTTCAACTCAGTGCCTTCCCCAAGACAAAATGGAAGAAAAATCAACAAATACCGTGAAAACTCTCTCTGTGGATGAAAACTACTTTCATTGCAATCAGGGTTAAAGAGAAGTCCTTCTAGGTCACCCAACTTTGACCTTAAGGCATGAGTCTTCTTACTCCCATCTCTCTTACCCAGAGTGCCAGGAGCCAGATTTTAGGGTAAATATCCAAGTAGCAGGTTCTGAAGTAAACTGTCTCAGTAGCCTGTATCTTCCATCTCCTTCAATGGGCTTTCCAGACATTGGTTCCGTGCATCAATCTCTCTAAACTCATCTGGCAACAGCAGCCAGGCACAAACCCTGCAGTCTTTAAAGTGGCACAAACTCACAGACTGAGAGATGTTCCCACGCTGCATATGTTCCTAAAACAACCCCGTCCAAGCCGTCCATCCACTCGCCTCCCTCCAAGCCACAAAGTAGTTTCATGAGCTCCATTTCAGTTCTGAGATCACCAACACCTTATATCATTACTCAGAGTCACTGGCTGGAGAACAGACATCTTTTCTTTCCCGTTAAACATTGCTCAATAATCCCAAATAGGGGGCACTGCAGAGCTGAAGCTTAGAGGTGAATGGTAAATTCTAATAAGAAAGTGCAGAAACATCCAGGATCATTAATGCTGCATTAGCTCCACTTCTTGCCACACTGGTGCTATGTTTTGTCTTTCTGGACTGACCACAGAATTTTCTAGTGCTTTGAAAAATACAGTGCTGTTTCTTGCAGCTAAATGGAAACCTGTAGAGAGCAAACAAGCGCAGATCCTTGAACTTGGTAATGAATAGATGGGATTCTAGGTGAGAAAGAAAGAGAAGAGAAAAACACCAAGTCTCCATATTCAGAAAAATTTTTTCAATGCCAAAGTTGCATTCAATTTAAAATAAAAGCACAAAAAAACATAAAATTCCCTTTTATACATAAGCCAGTGATATGGTTTGGATTTGGGTTCCCACCCAAATCTCATGTCAAACTGTAATACCCAATGTTGGAGAAGGGCCCTGGTGGGAGGTGACTGGATAATAGGGTGGACTTCCCCCTTGCTGTTGTCATGATAGTGAATATGTTCTCATGAAATCTCGTTGTTTAAAAGTGTGTAGCACCTTCCCCTTCACTCTCTCTCTCTCCTGCTCCACCATGTGAAGACATGCCTGCTTACCCTTTTGCCTTCTGCCATGACTGAAGGTTTCCTGAGGCCTCCCCAGCCACGCTACCTGTACAACCTGCAGACCTGTGAGCCAATTAAATCTCTTTTCTTTATAATTACCCAGTCTCAGGTAGTTCTTTATAGCAATGCGAGAATGGACTAATATAGTAAATTGGTACCGGGAGTGGGGACATTACCATAAAGATACCTGAAAATGTGGACGTGACTTTGGAACTGGGTAAAAGGCAGAGGTTGGAACAGTTTGAAGGGCTCAAAGGCAGACAGGAAGATGAGGGAAAGTTGGGAACTTCCTAGAGACTTTTTAAATTTTTGTGACCAAAATGCTGATAGTGATACAGACAATGAAGTCCAGGCTGAAGTGGTCTTAGATGGAGGAACTTTTTGGGAACTGGAGTAAAGGTCACTTGCTATGCCTGAGCAAAGAGACTGGTGACATTGGGCCCCTGCTCTAGTGACCTGTGGATCTGTGAATTTAAGAGTGATAAATTAGGGTATCTAGCAGAACAAATTTCTAAGCAGCAAGGCATTAAAGATGTGGCCTGGCTGCTTCCAACAGCATATGGTCATATGTGTGAGCAAAATGATGATCTGAAACTTGAACTTATATTTAAAAGGGAAGCAGAGCAAAAAGTTTAGAAACTTTGCAGCCTGACCATGCAGTAGAAAAGAGAAACCCATTTTCTAGGGAAAAGTTCAAGCCAGCTGCAGAAATATACATAAGTAAAGAGGGGCCGAATGTTAATAGCCAAGACAATAGGGAAAATGCCTCAAAGGCATTTCAGAGACCTTTGTGGAAGCCCCTTCCATCATAGGCCTGGAGGCCTAGGAGGGAAGAATGGTTTTGCAGGCCAGACTCAGGGCCCTGTTGCCCTGCACAATATTGGGACACTGCTCCCTGCATCCCAGCCACTCCAGTTCCAGGTATGGCTAAAAGGGCCCCAGATACATCTCAGGCCACTGTTCCAGAGGGTGCAAGCCATAAACCTCGGTGGCTTCCACGTGGTGGTAAGCTTTTGGGTGTTCAGAAGGCAAGAGCTGAAGCTTGGGAGCCTCAACCTAGATTTCAGAGGATATATGGAAATGCCTGGATATACAGGCAGAAGTGTGCTGCAGGGGTGGAGCCCTCATGGAGAACCTCAACTAGGACAGTGCAGAGAAGAGTGTGGCATTTGAACCCCCACACAGAGTTCCCACTAGGGCACTGCCTAGTAGAGCTGTGAGAAGAGGTCACTGTCCTTCCAATCCCAGAATGGTAGATCCACTGACAACTTCCACCATGTGCCTGGAAAAGCCATAGGCACTCAACATGAGCCTGGAAAAGCAGCCATGAGGCTGTACCGTGCAGAGCCAAAGGAGCGGAGATGTCCAAGGCCCTGGGATTCCATCCCTTGCATCAGTGTGGACTGGATGTGAGACATGGAGTTAGAGATTATTTTGGAGCTTTAAGATTTAATGACTGCTCTGCTGGGTTTTGGATTTGCCCCTTTGTTTTGGCTGATTTCTCCCTTTTGGAATGGGGAGTATTTAGCCAATGCCTGTACCATCACTGTGTCTTAGAAGTAACTGACTGGGTTTGATTTTACAGGCTCATAGGTGGAAGTCACTTGCCTTGTCTCAGATGAGAATTTGTACTGTGGACTTCTGAGTTAAAGCTGGAATGAGTTAAGACTTTGGGGACTGTTGGGAAGGCATAATTGTATTTTAAAATGTGAGAAGGACATGAGATTTGGGAGGGGCCAGGGATGGAATGATATGGCTTGGATTTGTGTCCCCACCCAAATCCCATATCAAACTGTAATCCCCAGTGTTGGAGAAGAGGCCTGGTGAGAGGTGACTGGATCACGAGGGTGGACTTCCCCCTTGCTGTTATCATGATAGTGAATATGTTCTCATGAGACCTGGTTGTTTTAAAGTGTGTAGCACTTCCCCCTTCACTCTCTTCCTCTTTCTCTGGCCATGTAAGATGTGCCTCCTTCCTCTTCACCTTCCACCATGATTTTAAGTTTTCTGAGGCTTCCTCAGCCATGATTCCTGTACAGCCTGTGGAACTGTGAGCCAATTAAACCTCTTTTCCTTATAAATTACCCGGTCTCTGGTAGTTCTTTACGGCAATGTGAGAATGGACTAATACAGCTGGATTTCCTTTAGGGAAGGGCTTATTAAAACCTGATTTTTTCTAAGCTAATTGGAACTATACTTTCTTTCAGAACAAGGGAGACCCTTTAGAAAAGGGTTAAAATCAGGAGTCCGTAGATCCAGGCAGTTTATAAACTTCCTGACATTTTATATAATATATCATAATTATGTGTATCACAGGAAGTTAGAGAAAGATTCCTTAAGCTTGATTGGATATACATGGCGATCGTAACCCCCAAAGTAAGAACTGCTATTGTGGACACTTAACTTAAAACAAGGTGTGATAAACACGTGAAGAATGCTCACTGCTATTAGTCATCAGGGAAATGCAAATCAAAACCACAAAGAACTACCACTTACAACCACTAGGATGGCTATAATAAAAAATGCAGATAATAACAAGTGTTGGTGAAGATGTAGAGAAACAGAACCCTCCTACATTGCTGATAGGAATGAAAAATGGTGCATCACTTTGGAAAACAGTCTTACATTTTCCTCAAAAGGGCAAATATGGAGTTACCAAATGACCCAGCAATTCCACTACTAAGTTTAGACCCAAGAGAAATGAAAATGCAGTTATACAAAAACTTGTACATGAAAGTACAGAGCAGCACTATTCATAATAGTCCAACAGTAGATATAACCCAAATGCTTATTAACTGATGAATGGATGAACAAAATGTGGTATAGACATATAATGGAATATTATTTGACAACAAAAGGAAATGAAGTACTGATACATGGATGAATTTTAAAAACACTGTGCTAATTAAAAGCAGTCAGATACAACAGGCCGCATACTATATGATTTCATTTATATGAAATGTTCAGAATAGCCAAATTCATAGAGACAAAAGTAGATGAGTGGTTGCCTAGGGTTTGTGGGGGAGGAGCTGGAGGGAAATGGAGGATAATTGCTAATGGGTAGGGGTTTCTTTTGGGGTAATGAAAATGTTCTAAAATTTATAGTGGTGGTTGCACAATTTTGTGAATATTCTAGAAATCATTAAATTGTACACTTCAAATGGGTGAATTGTAGGCTGTGTGAGTTACATTTTGATAAAGCTGTTATTAAAAGAAAAAAGAAAAGAATATGTGAGCCTATTCTCCATCTAAGTGGCCTACTCCTCTACCCCAGGTGGGGGGACACCAGGAAGGCTTTGGGAAGGGACCAACAGGGGTGCATGGAAAACATGAGTTTGATATGAAGGAAAAATGCTATTGCCTTCAGCCATCTCATTCTCACCCTTGGATACAGATCCCTCAACCAGGGAAGGAATAACTGTCTTTAAATGCACTGAAGAGGAGGTTCCCATGGAGACTGGGGAAGTTAGCATAAGACTATCTTCCATGATGATGAGGAAAGACTGAATACACTGTAGCACAGGCACTCGCAGACAGACCCCTGGCCAGGTTACTGTGGGACAGGTGCCCAAGTCCATAGACGAGAGAACTGTAATAAAGCAAGAGGGAAATAGAGTTTCTTTCCCAATCAGGCAGACCCACGGCAACGCTGCTTTGAGGCTTCACGTGGGCAAGGAAGACACACTGGGCAGTGATACATGGATTTCTGCTAGCTGCTAAAGTGGTCCCATCCACTCAGGTCTCTGATAGTGGTCCTATGACCACAACTGTGCCAAAATAAAATAATACATGCTATGGTAGGAAATTAACGACCTCCTAAAATGTCTGTCCTAATCTCGAGAATCTGAATATGCCGTGTGGCATGGCAGGGAAAACTGGGGCTGCAGAAGGCATTAAGGTGGCTAACCAGCTGACTCTGAGAGGAGTTATCCTGGATTATCTGGAGGATCCCACTGTAATCATAAGGGTCCTTAAAATGAAAAGGAAGGTAGGAGAGTTAGCAATAGAGTAATGCAATGCAAGAAAGATTCAACTGGGCATTGCAGGGGAAAAGGGGACCATGAGCCAGGAAAGGCAGGCAGCCATGGGAAGTCGGAAAAGGCGAAGAAATTGATTCTCTCCTAGAGCTTCCAGAAAGCAATGCAGTCCTGCTGATACCTTGACCTTCACTTTGGGCTTCTGACCTCTAGAACTACAAGATAATAAATCTGTGTTATTTTAAGCCACTAAGTTTGTGGTCATTTGTTACAGCAGCAAAAGGAGACTCGTATACATCCTTGAACTCACTCTCTTGTCATTCAGTCCTCAGTGAGGTGAGCTGCAGAGTAGCTTGGGAGGATTTTCCATTAGGAATCTGTGGGTTCTATGATGTTTCAGCTCCAAAGTGCTTTAAAATGTCACCTCTGATTCTTCGGCTGTGATAGACACTTTTTCCCATTTTATAGTCTATAATAAATGTAAGGATTGGGACTGGTCTATGGTCCTGTCCCTTCTGTTAGAATATCAGGCAGTTGGCCCTAATACTGGAGAATTAATGGCCACAGTAGGAGTGAAATGGAGACACAGAGAGGGGTACTTGTCTCAAGCACACGGCTATTAAGTGGAGGGGCCACTGGGATTTGAACTTAGATCAACAGACCCCAGAGCCTGTGTGCTTAACTAACGACCCTAAAAGACTATTCCAGCCTGGTGAGCTGAGTTCCTGTTTGAGAGGAGTCTCCGCAGCCTGAGTCTGGGGGTTTTCTCCCCTGTGGGCCATGGGTGCCCCCGGGGACGTGGACACGCTGCAAGGTGGAGGATGTGTGCCACGTTTCCAGGACACCATATGGCCTCACCCTGGTCCAGGTGCTGCTGGAGCAGGACCTGTGCTGTCACTGCTCTCTGACACCGCTCCACTGTCTCCTCCAAAGGCTCCCACCCTGGTGGGCTCTGCACCCACAGACTTGATGAAACTCACAGGAGTCAAGCATCGGAGAGTAGTGACTGGGGGTTGTGTATGGGGAGATTAAAAACATTTATATTTTTCTTTCTCATGTAAGATGAAGACTGGCGTGAAAGCAAATTTCTATTTTCAAAAGTTAGGTTTGGTAACACAGTGCAGAGCAGATGGATGAGGAGAAAACGAAGCAATAAAAAAAATGGGCCTCGGCCAGGTGCGGCGGCTCACACCTGTAATCCCAGCACTTTGAGAGGCCGAGGTGGGAGGATCACTTGAGCATAAGAGTTTGACACCAAGCTGGGCAACATGGCAAAACCCTGTCTCCACACAACAAATAAATGAAATGGTTTGCTGGGCACACCTGTGGTCCCAGCTACTCAGGAAGCTGAGGCAGCAGGAGGATCACTTGGGCCCAGGAGGTGGAGGTTGCAGTGAGCCATGACTGCCTCACTGCAGTCCAGTTGGGAGACAGAGCGAGCCTCTGTCTCAAAAAAAAAGGCCCCCTCACAAAGCAGTGGGGCTGGAAAAGGGAGATGAGAACTAGAGGTGGGGGAGATGGGAGCCGGATCAATGGGATTTGGTGACCAACTAGCTATGGAGAATGAGGGACAGGGAAGAGCTAAGACAACTATGGGGCTTCCAGCTCAAGGGCAGCTGGGCAGAAGTTCAGGACTTTAACTTAGAGGCAGAGGGAAAGGGAGGATGCTGAGAAGAAAACAAACATGCCGAATTAGGGCAGACATGCTCAGAGGGCCAACCAAAGTACATGTCTGGGATTCCGGACAGATCCGGGTCCCTCCTCTCTTCCCCCTTTCCATCTGTTAAAATCCCTTGTCTCTTCTACTGTATAAACCACCCTGGTGTCCCCATCCTCATGGGCCCCATGGCACTCACATCCCTACCCAGTTAATGTCCCCTCCTCTCTGCTCCTGATGCAGTTTTCTCCATGTCACTAGTGTAGCCACCTTGTTCCCCTCAAAGGTGTGTTTTGAGCCCCCCACTCAGCTGAAATACCCCCGGACTCAGTAAAGGAACAGAACTGAGTGTGTTCAGGAAGTTGACCTAGGGGAGGAGGGGATCGGTGCAGAGTCAGGGAATGGGGAAGAGAAACAGGTCAGAGGGCTTCAGAAAACCTGTGATGCTACTCATGATGAATATGCAGGAAGGAAGGAGAGAGGAGAGGAGACAGACTCACAGAAGGTATGAGGCCATGAGGAAATGCATACATGCACACATGCACACACATGTGATTCCTCAAGCTCCCAGCAGGCTTCCAGCATCAGGAGCTAAAATTGCTACCACTGATAAATGAAAAATTTAAACTCCCCACTGGGAAGGAGCATTTCAAGTACCATTCCTGGATATCGCCCCCTCCAATTCTTCTGTCCACTGATACGCTAGCATAGAGCAGATGTGATCATTTGAAGCTTCAACAAAGAATCCCTTGAAGATGACTGTGTATTTTTTTTTTTCCTAAATCAGGAACACCAGAATTAAGAGGAAGGTAGCCATGCAAAACTCAACACTGTTTGTCAACGTGGGTACTAACTCGGCTGTGTCTTGGATAACACATCAACTTGGTAAAAACACACACAGAAAAGAAAATACTTTCTTCCAACTGTCAGAGCAAAAATCCTTTACTCTTCTGTCCAGCAACCTGAACAAAAACAAGGGAATTTGTGGCTTGGTTTCCTTGACAACCTTATCTTCACTCCAGGCACCATCCCCTGTCTCTAAGCAACAGGGCACACTTTGGAACTACCAGGAGGCAAAACCCAGTGCTTATCCTGAGTCTTTTAGGACTAAACAAATCAGGGCAGAGCAATTGGTCCCTCGCAAGGTAGAGCCCAAGGAGCCCATGGGAAGGTACGTGGCCCCAAATATCTTCATCAAACCCCATGCATACCCTGGCACTCCTCTGAGTTCCTTAGTGCCTGAAATTCCACCTCTCCACACTCAACCCATTGGCTTATTCCCCTGTCGGCTCCATGGGGGCACTGACTCAGTCTATCAGGTGACTTCTCCCACATCCCCACTCCCAACAGGAAAGCCCAACATGGCTCTAGTGTGAAGAGGAGGCTGACCCTTGAGAACAGGGCACAGAGAAGGAAATCTAGAACGTCACTGAGACTTAGTGATTTTTGTAGAAAAATGAGGAGCCTGGAGGAAAGTGTTTGATTAAAAGAGAATGAGGGAAAATGCCTGTATTGCTATGTTGACATTTAAGAAGACTGTTTGCACCTGCAAACAGGATTCAGAGATTTTTTTTTTTTTTCCCATCAGCATGCCCCAACCTCTTCCCTAACATCTCTGAGACAGAAAGAATTTCTGAGAATATAGAGAAGAGAAATAAATGAACAAACTCTCTGGGAATGACAGCTCTGAACTTTAATAAGAGGGAGAGAAGAGAGCTGATGAGTGCAAGGCTCTGCAGCTGAAAGGAAATGGAATTTGGAAGTGGAAGGAGCTGACAAACAGTGCTTATAACTGCTGCATCCAATAGTCAGGATAACTGCTATTTATCTGGTACCTTTATTTCTCAAGCAGGCTCGTGTCCATGACCTTATTTTATCCTCAAATCACCTGTGAAGCAGAGGGTGGAGCTGGAATTATTTATCTCCTGGTGAAGCCAGTGATATCACAACTTGGAGAAGTCATTCTTACAATCACCTATTTGGTGATTTTCAAAATAACATAGGAATTATAGATTGTGACTCCCAATGCTTACTTACCATTGATTCTGGAAAATTTGGATGGTCTAAATTGCTATCGTAAAAATGCAATTTCCAAACTTTATTTCATCCATGAGCTTTGAGTTCATTTCTAATTAAATTTTTTCAGTAGCCCATCAACAAAACAGATCAGTTTGAGATTCTTCTCCTTGTTCATTCTCTCTTAAAGAGAATTATTAAGAAGAAGCATCCGAATTCATTTTTGAGCCCTCATTTGATTTCCATTTACAATCTCTGTGTTGCTGAAGCTGTGGAAGCAACAGTCTCCATGGCTGAGAGTAGAGCTTAAGTCACGCAGATGGGCTGCAAAGATTAATTGGCATTCTTAAAGACGCCGACAGAACTATGAAAATTAAATAGTAATAGTAGTAGTAGGAAGAAGAGGAGGAGAAGGTGGTTGGAGAATAGGGGAAGTTACCATGCTCTAGTAAACTGCAAGATGTTGGCATACGACAAACATTGGTACAAGATATAAGACAAAATGAAATGGGATCGAGCGTATAATCCCCGTGGCTACTAACTACTGCATTAGTAGACAAAGCAACAATTAGGATGAGCCGTGAATGAGGATGTGGTGCTGTCCCTTAGGGCAGGTAATACCCAAAACATGCAGCCATACACTTGTCTATTCTCCAAAGAGCTGAACCACTGAAGAAATGGTGGTCTGAAATGGCTTGGAAGTCCAGGTGTTATTGGGAGCTTGGATTCGTCACGAGCCCCCTAGGGGCTTCACACACACACTGATTTTGCAGACTTCTACCCCCTCGAATATTCTGTGGAGAACAACCTATTTTTTTCTGTCCTCTCCCAAACCGCCATGCTGAGCTCATCGCCTCTGAATTTATCTCCGTGTCAAGGAGAAGATGACAGCCAAAAGTAATACATTTTGTTTAAGTCAAGTCATGACACATCTATGCCAAATGGAGAACTCAGCTGGCAATTACCACCCTGAAAAGTGGGACAAACAACAGAGCAAGGAATAGACCTAGAAGTACATTTAGGTGTCATTTCACCCACTGTATTCAACCAGAGAAAGAAAAAGAAAATGGAATTTTGATTTCAGAATCCAACCTTGGTTAATGGTTATTTGCAGAAAACTAGGAACATTTTAATTATTTTCAACTCCACACCATAACAGCTATCAAGGGAATGGAGACAAAACAAACAGGGACTTATTAAATACATAATTAATGTGCACTAAAATTCGCATATATGAATATGAATAAGCTGGGACCATTATAAGGTATGCAACTGAAACGTGATCAATTAATTAAACCTGTTATTTGCTGGGGCTTTGGGAAAAATGGGGCCACCTCAACAGAGGAGGGAGACTCATCAGCAGATGAGATGGCTCCTTGGTGGTCCATCCTGCTTGCAAAGTAGCCAGGTATTTTAAGAAACAAAAATCTTAGAAAAGCTACAATTTTCTTTACAGTGAAGCAAAAATAAATCAAGCCCTTGTCAATCAAGACCTTAATCAAGACCACTGTCAAGCTACAAATAGATTACTTTATTCCCTCTCGCCTGGTTTCCAGTCTCCATTATAATCAAATAAAAATACTTTTCAGGCACTGCATCTGGTTTAGAAATATAGTCTGCGGCCAGGAAACAAAATGAAGAAAACTGGCAACACAGGAATGAAATCACTTGTAGCGATTAATTAATAACCGTCCTCTTTTGAAATGGATTAAAGTGCAGTACAACAATAGGTTATAACATGGAAGAAGAATTCAGATATTCAGACCTTAAGAATGCACTTCATCCTTATCACAAAGCAGCAAATGAAGTGCTGTGCTTCCTAGCAGCCAAAGAATAAAAAAAGGTCTACACGATCAATGTCTATCATTCCCACAGGGAGGCAAAGCTTTTCCAGGCAGTGTATTCTAAAAGTTTTATCTAGAGGCATTGGGGGATGAACAGGACAATGGCTCTAGCAGAAAGCTGACAATAAAGACTCCAGTGATTTTCATCTGACGGTTAACATCCTTTCTTTCAAACCTGAGTTAAGTCACAGGAGGCTGTTCTGTGAGAGGGGCTAAGCTGACATAGACCAATGATGTTGGCTTGGGCTGGGGTGAGGAGAGGGTGTCTACTGGCAGATAACACATAACACCAGAGGACAAGATGATGAGCTACTATTTCAGCCCTTGTGCAGCTCCTTCCATCCCCCGACATCAGACATCGTGATGCTCTCGAGCCTGCTACGCAAGTCCCGGCACAACTCGCAACCCACTTCAGTCCCCAACTCAGGAAATAAGAAAAAAACTCAGAACCAACAGGAGCAAGAGAATGGTATCACAGAATGACTCTGCAGCATCCTGAATTTATCAGAAACAATGTGAAAAGGCTGACATTTAAATTATGTTATTCACAATATATGTAGGACATACCCCATGACTGAGAACAGCTCTCTTACACTGTCTTCCAGAAATGGAACTCCTCCCAAGGCAACCTTGGGTAGGCACTACACAACAAACAATTTGTGAAGTTACTTTTTTTTGCTAAGGGTCTAGTGCAGTGTCATCCAGTAGAACTTCCTGTGATCATGGAAGCGTTCTACGTCTTGTGTTGTCCAACACAGTAGCCACTAGATACAAGTATTTGACGTGTGGCTAAGTCATGCTAAGGAGCTAAAGTTTGCATTTTATTCCAGTTTAACTCATGTAAATTTAGAGAACTACAGGTGGCCAGGGACTATGGAATTGGAGAGAGCAAGTCTAAAAGATCTTACTAGGCTGGGCACGGTGGCTCACGCCTATAATCCCAGCACTTTGGGAAGCCGAGGCGGGTGGATCACCTGAGGTCATGAGTTTGAGACCAGCCTGGCCAATATGGTGAAACCCCGTCTCTACCTAAAATACAAAACTTACCTGGGCGTGGTGACACACGCCTGTGATTCCAGCTATTGAGGAGGCTAAGGCAGGAGAATAGCTTGAACCTGGGAGGCGGAGGTTGCAGTGAGCTGAGATTGCGCCACTGCACTCCAGCCTGGGCCACAGAGTGAGACTCCAACTCCATAAACAAAACAATAAAATAAAATAAAATAAGATTGTATTAAACCATGTTCTAGCCAATACCTGGCCATGGGAGAAAGACAACTGGAAGTTACTGGAAACTTTGCTTCCTAATACAAAAATGTATTCAAATTCTCTTGCTTTAGTTTTCTCTTTAATTTACATAATAGGTAGGAGGATGGCATAATACAATCAACATGGAAATGAGACTTGATTTTAACCCTAATCCTAGCGCAGCATTAAACTTTGACTCTGGCTGTAGCTTCCTTGATCTGAAGGCCAGAAAATAGGGCTCAGGCATCTGCGCGTCTGTCGCCTGTGCAGGAGATGACAGAACATCTAAAAGTTCCCCTGCCACTTTTATTTGGGATCACGGAGGATTCCCAGAGTTGCGATTTTGCCCTCTGGGCGTTGGTGCCAACTCTCATGCTCAAATCCAACAGCGTCATTTAGAAGTGTGCTACCGGCTTCTGCCTCAGTGCACACCAGGAACATGATATGTTGAGCAAAATGTCATCCCATGTAGGAGCCTGTGCTAATTATAATGTCAGGCTTCCCACTGAGATACTGATAATTAAAGGAGAATATTACAATGTTTTCAAACTCCTGCAGTAAATGAGAACCATCTTCAAATGTAACCTGTTGGAGATGAAAATTAAAGCCATCTGTGATGTCCCCATTTAAGACCTCCACAACCAGAACCAGACAATTTTTGAGGATCAAAGGAAGGTGAAGGCAAAAGTAGGTGGGTGGTAGAGCTTGGGGGAAGAGGAGGAGGTGGAGGGGAATTAATGTTTTCCAGGTCCTGCTGTGTTCTAGGAACCACAATACTCTTTATTTTTTTATTGAGACAGGTCTTGCTCTGTCACCCAGGCTGGAGTGCAGCGGCACAAGCACGGCTCACTGCAGCCTCTACCTCCTGGGCTCAAGTGATTCTCCTGCCTCAGCCTCCTGAGTAGCTGGGACTATAGGCATGCGCCACCACACCCAGCTAATTTTTGTATTTTTTGTAGAGACGGGGTTCTGCCACGTTGCCCAGGCTGGTCTCGAACCCCTGAGTTCAAGTGATCTGCATGCCTCGGCCGCCCAACGATACACTCTGAATAGCAGATAACACAGTGGGTGGCCCTGCTTGTTGCTACTGCTGTCGTCTCAATAATGAACTGCCAAGTAGCTATTATCTGCATTTTACAGCTGGGAAAGCTAAGACTCCCATGATCTCACCTAAGGTTACCTACCTAGTAAAGCATTTGGTGGCTCCAGGATCCAAGTCTTGGCCTTTCTGCTCTAAAGGTTGTGCTTGTCCTATGCCTGTGGGCGACCACCTGCTTGGGTCCTGGAGCATCAGTGGTGGTGATAGGTGTGCAGGGGCCTCACAGGCGTTCATTTTACACATCTCCTAGAGCACGCACAGCGGTGGGCCCTGTGTACAGTGAGGCTTCCTGCCCAGGTTTCCCTGCCCAAGTCTCCTTGCTGAACTGAGCCCGATGCATCTGGAGTGAGAACTACGCCAACGTGATGCTGCAGACATTAACATTTAATGTGGCAAGCTTAAAAAAAGCAAGAAGCATTTCCTGAACTTCTCTGTAACTCTCTCTGAAAAACAGGGTGATCCACGGGAAGAAAAGAAACACAGAGCTCACCAGTGAGACACAACACATGGAGACAGAGTGTGAGTCAAGCTGTACCCATCATTGCTTGTGTGGCCTCGGGCTTTTTCTTTTTTTTTTTGAGACAGGGTCTCGCTCTGTTACCCAGGCTGGAGTGCAGCGGCACGATCTCAGTTTTCTGCAGCCTCCACATCCCAGGCTCAAGCGATTCTCCTGCCTCAGCCTCCTGAGTAGCTGTGACTGCAATCATGCGCCACCATACCCCACTAATTTTTGTATTTTTTGTAGAGATGGGGTTTCCCCACGTTGCCCAGGCTGGTCTTGAACTCCCAGGTTCAAGCGATTCACCTGCTTCGGCCTCCTAAAGTGCTGAAATTACAGGTGTGAGCCACCATGCCTGGTCTTGGGCTTGATCTTTAAACTTTCCAGGTCTCAGTTTCTAAAATGTAAAACAGGGACGCGAATATCTAAATCATGTATGTGGTGCACTTTATACAGCGTCTGGAACCTTGAAAGGCCCCCGTAAGTGGCAGCCTTTAGTATTATTGGTATATTTTATTACGGTCAATGATGCATGCCTTTGTGTGGCGTTCTGCTTCCTCATTAACTGAGCCTGGGTCGCCGGCTACTGAGAAGGCCCCTCCAGTTTCCGGAAGCAGAGCAATGTGAAGCAGAAGCTGTTGCATCACGGTTTCTCCTGGAAAGGTCTGTATCTAATAGTAGAATTTTCTGCTCAGTCTTTACCCCAGGAAAATGAAAAATCAACATGTTCTTTCTCATGGCTAGTAGCTCCTTTCTTGCAAGTCAGGGCCCTGGTCTCGCACTGCTGCCCCTCCAAAGCCACCCTTTGCAGCACGGGGAGACTGCACAAGGGCAAGCTGAAGGTCCAGGCTCACATCACCAATGTCAGCAGCAGCAGCCTCCCTGGCCACCTGCAGCTGTCCGCAGACTTTTCAGCATTCCAATAGATCCTCCATATTCCACACAAAATCAAAATCCACAGCAACTGCCACCTCGTTGGAAAGCAGGGCTCAAAAAACAACTTTATTTTTCTCCTGTCTATTGACTTGGAGGAAAATTCACTAGATTTTTTAAAAATGTACTATAAAAATGTACATTGCTCAAAAAAAAAAAAAAAAAAAAAAGCAGGACTCATAGACACCCCAAGCAAGTGCCATGGTAGGTGGGACAGAGATTATCCCTTTGTGTCAAAGGACTCTGCTGGATGGAATGAATGGGAAGGAGCTTAACAAAAAGAACTGGCTTCAAAGAATTCAAAGGTTTCCATATGACCCAGCAATTCTACTCCAAGGTATGTACCCAAGAGAACACAGGTCCATACAAAGACATAAACACACATAGCAGCATTACTTACAACACCCAAAAAAGTAAAAACAATCCAAATGTCCATCAAGTGATGAAATGGTAAACAAAACACAGTGTATCCATAGAATAGAGTATTATCTGGCCAGAAAAAGAAAGACTTACTGATACATGCTACAACATCAACGAAACTTGGAAGCATCATGCCAAGTGAAAGAAACCAGACACAAAAACATACATATTACATGATACCATTTAAATGAATGTCAGTCCCAGTTAGGGAAACTGTAGAGACAAAGTAGATTAGTGCAGGGGCTGGAGGGAGGGAGGAATGGGGAGTGACTGCTAATGAGCATGCAGTTTCTTTTTTTCCTCAGAGGTACTGCTCAAAGAGTGTGGGGTTTCTTTACAGGGTGATGAGAGTATTCAGGAATAGTGGTAGGTTGGGTACAGTGGCTTACACCTATAATCTCAGCACTATGGGAGGCTGAAGCAGGAGGTTCTCTTGAGGCCAGCAGTTCGAGGCCACCCTGGCCAACACAGCAACACCCTTGTCTCTACTGGAAGAAAAAAATTAAAATTAAAAATTAAAAAGATAGTGATGGTGGTTGCACAACCTTTCAGATATATTAAAACCACTGAATTGTGAAATTTATTTATTTATTTATTTATTTTTGAGACAAGGTCTTGCTCTGTCACCTTGGCTGGAGTGCAGTGGCACAACCACGGCTCACTGCAGCCTTGACCTCCAGGGTTCAAGCAATCCTCCCACCCTACCCTTCCAAGTAGCTGGGACCACAAGCGTGCACCACCACACCTGGCTAGTTTTTTAATTTTTCGTAGAGATGGGGGTCTCGTCATGTTGCCCAGGATGGTCTCCAACTTCCGGGCTCAAGCGATCCGCCCACCTCAGTCTCCCAAAATGCTGGGATTACAGGCGTGAGCCACTGTGCCTGGCCTTGAATTGTGAACTTTAAAAGGGTGAATTTTATGGTATGTGAATCATATCTCATTCTTTTAAAAAAGTTAACAGGGACTCTTTCCTCAGTGTGGAAGTGTAATTGACAGACCTCCTAACTACCAGTGAGCTTGGGGATGAGAAAATGCCACACAATAAAGTTGCTTGAGAAAGAGAGAGATTGACCGACAGATCATGTGTGAGATGGAGTAGGGTCAGTAACCATTTAAATACACCACTGACCTTGAGAAAAAGAATGTCAGCTATAATCACAAGCCACAAATGTCTGTCACTGTGAATTGGCTCATCACGAAGAACTGAGGGATAACATGGAGTTACGATAGCAGTGGAGGCAGGCAGGGGAAAAGGGCCCATGAGATATGGACGGCAGCACTCCCCCCCCATTCCCTGCCATCCCCACTGCACATGTATAAGCTAAGTAAATATTACGTCGTCTTTTACTAACACCCCAAAACTCTCACTTGATGAAGGACCAGGGGAGTAAGTTGCTGAATGGGCTCATTAAGACTTAGGAATTCTTCAGAGGCTCAAACACAGAAAGCCAGTGATGGGAAATAAGGATGACACAGCTGACAGCCCATGGGAGTCCTAGGGTGAGACTAAGACTCCATAAGAGCCAGGCTTAGACTTATAAAGGAATGCTGGCTGCTGAAGACATTTCAGAACTCAAGCTAAGAATCTCTAGCCTGCATTCAGAAGATACCTTTGGTCTCTGTGGTTGGCCAAATGATGGCTCCAAATATATCCAGGTCCTCATTCCTGAAACCTGTGAATGTTACCTTTCATGACAAAGGAGATTTTTCAGATATGATTATCCTGGATAATCTGGGTGGTCCCTCAATGCAACCACAAGAGTCTTTATAAAAAGGCAGAGGGAGATTTGGCACAGAAGAGAAAGCAGTGATCATGGAGGTACTGATTGGAGTGATGTGGCCACAAGCCAAGGAATGCCTGCAGCCTGCAGAAGCTGGAAGAGGCCAGGAATGGATTATCCCCTAGAGCCCCCGGCAAGAACACGGCCCTTCCAACCCCTTGACTTTATCACAGTGAAACTGATGTCAGACTTCTGGCCTCCAGAACTGCAGGAGAATAAATCTGGATTGTTTTAAGCCACTAAGTTTGTGATAATTGGTTACACCAGCCAAAGAAAACCAAGGCAGTCCTTCATTCTGCTTCTAACTTGTCTAAATATTAAAACAACCCGAGTAAGATGATCTCTAGCATAAAGGAATAACATCTCTCTACTTCCGTGCATGAGTTGAGGGTTGAGGTGTTGAGGTGGTTAGGTGATGGTAACTCCTTGATGAACTGAGCCTGATGCATCTGGAGTGAGAACCACGCCAACGTGGTGCTGCAGACATTAACGTTTAATGTGGCAAGCTTAAAAAAAGCAAGAATTTCACCTTTCCAAAAAAGCATTTTTATCTGATCGCAAGTCATAAATATTTACTACAGGAAAGCTTAGTTATAAATCTCACAAAAACAGGAAGAAAATAAAAGTCATCTGCAATCCTATCACCCAGGAATAACCAACCACTGTGAACACTTTCATGTCTAAATTTGGGTTCTTGTTCCCTGAAACAAAAAATCACTTTGGATTAAAATCCCAAGCATTTCTTTGAAAGCCATTATCAGGAGCTGGCAATGAGGACAGGCCACATGACCAAAACCAACTCTTGTGCTGTTCTAGCAACACAAACAGTGGTCCCCAGGCCTCTATGTCATAGCAACAACCAGCAAAACAAACTTGGCTCTTGATACTATTGAGAGGAAAATGAAAAGCATGGAATTCACCTACCCTCTTCTTCTCTGGACCTTTAAAATAATTTCAAACACAAAAGGCAGCAAGAGTCTGCCAATGTATCATCAGGACCCACATGAGTCAATGTCCTCCTTGGCCCACCTGGACAATGTAGAAAGAAAATTAGGCGGCTGGGAGTGGTGGCTCACACCTGTAATCTCAGCACTCTGGGAAGCCAAGGTTGGTGGATCACCTGAGGTCAGGAGTTTGAGACCAGCCTGGCCAACATGGCAAAACCCCGCCTCTACTAAAAGTACAAAAATTAGCTGGCGTGGTGGTGGGCGCCTGTAGTCCCAGCTACTGGGGAGGCTGAGGCAGGTGAATGGTGTGAACCTGGGAGACGGAGCTTGCAGTGAGCTGAGATGGCACCACTGCACTCCAGCCTGAGTGACAGAGCAAGACTCCGTCTCAAAAAATAAAAAATAAAAAATTAGGACACCTAACTCTCAAACAGCCCCTCCTCTCTTAGAATGGAGGGCTGGTACCCAATGCACCAGTTCTTCTAGGTGCTCAAGTATATAATACATATTGAATACATCAAAGCTTCAGTATGTGTTATAACATTGGGACCCCAAAAAAGAACGCAGTATAGAACTTCTTGCAAGAAGCTCCAACTATCAGGGGCAAATAAACATGTTTAAATACAGGTAATTGCATCCATCAAGAGTTGAATGAATAAAGAAAATGGTACATACACACAATGGCGTATTATTCAGCCACATAAATGAATGAGATCCGGTCATTTGCAACAACATGGATGGAACTGGAGGTTATTATGTGAAGTGAACTAAGCCAGGCATGGAAAGACAAACTTCTCATGTTCTCACTTATTTGTGGGAGCTAAAAATTAAAACAATTGAACTCATGGAGATAGAGAGGAGAAGGATGTTTACCAGAGGCTGGGAAGGGCAGTCGGGGAGTGGGGGGAAAGTAGAGATGGTTAATAGGTACAAAAAAAATAGATGAGTCAGACCTAGTAGTTGATAGCACAACAGGGTGACTATAGTCAATAATATAATAATTGTACATTTTAAAATAACTACAAGTATAACTGGATTGTTGGTAACACAGAGGATAAATGCTTAAGTTGATGGGTTATGCATTACATACCTGTATCAAAATATTTCATGCAGGCCAGGCGAGGTGACTCACACCTGTAATCCTAGCACTTTGGGAGGCTAAAGCGGGAGAATCTATTGAGCCCAGGAGTTCGAGACTAGCCTAGGCAACATGGCAAAACCCTGTCTCTACAAAAAATACAAAAAAAAAAAAAAAGAAATTAGCTGGGTGTGGTGGTATGCACCTGTAGTCCCAGCTACTCAGGAGGCTGAGGTGGGAGGATCAACTGAGCCCAAGGTTGAGGCCGCAGTAAGCCATGATCACACCACTGCACTCCAGCCTGAGTGACAGAGAGAGATCTTGTCTCAAAAAACTATGTGTGTGTGTGTGTGTGTGTGTGCATGCACGCGCATATGTATTTCATGGCCCCATAAATATACATACCTATGTTACTGACAAAAATTAAAAATAAATAAATAAATAAAACACACAAACAGGTAATTGTAAGTCAGAGTGATAATTATGGTAACAGAAGATAAAGGATACAGCAAGACATCACAAAGGAAGGAGTGATTAACTTTGTTAAATAAATGAAATTAATAATAAATATTTCTATGATTCTTCACAGTTATCATCCAATGCTAAGGCTAGAAGGAGCCATAACAATAATTTACCACAATCCCCTAAATTTTCAAATGAATGAATGTTTGAATGAGATAACCCCTAGAATCTCTTTAAGCTTCCAATTTAACTTTCTCCCATACAAAGCAATGGTGCAGTTCACTGTTGAGACCATAAGCTACTCATGATAAGTGATTAGTAGGAACTCAATTGCTAGGTGATTTTTAATTCCATTCAAAAACAGAAGGGCCAGGAATCTTTGGAAGGCTCAGAGCCCTTCAATCTGTATGATACTGCATGGAAAGCACTTCAAGAGACAGTATGCTCAAAAGGCTGCAGTCTCGGGTTGGTTTTCTAAAAAAACATGTTGTTTCCTCAGGGTGTCCTTCTGCAGCAGACACAAACGCCCTAGACCACCCCCACAGATGCACCCAGGCAGACGCCACGGAAGTAGCTTAGAAGGAGGCGGGTGGTGTCTGAACTCTGTTTCTGGAGTCTGCCTTTTAGTGCACTTTTTACTGCGCCTGCCTGCATCTGCTGGCCTGCATCAGTCATTACCATTTCTTCCTAAGACATTTCAATTGCACAACTATACTTTTCTTTGTCCTCTAAAGGGGAGGGTTTTTTGTTTGTTTGTTTTTTTCTGAGACGGAGTCTTGCTCTGCCTCCAGGCTGGAGTGCCGTGGTGAGATCTCGGCTCACTGCAACCTCTGCCTCCTGGGTTCAAGTGATCCTCCTGCCTCAGCCTCCCAAGTAGCTGGAATTACAGGCACGTGCCACCACGCCCAGCTAATTTTTATATTTTTAGTAGAGACGGGGTTTCATCATGTTGGCCAGGATGGTTTCTATCTCCTGACCTCGTGATCTGCCTGCCTCAGCCTCCCGAAGTGCTGGGATTACAGGCCGTGAGCCACCGCGCCCGGCCTGGGGAGGGGTTCTTTCCTGTTCTAGGGTTGTGGATAGACTCCATAAAGTCTAAACACCCAGAATTGTCTGCAAAATATTGTGTGTGGCTGTGGTCTCAAGGTTTATGTCTCCCCAGAATTCATATTTGGAAACCTAATCCCCAATGGTATTGTTATTAGGATGGTGGGGACTTAGGGAATGGATGGTATTAGGAGGTGGGGAGTTGGGGAAGTGATTAGGTCGTGAGATGGAGCTCTTATGAATGGGATTAACAACCTCATGAAATGAGACTCCAGAGAGTGCCCTCTTTCCACCATGTGAGGATACAACGAGAAGACAGTCACCTGCAACCCGGAGAAGGACCCTCCCCAGAACCTGACCACGACCATGCTGGCAGCCCGATCTCAGCCTTCCAGCTTCCAGCTTCCAGAACTGCGAGAAATAAATTTCTGTTGTTTCTAAGCTACCCATTGTATGGCATTTTGTAATGGCAGCCTGAACAGACTAAGACATGTGTACAACATCCTCTTGTGAGATGGTGTATAGCTCTTATCAGATTCACAGGACAACTGTGAACCACAGAAGCTTAAGAACTATTTGACCTTGCACATGTGTATTAAATATTAACCCAAGAGCCCCAGAAGTGTGCATATGCCTTCGGGTGTGGCCTCACACCCTGGATACCTCCGGGAGATAGGCTACTATTAACAAGCCTTCCATTTTCCTTCTACTCTAAAAAAAATTTTTTTTTAGCAAAATGTCATCCTCAGGACATACAAAACTGAAATAGCAAAGACAAAAAACTTCAAAAAAAAAATCAATTCTCCATTTAGTCATTGTGAAAAGTCTGTCTTAAAAACCCAGAGTCTCAGGGAATGTCAAAGCTCTAGTTAAATTTTTAATACACTATAAAGGATAGTGTTAAAGAAGAGACCTTTTCAAAGGTAAGTTGGCTCCAAATAGGCTCTTAAAATGGTCCTCATCAAAGACATGAAGCTGCTTGACAGTGATGGTGAGGGAGTTCACTTCTCTTTAGACAGGAGTAGGAGCTGAAGACTTGAGGAATGAGCCACAGTGGGTCTTTGGAGACACATCTATTTGTAGTTAGACCCTTGGTGGCTTCATCCAGTGTCAGGGGTTTAAGTAACATTCATGTGCCAAGGGGCCAGGCGCAGTGGCTCACGCCTGTAATCCCAGCACTTTGGGAGGCCAAGCCAGGTGGATCACTTGAGTCCAGGAGTTCAAGACCAGCCTGACCAATATGGCAAAATCTTGCCTCAACCAAAAATACAAAAAGTAGCCAGGTGTCGTGGCATGTGCCTGTAGTCCCAACCACTTGAGAGGCCAAGGCAGGAGAACCTCTTGAACCCAGGAGGTGGAGGTTGCAGTGAGCCAAAATTGTGCCACTGCACTCCAGCCTGGGCATCAGGGCAGACTCTGTCTCAAAAACAAAAAACAAAAAAACAAAAAACATTCATATGCCAATGATTCACAAATCTATAACTCTAGCTAGACTTTGCAAGCCAACTCCAAACTCATGTATCCAGCTGTCTAGTCAGTATCTCCATTTGAATGTCTAATGGCAATCAAACCTCACAATCAAAAAACGAATTCCTGATAGTCCCCCTAAAGCCCCTGGAGCTGCAGCCTTCCTCGTCTCAGTTGATGGCAGTTCCATCCCTGCAGCTGGGCAGCCCTGAAACCTCCGGGTCCCTCCTGGCTCCTCGCTTTCTCTCATATCCCACATCCAATCCATCGGCAAATCCCACTGGCTCCACCTTCAATCGGGACCCAGGAAGGGATCCCTTCTCACCACCTCCAGCACTACCACCTTGGTCTGCACCACTATCATCTTTGATCTGGATTCTGCAGTGGCCTCTACATAGGCCTCCCTGCTTCCATCCTTACCTCTCCTAAGTCCCATCTCAATTCAGTATCTAAAGAGAAACAAACTTTCAAAGCTCAAGTCAAGTCATACACACCCTCTTCAAAACCCTGCAATGGCTCATCACACACAGAGCAAAAACAAACATTCTTATGCCTCCAAGTTCCATCTAAAGGAGGGGCTGACAATCCTGCCCTCACCTTGTACTTCTCTCCCTGCTGCTCACCCTGCTGTGGCCACAGTGGACTCTTGGCTACTCCTTGTGGGGGCCAGACATGCTCCTGCCTCAGGGCCTTTGCACTGGCTGTTCCCTCTGCCTAAAACACTCACTCTTTCCCAGAGATCTGCATGACTGACTCAAATGCAAGGACATCTCAAGGAGCCCCTCCCTACCTACTCTATTTAAAATGGCAATTTCTTCCTCTAACACTCTACCATCTCCTCTGCCCTGTTGAACTTTTTCTTTTTTTAAATCACTAACCACCTTCTAACACAATATAAAATTCATTTATTATGATGATGTTCACCGACTATCTCACCTTGCTATAATATTGGTTATAGAAGGCCAGAGATCTTGGTCTGTTTTAGTACTGATATAACCCAAGTACATGGAATACAATACTCAAATATAATAAATAAAAGACAAGACTGGGAAAGAAATGTCCCTTCAAACCTCTCCATCCAGTCAAGCCAGCTGTCCTCCAGTTTACTGAAACCAGTGACTATTACCACCATGCTTCTGGTGAAATCTAACTCAGTTGAGATTCCTGGAAGGCACTCAATCCTCATTTCAATTTATTTTTTATTTTACTATTATTTTTGAGACGGAGTCTCGCTGTGTCACCCAGGATGGAGTGTGGAGATAAGAGAATCCATCTTTCAAAACAATGAATCTCTCTCTCTCTCTTTTTTTTTTTTTTTTTTTTTTTGAGACAGAGCCTTGCTTTGTCGCCCAGGCTGGAGTGCAGTGGCATGATCTTGGCTCACTGCAACCTCTGCCTCCTGGGTTCAAGTGATTCTCCTGCCTCAGCCTCCCAAGTAGCTGGGATTACAGGCATGCGCCACCACTCCCAGCTAATTTTTGTATTTTTAGTAGAGACGGGGTTTCGCCATGTTGGCCAGGCTGGTCTCAAACTCCTGACCTCAAGTGATCCGCCCACCTTGGCTTCCCAAAGTGTTGGGATTACAGGCATGAGCCACTGCACCTGGCCTCAATCCTTATTTGAAAAAATACTTTTGCATCACCATAAAAGTGACAAAGGCTGAACTTAGACTTGGAAACTCCAAAGACACAGAATAGGGTCTCCTGTCAGGGAAGAAGTAAGATTTTAATTTATGCTCATTTAGGATCATCAAATACTGCTGTCATTCCACACATCTGCCTCCTGTTTCTGGCTTTATTCCAAGTTGTCACTGGAGTCAACAAACATTTGAGAAAGTAAACTCTGAAC
This sequence comes from Pan paniscus, assembly GCF_029289425.2. Lineage (NCBI taxonomy): Eukaryota > Metazoa > Chordata > Mammalia > Primates > Hominidae > Pan > Pan paniscus. The sequence goes on from NC_073268.2 coordinate 88,843,456, forward strand.
CATCCTGGCCTTCTATTGGGATGAGCCAGGAAATAATTCCAGCTGAGCATAATGAATCACCCAAGTACAGTGGCAGGTGTGGTATATAAAAGGGTCCATTAGAGGAAAGTTGGATACTCATTCCATTGCTATAAAGTCTGGACTTTAGACCACATTTTTGTTCTTCAGAGAAATAGTTGCCATAATACACCTCAGTGTAGTTACCTTATTTAACACTAAACCCACTGGGCAGATATTTACTCTTGCTCAATTGGTTAAAGAAGGGGTCATAAATGGCAGAAAGACAGCTACTACTATGAATGAAAAACAAGTAACCTCTCTTCTCTAACTATTAGCACTTAACAGGCTACAAGTCGCTGTCAGGGCTCCTAAGTAGTCCTCTGCAGGGGACCAAGGGGTCTTTCAATGACCTCTTTAAGATACGGGGTGGGCATGAGCAGGGTCTTCCACCAAGGCTAACCCACTTTGGCCATCTTTGTGCAGTGAGGTCCATATAAGACCCCATCTTTATCTCAAGACATACTGAATACCAAGATCTAGAAAACCAACAGGGTCAGATGCTGTGGCTCATGCCCGTAATCCCAGCACTTTGAGAGGCTGAGGTGGGCTAATCACTTGAGGCCGGGAGTTTAAGACCAGCCTGGCCAACATGGTGAAACCCCGTCTCTTCGGAAAATACAAAAATTAGCTGGGCATGATGGCACACATCTTTAATCCCAGCTACTCGGGAGGCCGAGACAGGAGAATTGCTTGAACCGGGAAATGGAGATTGAAGTGAGCTGAGACTGCACCACTGCACTCCAGCCTGGGCGACAGAGCGAGACTCTGTCTCATTAAAAAAAAAAAAAAAAAAAAAAAAATTGGAAAACCAACTAAAAAAAGCTCATTCATAACTCAAAGAAAAGGGTCAAGAGGGGAATGAGGGAGACACATAAACTGATGAAAATGTTGGGAAAACTGGCCTACCTATGATCGTATGATAGACATTCCTAAGATTAGGATAGAAATAACAGAGGAATGTGCTTCTTATCTAGAGAAATATCTGAGCTTAAAAAGTAATTAAACACATAGTGCTATAGGCAGATTTAATATATACTAGAATATATAATATGTATTAGAATTTTCACACTTTAAAGACGACAAAAAAAAGTCTTCATTGTGCAAGCAAAACAATATCAAGTTATACAGAGGAACAGACTCACTTTGGCCATGCTTTTTGCTTCCACAATACTAAAGCCAGAAGACAAGGGATCAACATCTGCAGAAGCTTTGTAGAGAAAAATGTCATGACTAGAAAGCTTTGCCCAGCCAAGTTCTTGCTCCTGTATTAGAGTAACAGATTGGCACCATGAACTCTGCAAGGACTCAGAAAATGTATCACCCAAGGATGCTCCCCGGGGAAGATTATTGCTCAAACTCGAGTTCCCAAACAACAAAAGGTGGGTCAGCATGTTTAAGATCTCAAGATCGAGGAAATCATGGCTGAAAAGGCAGCAGGAGTATCATCGATGCCAACAATGGCTCCCATTTTTCAAGTGCTCGTAAGTCCCAAGCACTGTACTGAAAGCTGTATGTATATTTAGCATCTCATTTAATTCTCTAAGTAAGCCACTTGTGGCATTATCCCCATTTCTTAGATGAGAAAACCAAGGTTCAGGGAGTTCAAGCAATTCGTCAAGATAACCTCGTTAGGAAGTGAGAGAGTTGGAATTTCAAAATGCATCCCAAATTGCTCAGGTTCCCTCAGTTTATTTATTTTTAAAAATATCTTTATCATTTCCTATGCTTAATCATGTTTTCTAGTTGCTCTAAAAGAAACATTCATTGTTTTTGAAATAAGGCATTAATATGTCCTTTTTTCCAATTAAAATACATCTAAAGACATAAAACAGGCCAGCGTGGTAGCTCACGCCTGTAGTCCCAGCACTTTGAGGGGCCGACGCAGGTGGATGACCTGAGGTCAGGAGTTCAAGACAAGCCTGGCCAACATGGTGAAACCCCATCTCTACTAAAAATACAAAAAATTAGCCAGGCATGGCGGTGCACACCTGTAATCCCAGCTACTCAAGAGGCTGTGGCAGGAGACTCACTTGAACCCAGGAGGCAGAGGTTGCAGTAAGCCAAGATCGCTCCACTGCACTCCAGCCTGAGGGACAGAGCAAGACTCTGTCTTAAAAAAAAAAAAAAAAGACATAAAAGAAATTACTCTAAAATGCTAAATAGGAAAGGATTGGTAAGAACATTTCAGAAAGATGCCCACATAAAGAAGGCAGGTAAGGCAATTATCAGTGCCAAATTATACTGAACTCAATAGACTTGACCCTCAAACAATGCAGACGTTAGGAATGCTGGTTCCCTGCGCAGTAGAAAATCTGCATAGAGTTTTTGGCTTCCCCAAAACTTAACTATGAATAACCTGCTGTTGACCAGAAGTCTTACCAATAACATAGTCAATTAGTACATATTGTGTATGTTATATGTATTATAAACTGTATTCTTACAATATAGCAATCTCAAGAAAAAATGTTATTAAGGAATTCATAAGAAAGATAACATATATTTACTATTCATTAAGTGGAAGTGAGTCATCATAAAGGTCTCATCCTCATCCTCTTCACATTGAGTCGGCTGAGGAAGAGGAGGGGTTGGTCTTGCTCTCTCGGGGGCAGAGGCGGAAGAAAATCTGAGTGTAAGTGAACTCACGTAGTTCAGATCTGTGTTGTTCAAAGGTCAACTATATTTTCAAATAACATTAAGCAGAACCAGAGATATCCAGTATTTATAAAAAGATGCCCTCCACAGCAATCATGTAACAGTTATGAATTTATGCTCCAAATAACTTGGTAACAAATATGTAAACAAAAAGGAAGTAGAAGTTGTTTAAACTAACCAGAATGGGAAGTTTTCCCATACGATGATCTATCTATGATGATCAAAAAATAAAGTCAAGAAAGATTTATACTGCCACCTTCACTCCTCTCCAAAAAGGACCCACGTCGCAATTGCCCATTCCCCTTTTCCAGCCAGACAACTGTGCTGACAAATGACTTTACCTTCAGGCAGTGGCTGTCATGCTCATGGGCAAGACCTCACCTGGAACGTTGTGTATAGTGATGGCCAAGATGAGCAGTGCGATCCTCCTCCAGCTGCTGCCGCCGGGCTGTGCCAGATTCCCTCGAGAAGGCACAGGGACAGCAGGGCCCTCTGGAAGGCCAGTGGCTGCCGCCTTCTTTCTCTGATATGCCTCACCATTCTCACTCTTGTCTGAGCAAAAAAAAAAAAAAAAAGAGAGATGGGGAAAGACAGCGCTTTGAACATGTGCACGTTAACTCTCCAGCAAGCTACAGCAGGAAGAAGCTTCTTTTTCTTTTTTGAGACAGGGTCTTACTCTGTCACCCAGGCTGGAGGGCAATGGTGTGATCACAGCTCACTGCAGCCTCAACTTCCCGGGCTCAAGCCATCCTCCCATCTCAGCCTCCCAAGTAGCTGGGAATGCCATCTTCACTCCTCTCCAAAAAGGACCCACGTCACAATTGCCCATTCCAAACTTCCTGTAGACTATGCATGCTTCTGTGTGTTCTCTCATTCATTCAGGCATCCATTCATTCAGCGAACAATTCACTGACTAGGCCGAGCATGGTCACTCACGCCTGAAATCCCAACACTTCGGGAGGCTGAGGCAGGCAGATGGCTTGAGCCCAGGAGTTCGAGACCAGCCTGGGCAACATGGCACAATCCCATCTCTACAAAAAATAAAAATAAAGAATTAGCTAGGCGTGGTGGTATGCACCTGCAGTCCCAGCTACTTGGGAGGCTGAGATGGGAGGATGGCTTGAGCCCGGGAAGTTGAGGCTGCAGTGAGTTGTGATCACACCATTGCCCTCCAGCCTGGGTGACAGAGTAAGAACCTGTCTCAAAAAAGAAAAAGAAAAAAAAAAAAACACTGAACAGGCATTCAGTGCCCAATGCATAGGTACCAAGAAGGATAAAAAAGATGAAGACGTGGTATCCTAGCAATGCCTGTTTAAGACAAGCAATGTTGAGTCATGATTAGAGACACAGATTCTAGAACCATGCTGCCTGCTTCCCTTCCTGACTCAGCCACTGGCCAGCTGTGTAGTGCCAAATAAGTTGTTTCACCTCTCTGTGCAGTAGTTTTCTGATTCGTAAAACTAGAATAATAGCATTACCTATGTCACAAGCGTTTTGTGAGGATTAAATGCAACAATGTCTGAAAGTACTTAGAATGTACTAAGTGCTGATTGTATTGATGGTTATTGTTAGTATCATGTTCCCTCTCCCATAGCCGTACAGAATTACATAATATGTGACCCTGCTCTCCTGGTCACACTGATTTATGGGAACCAATTCAGATGCCTGGCTCAGCCAATCAGAATCCCTCTCCAGGGAGAATTGGCGACTCCAACGTGCAAGCTGAATCTGAAAAATCACGTGATACGCGAGCAGCTCTGCCACAATGGAACGAGGGAAGCGGCTGGACAGACAATCAGAAGGAATCAGATATACATCAACAAGCAGAGATGGGAAACCATGCAGCTAGAGAGGAGAGAGAACGGCAGAACTGCAGCCCACGTGCCATAGACATTCATGGGCCATCCGTAGCACCCAGCCCTTGGGTTTTCTGAGCAAACCTTCCTTTTAAAAATGCCTTTACAAATTGGCTTATATTGGAAGAATGTCATTCTTAGAACCTTATCCTAAATATCCATGGTCCCCTGGGCTATTTGTTTATTCATAATGGAGCCAAATTGTGTGGATTTGAAATTGGGAGGACAAGAGTGGGAGAGAGCATCCAGCTTTCAGTTCACAGCATGGGATGGATTTGTGGGGAAGGCTTTCTAGAGGAGATAGGTCTTGAGTGAATCTTAAACACGTGATGGCACAGATAGAATGAAGGGTCCCTTTATTGGGAGAGAAAACCCAGCAAGCATAACTCAGGTGTCTGTTAAATTAAATAAGCAAAAGGCCATTGGTCTGAGGCTGTACTTTGAGTTGCTTCACAGTGAACTACAACCTAACTTAGTATGTATACACATGAAAATCTCATTAGGAGTATATATTTTTTGTAATAGGATAGCTAGATCTCAGCCAATCACAAGCGGCTGAGCTTCAACCAATCACAGGCAGCCAAGCTTCAGCCAACCAGAGGCAGCCAACTGATCAGACTAAGTCCAAATAAGGTAAATGCCTAACTGTAACCAATTAAGCTATTTCTATACTTTATTTCCTGCTTGAATTTCAAAAAACACGGAGCTCTCTGAATGTCTTCTAGTTTTGAATGCTGCCTAATTCACGAAGCCTTTAATGCTTAAATAAATTAAAAGACATTAAAAGAAAAAAACTTCTTTTGAAAATCATTTTGTGGCCGGGCGCAGTAGCTCACACCTGTAATCCCAGCACTTTGGGAGGCCGAGGCAGGCGGATCACGAGGTCAGGAGATTGAGACCATCCTGGATAACACGGTGAAACCCTATCTCTACTAAAAATACAAAAATTAACTGGGCGTGGTGGCAGGCGCCTGTAGTCCCAGCTATTCGGGAGGCTGAGTGAGGCAGGAGAATGGCTTGAACCCGGGAGGCGGAGCTTGCAGTGACCCGAGATCCCGCGGCTGCACTCCAGCCTGGGTAACAGAGCAAGACTCCGTCTCAAAAAAAAAAAAAAAAAAAAAAAAAAAAAACAGAAAGAAAGAAAGAAAATCATTTTGTATTTATTTGCTCAAATCATACAAGTACAGATTGAAAAGTAAGAAAGTACAGGGCAGGTAGACTCACTCCTCCCCAGCTCCCAATCATTTCTCTCTTACTAACAGCTGAATCTCAGTTCCATTAGGAAAAGGGGGGTCTTTGGTCCTCCACAACGCAAGGATGCCAGTCCTCCACTGGTCAGTAGCCCTGACTCACACAACCAGCCTGTGGAGATTTCAGCTGTCTCAATTGGATAGCAACTCCTCCCAGACAGTATTTACCCAAGGCGAAGCTCCACACTCATTGTGTGGTATCCACACCATGTGTATGCATGTACGTGTGTGTGTGCATGTGTATGTGCATGTGGGTGCATACAACTGCTACTCAGTACCATCCTGAGATATTAGATCACCTTCGTGTATGTATGTGCATGTGTGCACTTCTGTGCACACATTGGGGGAAGGGGTTTTATACATTTCGAGTAGACAATATGTAGATGACTCAGGCTGCAGATGCTGGTTGAGAAACTGAACTAAACATCTGGGATTTCAAGCTCACAAATGCTAAAGACATAAGCAAAGCAGTCCCTGAGAGCTGTCCATGAACTAACCTGGGTCATTGTGGAGGGTCCTCAGCTTTCTCCTAGATCAGTCAGCAAACACTCCTGATTTCCTGTGCCTGGTCTGAGCATACAGGCCTGCACTAGATGCTCTCCAGTGAGAGTTGATAGGGGCCAAAAGAAAAATCTCTTCTCTTGGAGACTTTTGATTGATTGATTGATTGATTGATTAAGCAGAGTCTCACTCTGTTGCCCAGGCTAGAGTGCAGTGGCACAATCTCAGCTCACTGCAGCCTCCACCTCCCAGGCTCAAGCAATCCTCCCACCTCGGCCTCCCAAGTAGCTGGAACTATAGGTGCACGCCACCATGCCCAGCTAACTTTTGTATTTTTTTTTTTTTTTTTAGCAGAGACAGGGTTTTGCTGCATTGACCAGTCTGGTCTTGAATTCCTGGACTCAAGCGATCCACCTGTCTTGGCCTCCGAAAGTGCTAGGACTATAGGTATGAGCCACTGCACCTTGCCCCTTGGGGATTTTATAATTTAAGAGAGGGCAGACAGGGAAGGCACACACAAATTCCCTCAAATCTAAGGGGCTAAACACACACTCTAACAATCACCAACAGTTGCGCTTGTTTTTGCCAATGTCACAAAAGGATCCTACTCTGAATCTCCTGCAGATACCACACAGAGAGCAACAGACCTCGGACGCACCACGAGCAAATTCTAGCGTTCTGCTTGTGTTTTATAGGAACATCAAGGAGCATAAAGAATTCTTCACCAAAATAAAAATGCACGCCTGGCCCCAGGCTTCCAATGTGTGAAAACTGACGTCAGTGCCTTCCCTAGTAGGAAACAGGAGGGTGTGAATGCCTCACGTCCTTGTGAAAGTTAAATAAGCCACCATTTGGTGACAGCCACTAATGAGTCTGCAACAAGGAAGATTAGTCCAAATAAATCATTACAGAGTATGATGCGTCGTGAGCAATGAATCTTCTTGCCGCTCCTGGTAAGGCTAGTTCAACCATCACACCCATCAAGTAAAATGCTAGTGCGTGGGAAAAGGATGATCAGTTAGCGGAGGCAATTGCCAAGCACCTTGTGGGATGTGAGGGTGTGCCAGAGTGACAAGAACCTCGTGAGGTTTCTTGAAATTGGAAAGGTTTGGGCACTTTTGAAGTGGAGTTTGGGAAGGAGGAGTAGAGGGGGGACTATTTCATTTAGGGATGAAATAGTCAATGTCAAACTCAGAAGCAAAACAACATCAGAGACACTGGTTAATACGTAATATTGGGAACTTATCTTCAATGAGTCCTCAATCCTTACAAAAGCCCCAGGAAGTAGAGATTAATCCCCTTTAACGAATGAGTAAATTGAAGAACAGAGAGGCAGAGTAACTGGTCCCAGGTCACACAGCCAGTCTGCAGTGGACTCAGGAGTCGACTCAGCATCTTTGCCTCCAGGAGCCCCTCTTTTAACTAGGGCCTCATGGTTGACTGGGGAGAAAAGGCTGAACTGCTCATTGCTTGCCAAAAAAGGTAGTGGGAGCAGTTGCTGCCGTGAGAAGGAGAGTCTGGTGAGCTCTCATTGCCTGTGACCAGAGTGGGGAAAGACTCAGGAGAAATCTCGTATCTATAATCATTCTTACTTGCAGACAAACCTGAAACATTTCATGATAGTAGTATGTCTTAACCCATTAGACCTACTATTTCTAAGCATAAAGTAATTGCAAGCAGAAAATATTTACCCATGCTAAGCCCACAACATAGCCTTATACTTCTTTTGGGAAGGAGAATGAAGATTCTTTGTTGTTAGGAAAAAAAAGTTGCCCATCATTAAAATTTTGTTTTTCAACTTATAATTGAGCATCTAAGAATTCACACAAAGAAAGGACCCACTGCCAGGGCTCAGCCTCTCATCCTTCCCACTCCATCTTTCCTGGAAAAGAACCACAGTGCTACAGGAAAGGGTGAGGACGACAATAAAACAGACAGAAAAGTCCCAGGCTCACTTTTCCCACGGAATCACCAGGTGATCTTTTCTGATGCATCCGCTTCCCTGATTTCCTCTTCCCCAAAACAAAGGACATGATTGTGGCCACAAAACATCATAGGATGGAGAAAAGCAGACACGGGTCTTGCGGGCACAAGCCCAGGGGCCATAAGCAAACCCTGCTGCCCAGGTAAGCCCCTGCCCTTCAAGGTCTGGCTTCCTCCCTGCAGAGTGGAAGTCTCTGAAGTCCTCTAGTGAATGGCCCCAAACCATTTTGGATCAGCAACCGCCTTTGAAAGTACGGCGAAAGTTACAATCCAGCAAAAAATACACAGACCATTTTGAAATAATTGTCGGGTCCTTATGGATTCAAGAACGTCAGACTGAGAACATCTTGCTAGATAAATGCCAAGTTAACCTCCGTTTTCATAGCCCACGGGCCCAATCACACCAGCAACACAGAATGTATGTGGTCCCTGAGATGGTGTAACCGGCTAAATCTAATGGGCCCAATGATGGAATTGCAGGCCCCCGATGAATATGGCAATGCTAATTAACAGAACACTAGCCAAGAGAGCTTTAACAACATTCCCATGGTATTATTGGAGATGATTCTTGGTTGGATTAGCACAAATGGCAAATCGTCATCTGTTAAGTGCAGAAAGCATCAAATGCCTGGAAAAACTCTTTCTAAACCCGTTACAAAACAAAATGAAGAGTGGCCAGCAACATATATTCACTAAGTAGTATGTATACACAAACAAAACCAAAGGCCAATCAAAAGCAGAATAGAGGCCGGGTGCGGTGGCTCACGCCTGTAATCACAGCACTTTGGGAGGCCGAGGTGGGCAGATCACAAGGTCAGAAGATCGAGACCATCCTGGCTAACACAGTGAAACCCCGTCTCTACTAAAAAATACAAAAAATTAGCCAGGCGTGGTGGCGGGCGCCTGTAGTCCTAGCTACTTGGGAGGCTGAGGCAGGAGAATGGCGTGAACCCGGGAGGCGGAGCTTGCAGTGAGCCGAGATGGCGCCACTGCACTCCAGCCTGGGCGACAAAGCGAGAATCCGTCTCAAAAAAAAAAAAAGCAGAATAGAAGGGGATCAACTTATATTGTCCCTGCCTTCTTGTTTCCCAAAGAATCAGTATAGTTTCAGGTAACACAAATTATTATTTACATTCTCATATGATGGGAACTTTTGGCTATTTCTAGACTTTTTTTCTTATAAATATCACTGTAAAACCTTTAATGTATATAAACAATCAGAAATTGGACAAAGTTCCTAGAAGTTGAACTGTTGATCAAAGGGCCATGATACAATTCCCTAATAAATTTCCAGGAAGGCTGTGTCACTTACCCATGAACACAGTTTGCAAGTTCTCACTATGCCGCTTCTTAGCCCTGGTATTTCTCATCTTGAAATAAGTATATTTATTTATGGGGCAAATGACATTTCTCTTAATGGGTATTTCTTTGACTACAAGTGAGGTGGAACATTTTTCAATTTCAGGCATATTTCTTTCCTCTTTTGAAAGATGCCCGCGGCCCAAATGAGGCCTCTTTAAATAACAGTAATATGATTAGCTAATTATTTACAGACACTGGTAATTTTCCTGTGATCCGCTTAGGTTTGTCAATGAGACCTAGCTGGGAGTAGCAGGTATTATTATACATCAGACAGACGTATCCACTTGGCCAAGTTGGAGTTTTAGCCTCAAATTTTAAAATTCCTTTTTGAGATTCCTCAAGACGTTATAGGGCTTTTAAAAAAAAGTATTACCTGCTTTCCTTATGGAACTATGTAGTATGATCCTGAAAGCTAATTTTCTCAGGCAATTGTCTCTTTCAATATTAAAACTTTTTTTTTTCTTTTTTGAGATAGATTCTTGCTCTGTCACCCAGGCTGGAATGCAGTGGCGCAATCTCGGTTCACTGTAACACCCGCCTCCCAAGTTCAAGCAGTTCTCCTGCTTCGGCCTCCAGAGTAGCTGGGACTACAGACATGCACCACCCCACCCAGCTAATTTTTGTATTTTTAGTAGAGATGGGGTTTCACCATGTTGGCCAGGCTGGTCTTGAACTCCTGACCTCGGGTGATCCACCTGCCTTGGCCTCCCAAAGTGCTGGGATTACAGGCGTAAGCCACCACATTCTTTTTAAAAAAACTTTCACTTTAGGTTCAGGGCTACATGTGCAGGTTTGTTATACAGGTAAACTCATGTCACGGGGGTTTGTTGTACAAATTATTATTTTGTCACCTAGGTACTAAGCCTAGCACCCAATAGTTACTTTTTCTGATCCTCTCCCTCCTCCCACCCTCCACCCTCAAGCAGGCTCTAGTGTCTGTTGTTCCCTTCTTTGTGTCCACAAGTTCTCATCATTTAACTTCCACTTGTAAGTGAGAACAACTGGCATTTGGTTTTCTGTTCCTGCATTAGTTTGCTAAGGATAATAGCCTCCAACTCCATCTGTGTTCCCACAAAAGACATGATCTCATTTTTTTTATGGATGCATAGTATTCCATGGTATATATGTACCACATTTTCTTTATCCAACCTGTCACTGATGGGCATTTAGGTTGATTCCATGTCTTTGCCATTGTGAATAGTGCTGCAATGAACATTGATGTGCATGTGTCTTTATGGTGGAATGTTTTCTATTCCTTTGGGTATAAACCCAGTAATGGGATTGCTGGGTTGAACGGTAGTTCTGTTCTTAGCACTTTGAGGAACTGCCACAGTGCTTTAGTTCAACAATGGTTGAGCTAATTTACACTCCCACCAACAGTGTATACATTTCCTTTTCTCTGCAACCTCATCAGCATCTGTTATTCTTTGACTTTTTAATAATAGCCATTCTGACTGGTGTGAGATGGTATCTCATTGTGGTTTTGATTTGCATTTCTCTAATGATCAGTGGTGTTGAGATTTTTTTCATATGCTTGTTGGCCACATCTATGTCTTCTTTCGAAAAGTGTTCGTGTCCTCTGCTCACTCTTTAATGGGGTTGTTTCTTTCCTGTAATGTGTTTAAGCTCCTTACAGATGCTGGATATTATACCTGTCAGATGCATAGTTTGCAAAAATTTTCTCCCATTCTGTAGGCTGTCTGTTTACTCTGTTGATAGTTTCTTTTGCTGTGTAGAAGCTCTTAAGTTTAATTAGATCCCATATGTCAATTTTCACTTTTGTTGCAATTGCTTTTGGGATCTTTATCATGAAATCTTTCCCTGTTCCTATGTCCAGAATGGTATTTCCTAGGTTGTCTACCAGGGTTTTTATAGTTTTGGGTTTTAGACTTAAGTCTTGAATCCATCTTGAGTTGATTTTTGTATATGGTGTAAGGAAGGGATCCAGTTTAATTTCTATATATATGGCTAGCCAGTTATCTAAGCACTACTTATTGAATAGGAAGTCCTTTCCGAACTCCTTACTTTTGTCAGCTTTGTCGAAGATCAGATGGTTGTAGATGTTCAGCCTTATATCTGGGTTTTCTATTCTGTTCCATTAGTCTATGTGTCTGTTTTTATACCAGTACCATGCTGTTTTGGTTACTGTAGTCCTATGGTATAGTTTGAAGTTCGGAAATGTGATGCCTTCAGCTTTGTTCTTTTTGCTTAGGATTGCTTTGGCTATTTGGGCTCCTTTTTGGTTTCATATGAATTTTAAAATAGTTTTTTCTAGTCTGTGAAGAATGTCATTGGTAGTTTGATAGGAATAGCATTGAATCTGTAAATTGCTTTGTGGCAGTATGGGCATTTTAATACTATCGATTTTTCCTATCTCCATAAGCATAGAATGTTTTTCCATTTGTTTGTATCATCTCTGATTTCTTTGAGCAGTGTTTTGTAATTCTCCTTGTAGAGATCCTTCACCTCCCTGGTTAGCTGTATTCCTAGGTATTGTATTCTTCTGGGGTCAATTGTGAACGGTATTGCGTTCCTGGTTTGGTTCTCAGCTTGGCTATTGTTGGCATATAGAAATACTAATGATTTTTGTACAGTGATTTTGTATACTGACACTTTGTGTATTCTGACACTTTGCCTAAGTTGCTTATCAGCTAAAGAAGCTTTTAGGCCAAGACTATAGAGTTTTCTAGATATAGAATCATGCCATCTGCAAACAGGAATAGTTTGATTTCCTGTCTTCCTATTTGGATGCCCTGTATTTCTTTCTCTTGCCTGATTGCTTAGGCCAGGACTTCCATTACTATGTTGAATAGGAGTGGTGACAGAGGGCAGCCTTGTCTTGTGCTGGTTTCCAAGGGAATTGCTTCCACCTTTTCCCCATTCAGCACGAGAAGCATCACTCTTTTCAAAAGAAGAGGATGTACAAGAGCTTCTCTAGTCTTCTTTCCCCCATAGCATGGGAATTCTTGTAAACAACACAGGAGTTTTGTAATCAGTGCACACAAATACAAAGCATCTGTTGTGGACAGGCTCCTTGCTAGGGTTGCCAGATTTAGCAAGTAAAGACAGGATGCCCAGTTATGTTTAAATTTCAGATAAAACCAAGATTGTTTTAGTGTAAGTATGTCCCACATATTGCATGGGATCTACTTATGCTACAAGGTGTTCATTGTTTATTTGAAGTTCAAATGTAGCAAGGTAACCTGTATTTGAACTGACAACTCTACTTGAGCCCCTGAGGGTCTCAAGGGGCACTTCTCCTCTTGGAGCTGCAGATCCCGCTTGGGAACCCAGGCAGGGACAAGGGAGACCAGGACTTCCTGTTCCACAGACCCAATTTAGGGCCCAAGTTCTATGGAGTTGAGCAAGCTGACTGCACTCTACCCTGAGAGCAGCCACATATTCATCTCCATGTAAAATCTATGCAGGATGTGCTACATGGGCCACGTGTAGCCCAGGGCAGGAGAAGATTCCACTGGAGACCAAGAAAACTTCATAGAAAGATAACTAAAATATTTATTATGGGCCAAGGCTGGGGGATCACAAGGTCAGGAGATCGAGACCATCCTGGCTAACACGGTGAAACCCTGTCTCTACTAAAGCTACAAAAACTTAGCCGGGCATGGTGGCACACGCCTATAGTCCCAGCTTCTTGGGAGGCTGAGGCAGGAGAATTGCCTGAACCCAGGAGGCAGAGGTTGCAGTGAGCTGAGATCATGCCACTGCACTCCAGCCTGGGTGACAGAGCGAGACTCCCTCTCAAAAAAATAAAAATAAAAAAAATATGTATATATTATGCTTAGTTCCTAACCTTTAAGCAGAGAAGCATCTGAAGTTTAGGTGATGTGATCATGAACTTATTTATATGCTTTTTAACTATAATAGATATTTCCATTTATCACGCTGATAATCACAAGCCACGTGATTATCAGAAGGTCAAACACTGCCTGTGTAAGAAGGCTGATTCAATTGTAGTCAGTACATGTTTTCCCAGGCACAGAAAGTCATCTATGTCTTACCTCTGATGCTTCTGAATAAGCAATTGCTTATTGACAACACAGATACAAATAGATCTGCATAACTATAACTAGTGAAAATTAAATGCATATCAGAAAAGAAACTGGGTTCACTGTTTGCTAAAGATTTCTCATCCATTAAGCAGACCACCCACTTCAACGTTCCTTGTTCCAAGTATCTAAGTAAGATAATTTCTACTCTCAGGTGACAGAGCCAAAATGTCTAATAATATTAAAAGTCCACCTACCAGGTGAGCTCTTCTACTTCATAAAGGCACAAACAACCATTTCATGAGCATGAGCTCACTCCCGATGAATTAATTTTGGTCTAAAAACAAATCCCACATGGGCTCCAGAGTCACCTCTCCACTCCTTCTCAGCTCACCCTGAACATGCACGGTCAGTGCAAATGCCCTGTGGGAGGGAGGCCATCATAGCTTCCGCAGGGTCTACCAGTAAAGGACATTTGCTTTAAAAAAAAAAAAAAAAAAAAAGTCCCAGCACAATTACTGGAGAAAGCGTATTTTGGAGAACATCAATACTTACAAGAGCTTTGCAGTGGACTCCCAACCTCCCCATGGTCAACTTACATGGTTGTCAATTACCAAGTCAAGGAGGAGGTGGACAAGAGAATAGTACCTACTTCAGGGTTCCTGTTCAACTGATAACATTGACTTAATTGTCATGTGGCTCACTTTGCCCTTGAGGTACTGCTGCTCTGTCATCTTCTCTAGTTCTAAGAATAAGGGTGAACAGCCTTGACTGCTGCATCTCAAAGTGTTGGGTGAAGACCACCTGGTGCAGTGTTATGGTGGGAGCTCCCAAAACACCGACTCCTGGACCCACCCTGGAGCTACTAGAGTCTTTTGGAGACAGACTCAGGAATCTGCATTGTTCAAGCCATATCCCTCCCAATCCACACTCATCCCATGATGATTCTGATACAAACTAAGTTTTGAACATCAACGTTTTAGACTGCCCAACTACAAGTTAGTCCAGGTACCTCCTCTGAACCTAAACAGACTTCAGTCCAACTATTACTGTCCCATTAGGTGTCTCAGGGTAATGAACAGGGATATACTTGATTCTTAGTTATATTATTTATATCTGGACACCGAAGGATACATGTGCTTCTGTTTCAAAGACACAGAGGGGACAGCAAAGGAATTTAAGACTAGAAGGTGAGAACAAATTGAATTGCCCTGATAGAAACCATTTTCTTATATCAAATAAAAATCTTCCCTCCCTCTTTTTTTTTAAAAAAAAGAGAATATGGGCTATCACAATTGGGACAGACAAGCAAATGCAACCACAGCAGATGAGGTGACAGAAAAATAAATTCCCCCAAACCAAGGAATTCTTGCATCTTCCCTGAGGCTATGTCTCAAACACATCTCTCGAGTTATACAATTTCCCACTTCCTCTCTTGTCCTAGGAGTTGGTCGCCAGAAATCAAAACATGACAATATTCACGAAAACTGTTAGTTGCTACAATCGAGACAGTATACACATTGCCAGTATTTGCAAATAGTATTCTATTCTGTAAACTACACCAAAAACGAGAATCTTTCGTCAAAGCTCACATAAGTGAAGGGAAAATGCGGAACTAAAATGGCTTAAATCGCACTAACATTCCATAGACATTTCTTGATGTCTGGGTTTTCTGGCTTTTCAGGATGTAAAAAACTGATGCCAAACAAAGGATCATCACTGGAGAGGACAACGGAAAAAGAAAAAGACGAGCACTTGCCTGGAAATGCAGGTTTTGCTGCTTGTCTTTGTTACAAGAAGGCCAGGAAAGCTGAGGTTTTACCTGGGCGAGTTTACCAGCTACTCATCCATTAGAAGGGTCCTGAGGGACTCAAGGGGCGCTTCCCCTCTTGAAGCTGCAGATTCCATTTGGGAACCCAGGCAGGGACAAGGGAGACCAGGGCTTCTTGCTCCACAGACAAAATGCCACGACAACAGCCTTGGGGCAGCACCTCTGTCCCCGGTGCTGGACATCAAATGCCTCAGCTTAGGTTATTGACACAATGCTGGCCCCCTGCTGGCAGCCCCATCTATTAAGTCCATCTGACTGGCCAAGCCAAGGTCACCTGTGGCTGGGAGAGGACCCAAGAAAGGGAATGCCTGAAATCCAACTTTGGTGGGGTTTTTTGGTGGTTTTTTGTTTTTTTTTTTGAGACAGAGTCTCACTATGTTACCCAGGCTGGCGTGCAATGATCTTGGCTCACAGCAACCTCTGCCTCCAGAGTTCAAACGATTCTCCTGCCTTAGCCTCCTGAGTAGCTGGGATTACAGGTGCACACCACCACGCCTGGCTAATTTTTGTATTTTTAGTAGAGACAGGATTTCGTCATGTTGGCCAGGCTGGTCTCGAACTCCTGACCTCAGGTGATCCACCCGCCTTGGCCTCCTAAAGTGCTGGGATTACAGGTGTGAGCCACCGTGCCCAGCCTGAAATCCAACTTCTATCCTGAAAGGCAGGTCTGCCTTCCACCAAGACCCACAAGGTGGGGAGAAGAAGAGATTCCCCAACATAGCCAAGGGATGTGGGTGCTAAGCAGCCAGAGGAGGAAAAGGGGAGGGAGAAGGAAGGAAGGACCAGGGGAAAAGCCACCCTTGGGAAGCCTTATTCATGTCTTTCGCCATTTATGCCTTCAGTATTCTAGACTCCATCAAATTTACCCCAGCTCTTCCACTCCCTTTAGAAAGACACAGATGAATGGAATCCACTGCATAGAATCCATGGGCCAATTCTATCTCCAGTTTTCTGTGTGAAACCCTAGCAATGGTTGCAACCCCTAAAGGTCTTAGCTGCTTCCATCCGTAAAGGAGCCAAATTAGATAGACTTCCGGGCCACTTCTAGCATAAACGCTCCCCCTTTCCAGGGCAGCAATAGCCTCTGACTCAGCCCGCCTAAATGATCACTCATCCCCTGTGAGTCGGAGAGAACAGCTACTTCCAGTGCCAGTGCTTCTAGAATTCTGCTCTAGCCCAAGAAATTCCCCAAGATGAGCTTCAAGGACAGCACATTCCAACTGCTCATAAAATAAGAATGTCCACTAAATGAGGAGCAAATACATTTGCCCAGAGGAAGTGGTGTCTCATTGTGCCCTAAAATTTTTTTAAAAGATTTTCTCTTAAGATTTATTAAAATATTTTGTTAATACAGAAATTCCCATACATTAGAGAAAATTTAGAAAATAAGCACGATAAAGGACTAAAAATCATTCATCACCCAGAGGCGACAACCTTTAAAAAATTCTTAATCTTGGCCAGGTGCGGTGGCTCACCTGGCCAAGATAAAGAATTTTTTAAAGGTTGTCGCCTCTGGGTGATGAATGATTTTTAGTCCTTTATTGTGCTTATTTTGGGAGGCCAAAGCGGGCGATCACCTTGGAGGTCAGGAGTTTGACACCAGCCTGACCAACATGGAGAAACCCTGTCTCTACTAAAAATACAAAAGTAGCCAGGCGTAGTGGCGGGCGCCTGTAATCCCAGCTACTTGGGAGGCTGAGGCAGGAGAATCACTTGAACCTGGGAGGCGGAGGTTGCAGTGAGCCGAGATCACGTCATTGCACTCCAGCCTGGGCAACAACAGCAAAACTCTGTCTCAAAAAAAAAAAAAAACCTTAATATTTTTATATTTATACTGGATATGCCCACAGAGATGAACACATATACATCCATACACATACACATTTTTTCAGCTGAATTTTGAAGCATAATTTTCCATAGCATTAAAACATGAACATATTGCATATCATTAAATATTCTCCTGTATCAGTGGTTCTCAACCACATTTCCTTTAGCTATTAGAGGTCAAGATGGGCAAAGCGCAGAATTTCCAGTAGCCAAACAGAGAACTAAGAATAAGTACTCAAGGTTTGTTTTTGTTTGTTTGTTTGTTTTTCTGTTAGAAAAAAAGATGTGGCTGGGCACGGTGGCTCACGCCTGTAATCCCAGCACTTTGGGAGGCCAAGGTGGGTGGACCACTAGAGGTCAGGGTTCAAGACTAGCCTGGCCAACGTGGCAAAACTCCACCTCTACCAAAAATGCAAAAATTAGCCAGGTGTGGTGACGAATGCCTGTAATGCCAGCTACTTGGAAGGCTGAGGCAGGAGAATCCCTTGAACCTGGGAGGTGGAGATTGCAGTGAGCCGAGACTGCACCACTATACCCTAGCCTGGGCAACAGATTGAGACTCCATCTCAAAAAAAGAAAAAAGAAAAAAAGGTGTGTTCGTTGTTCAAATTACTTCAAAGTCAGGCACATCCAGTTATCTTCCAGGCCTCTAGAAAGCTTTGGTGCTTAGGATAATAAAAGTGAGCTGGACAGGAATTATAAGTCACCACTTAAAAAACTGGCAGAATGTTAGTTGAACTTCAAAGGGCCAATGCATCCTACTCTGAGACATCTGTGGTATAAATGTTATCTTCATGAGTGGTCTCTGATTATTTCTTCAAGCTCAGCTTAAATAATATAGCAGAAAGAACATGTGTATGAAGTGGGAAGCTATATTTTGGCAGCCTGATTTTCCATTGTATTTCACATTTTCAAGTACATCATTTATCTGTCATCTGCTTCTAGGCCCACCACCTCTCATGTCCATAAACTGCATGAAGAAGTACCTGGGCCTGCGTTGCTCACAACCACAGCTACAGTATCTAGCACAGTGCCTGGCACATAGTAGGTACTCAGATATTGTAATTTATTGGAAATGAATTAGGAAAGCCAACAGATGTTCTTTCCTGAAAAAAATGTGCATGCACACCTACACAGAAAATTTTGCACATCTTTTAAAGAGTTGATAAACTTTTTTAAGGCTAAGAACCTCACTTCACAATATCCTATCTTATTGATAGACCAATATTGATTTATCCAAAGGCCTATTTTACAAACATAGAGATCAAGGGCTGGCAAACTCTCTTGGTAAGGGTCCAGGTAGAAAATATGTTAGATTTTGTGGGTCAGCTTTGTTGCAACTACTCAACTCTGCCATTGTCACCCAAAGGCAGCTGCAAACAATGTGTCAATGAGCTGGTGTGTCTGTATTCCAATAAAACTTTATTTATTAACACAAAATCAGGCAGCAAGCCAGATGTGGTCTGCAAATTATACTTTGCTGATCCCGGATATAGACTAATAAAAGCAGGGCTTTCAAGATCCTTTAAGACTCAGATCTTTTGGTGATCAATGATCCACAGAGAATTTATCTAGAGCCTTTCTGTTTCCCGAAGAACTGAATTGCCTAGGCCTACCCAAGGACCAGCCTTCCACAAGGAGGATCAGAGACAACCCTTGTCTGGAGGAGAGAGTGAAGGTCATTACGAAATATACTGTGTCACAGACAACCTGCAGTGGACAGATGCACCTGTATTCTTTAAAGGAGAAAATAATCCCTGTGTTAGTGTTACCTACAAGCCTAGGAAAGTGAAGCCATATCAAGGCTCTGAGGATCATTCACAGATTGGGTGGGGCTCATTTGTAATCAGCATGAGCTCTTAAGGAGTAATTAGCAAATCGTTGAGATGCACATAATTTACACATTATGTAAATGCAGCTAAATGATTTTCTCGAAAAGTTTGTTTTCTTAATCAGCTAATTATTTCACCAACTATTTTCATACTATTAATCCACTCAAGAAACAACTCAGCGCAAAGGTAAACTTCCCACAGTTAAGGAAAAAAAAAAAACAAACTACAAGAATGGGGTCCCAACTAAAGAAGAATGACAATTCTCTGAAACTGGGTTTTCTCCATGAAAAAGAACACAAGTCAACCGGGCGCGGTGGCTCACGCCTGTAATCCCAGCACTTTGGGAGGCTGAGGCAGGTGGATCATGAGGTTAGGAGTTCGAGACCATCCTGGCTAACACAGTGAAACCCCGTCTCTATTAAAAACATAAAAAATTAGCTGGGCATGGTGGCGCGCGCCTGTAGTCCCAGCTGCTTGGGAGGCTGAGGCAGGAGAATGGCATGAACCTGGGAGGTGGAGCTTGCAGTGAGCAGAGATCGCACCATTGCACTCCAGCCTGGGCGACAGAGTGAGACTCCATCAAGAAAGAAAAGAAGAGAAGAGAAGAGAAGAGAAGAGAAGAGAAGAGAAGAGAAGAGAAGAGAAGAGAAGAGAAGAGAAGAGAAGAGAAGAGAAGAGAAGAGAAGAGACGAGACGAGACGAGACGAGACGAGACGAGACGAGGAAGGAAAGAAAGAAAAAGAAAGAAAAGAAAAGAAAGAGAACACAAATCAAATGGGATCGTGGCAAACTTTTGCCAAGGTTTGAGTTGAAGGTGGGTAGAGGAGCATGGAAAGAAAAATCCACAGGCAGCACTATGACAGAGTAGTCCTGCACAACGGTGGGTGCCCTTGGCAGATCATGCTTGCTTCTCGCTAGTTTGCTAGTCTCGCCACCATCTTCCCGTTCACAGGATCAGCAAAAGTGATTCAGACATGGGATCCACCATTTCCCTCACCAGGAGTACCAGGGTAGAAAGCCACAATTGCTGTGAGTCCCAGAAGTTTCCCCTTACTCATCTCTTCTGAATGTTCATTCTGTGTGTGTACGTGTGCGAGACAGAATATACACATGTATGTGCCCACATGCAGATTAAAAGTTGGGCACAGTTTATGAGTCTGTCATTTTCTCCAGTTCCTCTCCTGGGGATTGTCAATCAAATCAAAGGATGGTGGGTGCAGGCAGGTGGGGGCACAGGTGGGGACAACCTAAGTTGCTGGCATGCTGGCCAAAGGCAACCAGTCCTCCCAGCAGGCACAGCTCAGGGAGACAAGTGAAAAACCCACAGTAGGCTTGGTGCACGTTCCTCTTTTCTTACTTCTTCAGGATTCTCTCTTTTCCTTTTTCTCTGAGGTATTGACAAGGAGGACTATCGGTGTCATTGCAAAGAAAGCAGGAACAATGATTCTGGGGGACTGAGAACCTGGGCCAACTGCATTCACTCACTGTAAAGCAGCTGTTTTTCTGCCCATACATGTTCACGCATCAGGGCGACCATTTCCTGGTTATGCATCTTTGGGGATGCTCATTGATACCCTCTGTGCCTCAGTTTATGCACTTGCCAAACGAGGGTAATAGTATTACCCACTCTACAGGATTGTTGTGGAGAGTGGATGAGAGTAGGTATAGGACCCATCTAGCACATAACACGTACAACACAAACCACATTCTCTAGTTTCTGCCACGAACTAGTATTGCACTTATAAAAATATAAAAGAAAGAGTAATGTCATCCAGTACACCTAATCCATTTTAACTTAAATCCAAAAGGGCAAGAGGCCCATGGTGGAGGAGAAAAAAATTAGATTATGATAAGATTTGGTGCAGAATTTTCAAATACCATCAAATGCCAATTCTCCATGTCAGCAGAGTGAAAGCATGCCTTGGCTATAATAGCAACACTTTTTAAAATTCCATGTTCACGCTGACATTTTCAACCTTCAGAAAGGATCACCCACTGCTAAAGATAATAGAGACTTTCCATCAATAAAAGGAGGGGCTGCTGCCCTTCAAGATAGTCTCTACTGCTTTGGAATACGAAGTCACTTTGTGTTTTTTATTTTTAAATAGTGGATGCACTCCTCTCATGTCGTTTACTTAGGCTAACACTGACACAAGTTTGCACTTCCTAAAAAATGTTGCAGCCAGGAAGATGGGAATAAAGTAGGTCGCTAGGCTCCTTAAAGCATGCTGGCTGGCTGGTTATCCAGAGTAGACTATGCTTGATAGACATATTGACAGACAGACAGATGGATAAGATATATACACACAGATACATGCATAAATACATGCATCATCTATATACAACACATTATATATATAAAAATATATATATTGGATATATATAGGATATATATATACACACACATTGCAGATATCTATATATATCTCCAATGCTATTTCATTAAGCCATTATATTTCTATTTTCAGGCTGATTTTTGTTCAAAAATTGTATATCTATATGACTTTTAGAAATTCACCTGAGACATTGAAACTTAATGAAATAGCATGAGACAGCTAATTGCCAGGAAGAACAAGCACCACTCTCTGGTCCGTGCATTTGTCCATATGAAATGAATGATAATAAAGGAAATGGTCAGGAGGAAAATTGGTTCCTGAAAAAACCAAAAACCAAAACCATGAATCAACCCATTCAAATGCAGCTCCCAGCAAGGGAAATACATCTCTTTCTCTGCCATTTTTTTGTTGAGGCAGGGGCCATTGCATTTTCAAAAGATGGCTGTCTTCTTTTAATGAATCCAATTAGTGCTATGCCAAGATGCCCAAGAGACTTAAGGTTCCACACAGACTCCCAGTGCAGGGAGGCTAAATTCTTGAAGCCTCTGCTTTCTGAGATGGAAGCGTTGGGTCAGAAGGGAGGCTGACAGGCAAAGGCTGACCTGAGGTTGCATGGAGCTAACAGAGCCAAGAAAAACGTTGGTTCTGAGACAGGAGGAAAAAAATAAATTAGAAATCAAACAGCATGGGACTCAGTGAAATCAATATGAGGACAAAGGAGGCTGCCCTGATGTTCAAGAATGGACCCTGCTTGGTAAACCCTAAGAATTAATGAGGCAGAGCAGAAACATTTGCCAGGCTGGGAGCATCCTTTCCCATCCTGTTCCTGCTTAGACAGGGACCACAGGGACACACGAAGAATGGCTTAGTTCCTAATGGAAAACAAATGCCATTCAGCAAAGGTTTCGAGAAGGAGCAAGGTGGCTGCTGAGAGCTTTGTTTTCTTTCCATTTCAGCTATGGGCAGACATGTCTTGCTGAAAAATGAAGGTTTGAGAAATACAGATTGTCCTAGTGTTCAGATGAGTACTGCCCACTAAGGTTAAAAAAAAAAAAAAAAAAAAAAAGGACCACAGGGCTGGAAGATGAAGAGGCAGTTATCCTCAACTCAACCCTGTGCCTCCTATTATACAAAGAAAGGTGGGAAGCTGAGGCCACATGTGCATGCGGGAGCAGACTGTGAGTAGCTGTATGGCAGAAGACTGGAACTGAGCCCAGCCCAAGTTAACGATATTTTACAGTGGTTCTTGAGCTTGAGCATGCAAAAACAAAAAACAAAACAAACGACAAGAAAACCCCACAAAAGCACTTGGGGAGCTTGAGCAAAGTGCAGATTCTTGGACTCCACAGTAGACCCAGGCAGGGCTTGGGAGTCTGCAGGTCTGACTGCTACTCCAGGTAACTTAATTCAGAGGAGGAAGATAGATCTAGGGGAAAACACAAAGGAAACCCATTAAAAATAAACTCCTAAGCTGGGCTCCCAAGAGCCCGGACCTCTTGCTAACTGTTTAGTGGGGATCTTCACTTGGGCATTATACTCTCATTTTACACACCTTGCCCCAAACGGAGCAAATTACCTTTTGCCAAGGACATGTTCCTCTTCTTGGAATCTCTTTTAGGGTGACAGATTCCATAATCTCCCCCATTTACCAAGCCAGGAGCAACACAAGAGCAAGTGTCAGCATATGCAACTCACTCTGACAAACTCTGTTCTCGGAGGACCCAAGGGAAACCCAAGGAGGGACTCAGACCCTAGACACTGGGAGAGTGAGTGCGGAATAACCTGTGATGGTTCTACTCATAAGGCTCCCAAATCCAGTCCAAAGTATGTGAGCAGGAACCCAACATCCCACCCAGACACAGCCGCCTGTCACGTTTTCTTGAAGTTTAATATTAGAGTCTACCCCATAAACCACCTCAAGTGGCAAGTTCTGACCTCCTCACTGACATCTGTCCCTTATTTTGCCACTGCAGACCAGAGTCTGCAGACAGTCAGGTCCTGGCTCAGTAAGGCTTGTAGAATCGCCCATGCCAGAGGCAGGTGGTAGGGATGGGCTACAGATTGCAGCGTGCCTGCTGCCATGGCAACCCACGAGCAACCAGGGATGGGAAAGAAGGTGCTTTACTTAATTGAAATCCAGGCAACGTCTTAATATGAAGCTCAAGGAAGTTAATGCTCAATTAGATTTTCTCCTGCCTCCTTTTTCCCCTTTCCATTCACGTCACCAAATGACTTTAACCATCCCTCTCTGCCACCAAAACAGAAAAACAGGGGAAAACCCATAAAACATCTCTAAAGTTGAGTCACTGTATAAACCACTGAGACTGAACCCTCTCCTCTCACCATACTCAAGCAAAAAGCAACCCAAGACGCCTAGGTTCTCTCTGTTCACTGCCAATCCATCTCAAAAGAAATTGTTTGCCCAAAGGATTCTTAAGACTGCATTGGCTTTGCCATCACCACCTCACCGGGGCCACCTTTTCTCACACTATGACTACGAATTACCTGGAGATTTAAAATGCATATTCCTTGCTTATGCATATATGGACAAAATGCATAAAATGCAGATTTCCTGGCCTCATCCACCAGAGAGTTGGTTGAGGCAAATCAGAGACAGAATATAAGCATCGGCTTTTTTTTTTTTTTTTTCCTAGCAACCCGGGGAATTCTGATCTTGTCTAGAGCCAGATCCACCCTGTGAGAAATGCGGACCAACCGATTTGGGCTTTACCTGCAGATCTGTCCTTCATAGGACAGGCTGAGCCCAGCTAAAGGTGGACATCTAATGGCCTCACCAAATAAGCCATGGGCTGTGAAAGGGTTAACCGGAGTCCCCTGTTACTGCAGTCGTGAGTCCCCTAACATAACGATTCTGAACACCATAGATACACATGGAAAACGTGTCCTGGGGTCCATCCTAGCCACTATTTCTCCATTCTGCAAGGTGGAACAGGAAAATAAACATGGTCTAATCCAAAAATATTCACTGATGAACTCACCACTTATAAAATTAGTCCTCCCACTAAAAAATTCCCTGCCTGCCTAAGAGCCCGACAGAAGTCCTAACCCGCTGCTCACTGTCAGTCTGGGTGATTGCGAACATTTGTTTGTATTTTCATTTTATTGTGGAATTTGTGGAAATGTCAAGTTATAAGTCTTGAGAAAGATACAAGAAGCTCCAGGACATGATGCAGAAGAAAGGCTGTTCCCTGGCTGAGCCCAGAACACGAAGGACCCAGCTAGGGAGTAAAGATGAAAGCATGGCTGTTTTGCAAATTTAAATTTTGACTAGCCATCTATCTGATTCCAGCAAGATGAAGGATAAAGATAAACCAAAATCTCCCTCTACAAACACCTAGAAATGATGAGTGAGATGAACGGCAACAACAAAAAAATGTTTTAAATGCAGGTACAAGCTTGCAACAAAGGAAGGAAATCATTAATGATGAGAAACTAGAAACCAGAGCCTTAAACACCAAAACCAGTTCAGAGGTTGCCTTGGGGTGAAGATGGGTCCCAGGAACAGGGGCCTGGGTGTTACTGTCCACACGGAGGTAAAGGGGAGGCCCTGGAACACACACACACCAGGGGGTGAAATTTTACAAATGCAAGATTCATGGAATTCTGCCCCTATGCAGACAGGTGAAATATTGGGAAAAATTATGCACCAACAGAGAGAGACAAAAAGGATGCTCATATGTTTCTATGTGGTCTCTGAAGAAAAAAACTGCTCAAAAAAAAAAAAAAAACCAACTTTGCGCCTACACCTTGCAAAGGTCAGGGTATGAGTTTCTACTTTCTACATTGGCTAGAAAAACCCCACCATAAACATCAACATAAAAGCTGGTTCCAGGGTAACGAGACTCTCAAAGGATGTTACAGAAACAAATGCAAACCTACTCTAAAAAAAAATATGCTCCCATGATCCAGGACCCTGAAGACCCTCAAGGAAAAATGCAGCCACCAGAGAAGGACTGATGCTAAAAAGCTGAAAGGTCTAAGAGAAATCAGCACTCTATGCATGAGAGTCAGCAGGCACCACCGACAGAGAGAAACAGAACCTTTGTGTAATAGCTCTTTTTTAAAATAATATAAAACAACCTAACCTTATTCAAGACCTAAAAGAAGAAATTAAAACCAAAATAACCACATATAACCAAGAAAAAACAGACGAACCCACTCGAACAACTACAAAATAAAATCTACAGTGATTTCTATTGAAAACTCAACAGACAAATTAGATAGTCGGATATTGGCTCAATGACTAACCAATGAGCTGGAGAATAAATCTAAATCAGAGAGAGGAAGAGATGGACAATATCAAGAACAGTTTAAAGCAGGGGTCCCCAATACCTGGGTCATGAACCAGTATCTGTCCACGGCCTGTTAGGAACCAGGCTGCACAGCAGGGGGTGAGTTGCAGGCAAGCAGTTGAAGCTTCATCTGTATTGACAGCCGCTCCCCATCATTCATGTTACCACCTAAGCTCCACCTCCCGTCAGATCAGCAGTGGCCTCAGATTCTCATAGGACCACGAACCATATTGTGAACTGCATATGTGAGGGATCTAGGTTGCATGCTCCTTATGAGAATCTAATGCCTGATGATCTGTCACTGTCTCCCATTATCCCCAGATGGGACCATTTAGTTGCAGGAAAACAAGCTCGGGGCTCCCACTGATTCTAGGTTAGGTGAGTTGTATAATTATTTCATTATCTATTACAATGCAATAATAGAAATAAAGTACACAATAAATGTAATGTGTGTGAATCATCCCAGAACCATCCCCCACAACCCCCAGGTCTTTGAAAAAATTGTTTTCCATGAGACAAGTGTTCACTTTAAAGTAGTATACCAAATCTTAAGATAAATAATACATAGACACACATACAAACACATACACAATCACATCATACTGGAACTGAAAACCACCAAAGACAAATGAAAAAAATATATACACAACCAGAGAGAAAGACAAAAACTGGAAATGAAGCTGCTGCTGTGTGCATTTTTATAATGCTTACAGAGAATGCAATGCAAAGCACAAATCTTCAGATGGATGAATGCCAACTAATTAGAATAATAAGTGCCAAAGGAAATGGACATTTCTATTAACCTAGACATTTAAATGCAATTTGATTTTTCTTTCAAAAGTCAGAGCTAAATACTTTATTTAGCTAACTAACTAAAGCCCCTCACAGATCCTAAAATCCCCCATAGATTCTAAGTGAAGAGATATTATAAGAGAAATCAAAGGCAATCAATTTCACACAAGAAGCAATGGTGAGCAAAGATATTAGCAAAAATGTTGGAAAATGGAAGCAACCATTGATTGTAAAATACAAACGAACAAAAACAATAACAATACTAGCAACTCATTTGGGAGGTATCAAACAAAGGTAGATACTAAAATACTGGAAAAGTAGTAACATTAAAGCATTCTAAGGTCCTCTGATTGGTAGGGAGGAGGGGAGAGATGCAGATTAATTTTAAACACTGTTATTAGGTCAACTAGGCAAGTTTAAAGAAAGTAAAAGGAAGCCGGGAGTGGTGGCTCACACCTGTAATCCCAGCACTTTAGGAGGCCAAGGCAGGCAGCTCACTTGGGGTCAGGAGTTCGAGGCCAGCTTGGACAACATGGTGAAACCCCGTCTCTAATAAAAATACAAAAATCAGCCGAGCATGGTGGCATGTACCTGTAATCCCAGCTACTCGGGAGGCTGAGGCAGGAGAATTGCTTGAACCCAGGAGGTGGAGGTTGCGGTGCGCTGAGATCGCGCCACTGTACTCCAGCCTGGGTGACTGCGTGAGCCTCCATCTCAATAAATAAACAAACAAACAAACAAACAAATAAAGGAAAGGGAGACACAGACAAGATACTGAATTGAAAACTTCCAAATTAATAAAGCATAAGGGGGATAAAAAGAGGAAAATAAAAATCAATCAATCCACTGAAGTACTAAAAAAGGAAAAAGAAAATGCATGGTAAATAAAATACGAGGAAGGAGTATAAATCTTGAGCCAGGCCATACCCACATGCAAGAAAGGGCTGTTCCTCAAGACAGCCCCTGGTGTGTTGAATGAAGTGCACACACACACACACACATGCACACACACCTATGCACAAACACACTAGACCCAGATGGTATTAATAGTGTTAAAAAAATTAATTGAAACACTATTAGGCTGAGATGACCCTAGTGCCTTGGGATCCTACATAAGCAAACCAAAACCCAACTCACTGTAAATGGTAAAACAAAATTGAAGCTTAGCCAATCAGAAACTGCCAACTAACCTCTAACTAGGGATTTTCCACTTTAACCAATCAGATATTTTCTTAGTCTTGCTTCCTGGAATACCTTATAGAAGTTTTCCTACTCACACACCCTGGGCAAAGCCCTGATCACTTGTGGTTTAATACTGGCCAATTCATGAATTGTTTGCTGCTCAAATAAACTCTTGAAAGTTTTTATGTGCCTAAATTTAACTTTTAACATTGGTAAAGACTGTCATGTTATAGAGGAACAAATAATCCCCATTCCATGCTAACTATTCCAGAGAATAAATAGAAAAATAAGGAGGAGAGAAAGAAAAATAAGCAAAACTCCCCAACTCTGCATGATCTGGATGAGGTTGGTATAACTTTAACCTTAATATTCAGAGGGAAAAAATAATAAAAGCAACAATATTCAAACCAGAGGAATGTAACATAAGAAATAAGTTTTAGGCCATGCTAACTTAAGAACATAGATGCAAACTGCTAGAAATAAAAAGGATAATAGTATCTATCAAAATGTATCTATCGAAAATCTTCAGTAAGGCTGGGTACAGAGGCCTTATAATCCTAGTACCTATAATCCTAGTACTTTGAGAGGCTAAGTCAGGAGGATGGCTTGAGACCAGTAGTTCAAGACCAGCCTCGGTAATATAGTGAGCCCCTGTCTCTACAAAAAAAAAAAAAAGAAAGAAAAAATTAGCCAGGTGGGGTGGCACATGCCACAGGCCCAGCTACTTGGGAGGCTGAGGTGGGAGGATAGTTTGAGCCCAGAAGGCAAGGCTGCAGTGAGCCGTGATCCCACCACTGCACTCCAACCTGGGTGACAGAATGAAACCCTGTCTCAAAAACAAAAAAAAAATCTTCAGTAAGTATTATATTAATGGTAAAAATGTAGAAATGTTCGCTTTAGAGTTCCACGGGTAGACAGAATTCTAAAGATGGCACCCAACATTTGCCTCTCTCCCTGCCTAGAGTATACACTTTGCATAATCCCCATGGATAGGATGAATTTCACTGCTGTGATTAGGCTCAGCTGACTTTAAGACAGGGAGGTTAGCCAGGTAGGCCTGACCTAATCCCATGAGGTCTTTAAAAGAGAGAGCTTTCTCCAGCTGATCTCTGAAAGGAAGTCAGAGGTTCTTCTGGGGATAAGGCTCAGGCATGAGCCTTTGAAATGGACATCCCCAAATAAACGAGCCCCCCATGTTGTCCTTCCTAAGTGGCACCAGTGATAGTAACAAGAAGCCCAGAGAACATCTGCTGACTGAGGAGGCCCCAGCTTTTGACAAGGTGTCCATCTGGAAGCATCTGGGACAGAGTCAGCTTCTCAAACCTTGTGCATGTTAAATACGGAAGCATGGTCTCCTTCCCCAGAGAATCTGGTACTACGAATAAGTGGGAAATGCATTTTTATTGATTGATTGATTTTTATTTATTTTTGAGACGGAGTTTCGCTCTTGTTGCCTAGGCTGGAGTGCCATGGTGTGGTCTTGGCTCACTGCAACTTCTGCCTCCCAGGTTCAAGCAATTCTCCTGTCTCAGCCTCCCAAGTAGCTGGGATTACAGGCACCCGCCACCATGCCCAGCTAATTTTTGTATTTTTAGTAGAGACCATGTTGGCCAGGCTGGTTTCGAACTCCTGACCTCAGATGATCCACCCACCTCGGCCTCCCAAAGTGCTGGGATTACAGACATGAGCCACCACGCCCAGTGAATTTTTAAAAATTGATTTTCATAATACAAAAAGCACATAAAGAAAAGAAACTGGCATGTAATCCCCATGCCCGGATAATCCCTGCTGACATTTGAAAGCACGAAAGTAACACATGTTCGTGTTTAAAATGCAAATAGAACAGAAAAAGCTGAAATAAAAACCAGAACTGTCTCTCCCCCACCCCCAAGTATTTCTTCCCACAAATAACTGATCACAGATTTTAATGTATTCTTCCAGAAAAAAAATATTATAATACCAGGGCATATGTCCTTCTCAACATTTCTACCCCAAAGGAATTAGATCGTATCCAGTTTTGCAGCTTGCTTTTTTTTTCTTCTTTTTTTTTTTTTTTGTTTAGCATAACCTGTAGATTTTTCTACATCTGCATTTTTAAAAACTACCTCATTCATTTAACTAGGCTCAAGGCAGGGAAGGAATCCCATTTTTAATCAGTGCTTAAGGTGAGTCTAATGTGCGAGGTCAGCAGACCACACTGAGAAACCCTGATCTGAGACAGGTGTATGCATGTGGAACTCTCTCTGGTTTCTATGCCAATCCATGCTAAGGTCTTGGGAATGTCCTCTTCCTCTCCCTAACAAGCAGAGGCCCAGATTATCTCTGAACATCCCAGATTTAGGTACTGCTGTCCCAATACAAATGGAGAAATATTCCTCTCCAGATTGTGTTTATCCACCTGCAAGGGTCTCATGATAACTTCCAGGAGTTAGGTAGCATGAGATAGAAAATTATTCCTGGCTTCACTGCTGAAAACGGCAATGTGTTCATTTGCAAAGCATCTTTGCTAGACTCCCAAATTGCCACTCATCCATTTTCAATCTTAGGTCATTGCCAAAGCAAAGCAAGCAGCCAAGATCTGGTGTTGGTCTCACACAGCCCCAGATGCTCTCCAGATGCAGAGACCCCTCTCCCCATTCCTCTACAGGCCATGCTCTCCTGCAGATTTGTGGCCAATTGGTAAGTAGCTCCAAGATAATGTTGCTACGGATTTGCCTGAAGCATCCTTTTGCAGTCTTACTTATCTTTTAACTGGAAAAGGTTTGCCTGCCAATGAGCCTATGTTATCCTTCATCTAATTATCTTTGGCAATCCCCTCTTCCCTGGCTGCCGCAATGTTAAGGGCCATCAGTCAGAGATCTGCAGGTGGAGAGGTATGATATTGTGATAGAATAAGAATTACATATTTTGGTCTTCATCTTGATTCCTGACACAGAGCTCTTAAAATCCTTGTACATTTCCTAAGTGATAGGAACAATAAAGGAATAAAGGAGAGTCTTTTGTTATTCATAACAAGCCCTTTTCTGGTTTTTTGTTTTTTTTTGGTTTTTCTGAGACAGAGTCTCTCTCTGTTGCCCCAGTTGGAGTGCAGTGGCGCAATCCGGGCTCACTGCGTCTTCCGCCTCCCAAGTTCTTCTCCTGCCTCAGCCTCCTGAGTAGCTGGGACTTCAGGCATGTGCCACAATGCCCAGCTAATTTTTTTGTATCTTAGTAGAGACAGGGTTTTACTATATGCCCAGGCTGGTCTTGAACTCCTGAGCTCAGGCAATCCACCCCCCTCAGCCTCCCAAAGTGCTAGGATTATAGGCGTGAGCCACTGCACCCGGCCTATAACAAGCCCCTTTCAATCACACCTAAGTTTACATGTGTGCGGTGCCTTTTGGAAAGCCCTTAAGGATGGGGGGCGCTGTTTGCCAGGGGAAACAATCATGAGATTAGAGAGTTGAATTTGGGCCCCACACCCAAACCTGGCCTCTGGGGAGGAGGAGAGGGCCTACAGGTTGAGGTGATCACCATTGGCCAATGATTTAATCCATCATGCCTGCATAATGACCCATCCATAAAACCCCAGAAGGACGGGGTTCAGAGAGTTTCCTGGTGGCTGGACATGTGGGGTGCTGGAAGGGTGACATGTGCCCCATCCCCCAGGCCTTGTCCTGTGTGTCTCTTCTACCTGGCTGTTCCTGAGTTGGCTCCTTTTATAATAAATTGATTATCTGTAAGTAAATTGTTTTCCTGAGTCCTATAAACCATCCTAGCAAATGATCAAACTTGAGGAGGGGGTTGTGGGGACCTCTGATTTACCCTCCAGTTGGATGGGTGAGAGCTTGGATCTGTAATTGTTGTTTGAAGTGGGGGCAGTCTTGTGGGATGTAGCCCTTCATCTGTGGGACCTGTTGCTGTCTCCAGGTACACAGTGGCAGAATTGAATTGAATTGTAGGACACTCAGCTGGAGTCCTTACAAAACTGGAGAATTGCTTGGTGTAGGAATACTGCACACATTTGGTCACAGAAACGTTCTGTGTTGAGTGACAGCATAAAGGCAATGATTTTTCCTATACAAGAGGTAAAGAGAGTAATGTCTATGATGGTGTCTGCTCCTGTCCCAGTGCCTGGGGAGGGCAGGTGATTCCAACCCAGCAAAGTCCCAGCAGTGGAGGGAGTTGGAAGCCAAGACCCACATCCCTGGATTTATAGACCCTCTGGGGTGTGTCCCTAGCTTGCCACCCACAGCGCATCCACATCCTCACACATGGGAAACCCTAGGATACAGCTGAGCTCCACTCTGATCCCCAGGGGCGCTGGAAGGTCATCAGGGCCAGATGGGTACAAACCACCCAACTCTGCCAGATTCTCAGATTCGACAGACGGGTACAACCCACCCAACTCTGCCAGATTCTCAGACTCAACTGGTCTCTCGAAATAAGGATGTAACAACCTGGGGGCAGTGGCGTAGCTCCTAACTGGCTATGGCACCGAGAAGCTGATGAAACTGCCTTTGCGAAAATTATGACAGTGATAGAAATCTTACATAGCTGATCCATCTTGCTTCTAACCTCATAAGCTGTCATCCCTGGACACAGGCCAAGCTAGCTACAGGAGGAAGTTAGTTTCTAGTGTAACTTTAAAACAAAGATGATAACAGTCCCTTGCCAAAACTAACCACCCCCTCCGTTGCGGGGACTGAAACTGTCTTTGTAAAACTAACCAATTGGCCACCAGGTTAGAATTATGGTTCAGGGCCGGGCGCAGTGGCTCATGCCTGTAATCCCAGCACTTTGGGAGGCTGAGGCAGGTGGATCACAAGGTCAGGAGATCGAGACCACCCTGGCTAACATGGCGAAACCCTGTCTCTACTAAAATACAAAAAATTAGCCGGGCGTGGTGGCGGGCACCTGTAGTCCCAGCTACTCGGGAGGCTGAGGCAGGAGAATGGCATGAACCTGGGAGGCGGAGCTTGCAGTGAGCCGAGATCGCGCCACTGCACTCTAGCCTGGGCAACAGGGGCAAGACTCCGTCTCAAAAAAAAAAAAAAAAAAAAAAGAATTATGGTTCAGGACTCACGTAGCTGGAGGTTACAAGATCTATAAACTCCCCAGTTGCTCCTATTGATAACATCGCTATTATAAAACCTAAGACTGGTGTTTGAGGTGTTTTTCAGAACTCACATTCTGATGGACCAGCTGGCACCACCTGGATGGGAAACCTATACCAAGAAACTGACTCAGCTGGGTCCTGTGACCTCTACCCAGAAATTGACTCAGCACAAGAAGATAGCTTCAACCTTCTGTGATTTCATCCCTGAGCCAACCAATCACCTTATCCATTTCCTAGCCCTCTGCCTGCTAAACTGTCCTTGAAAAACTCTAGCCTCCAAATATGTGAGGAGGAGGACTTGAGATACATCTCCCATCCTTCCACTTGGCTGGCCCTATAATTATCAAACTCTTTCTCTTCTGCAACTCTTGCCATTAAGTGTTTGACTTTTCTGGGCATCAGTCAACTGCACTAAGAAAGCAGGTTTGCAGAATGAAGAGAGCTGATGGAAATCAGAAAAAAGAGACCCTGGTGGGAGGCAAAGGAGAATACGTGAACACATGCCCTCAATTTCCCACCCGCTGACTCTAGCACCCCATGAGACTCAACTTAGCACACTGCCCTTGGATTGTTTCCTTGGAATATATTCTGCCTTCCTCCTTTAGCAGGTCTGAACTGGGTTTCGCTCCCTGAAATGGTTTGGCTCTGTGTCCCCACCCCCGCAACAAATCTCACTTTGAATTGTAATAATCCCCATGTGTCAAGGGTGGGACCAGGTGGAGATAACTGAATCATGGGGGCAGTTTCCCCCATGCTATTCTTGTGATTCCTTCTCACAAGATCTAATGGTTTTATAAGGGGCTCCCCCCACTTGCTGAGCTCTCACTCTTTCTTGTGCTGCCTGTGAAGAGGTGCCTTCCACCATGACTGTAAGCTTCCTGAGGCCTCCCCAGCCACGCTGAACTGTGAGGCCATTAAACCTCTTTCCTTTATAAACTACCCAGTCTTGGGTATGTCTTTATTATCAGCGTGAGAACCAACTAATATACTCCCTTCCAACCACAGGCACCCTTCCTTGATGAAGACAAAACCACAGTTGCAATAAAGTCTTAATGGTTGACAATATAATAGGAGACAAGGTAAGAAATGATCACTTAAATGTTTGCCAAGGGAAAGTAATCACCTGGGTCTGGTGAGCATAAATGATTTTTGCTCCAAAGCAAAGAGAAAATCCAGAGTCCACTCTGGGTTTCCTGCCCGATGTAGAACTGTCTCTGTTCCTTCTCTCCCACCCCGGACATGCAGTTCCCTCTCATGATTTTGTGGGAAAGCTCCATCCTCAGCTAGGATGGATGCTCTGTGGACAAGAAGCTGAGGCATCCATCTGCAAGGCTGTCGCAGGGATGCTGAGCAAAGCTGAGACCAGGAGGGAGGGGAAAACCCCGCTGCTGGTAATTCAAGGTCCTATAATCTTCTCCCATTTTGCAGGTGAACAGCCTGGTATAGGAGCCTGAAGTTATCGGTCCAGAAAGAAAATGCAGGTTCCTGTCTCCTGTCACCTTCAAAACCTTGCTTCCAAAGAAATCATCAGGGAACACCCTGAGAGGAAAGAGCGAGCCCTGAAAAATGAGCAGAAGCATCCTTGATGGAGAGGAGGAAGTGGTAGCAATGTTGGGTTTTGTCTGTATTGGCCATAGCCAGCAAAAGCCCATTCCCCTGTCCTGCTCTAAGAAGAAAGCACAGCCAGGGCCTCCAACCCAACTGTGGACAAAGGAAATAAGACAAAGATTGTAGAGTTTGGGACCCAGTTATTCCTAGTTCTTTCCCACTGAAAACAGAGTGGAATACATTTTGTACCCCAAATGAAGCTAAAGAATATTACAGTGGCTGCAGGTTGAATAAACTGGGGGGAAGGAGGGAGAGACCAGAACCAAAAACACTCAGATGGGCAAATATATCTCAAACACAGCACGAGAGAAACACAGGGAGTAAATCACAGCAAAGAGAGAAAAAGAGGAGACAGGGTTATTTTGGGAAGAAAAAACTGGTGCAATTAGATGCAGAAATAACATTTTCGAAGGGGAGGAAGTCACAAGAAATGTAAGGAAGTGAGCTGTGTATATTATTTTAAATCCTGTTCACATGAACACTGTAAATATTCCAGTTAATTCATCATTATTGAATTTGCCAGCAAGGCTAAGGGTAAAACTTCAGCCCAAAGTTTAATTATACCGAGGCAGAGTGGAGCATTTTTCATGTCCCCAAGAACTGCCAATGGAGAAAGATGAAGCTTTCATAATGGCCAGGGTGACAGCCACCCTTCTGAACACAGCTGTTACCTACCTGAGGACTTCCCAGGAAGCCAGCGGGATTCTGGAACCCTCTGAGGTTGTCCAGCTAATTTGCAAAGTGAGACAGAGTTTTATGGAAAAGCTATTCAAACCCACTGATGCCAAATGCTCCAACAATCTGTCCACCCTTCCCTTCCTCATCTCCCACAAAGGCACCCATGGCTGTGCATGTTTATGCGTGTGTCTGTCATCCTACATTCATGTGGCTCTGGTTGATTTCCCAGTTCGCATGCATTTACTTATTAACGATGATCTAATTTGGAGTCATTGTTTCTTTTCTAACCTATTTCTTTCTTTTCCCTTAGAGCACTTTCAATGCTTACTGTGTCAGACCCTCCTTCTGAGGAAGGAGGTGGGACTTGATTCCAAAGGCGAGGCTCAGTCACTGGACCAAACTGAGGACTAGCTAAAACAGGGGCAGGGTGGAAGCAGCTTTCTATTAGACATGTCCACCCAGTGTGCCATATCAGCTTAACACTCCCATGGCAACATCCTGGAGCTACCACCCCTTTCCACGGCAATGACCCAATGACCCAAAAGCTGCCACCCTTTTCCTAGGATTTTCTGTATATAATGCCCCTTAATCTAAATGTAATTAAAAGTAGGTTATAAATATAACTGCAAAACTGCCCTGAGCTGCTACTCTCGTCACACTGCCTTATAGGGTAGCCCTGCTCTGTGGGACCAGTCATGGGAGTGTCAAAGTTAAACCTGGAATGTTTCCTTCTTGTGATTTTGGGACATAACCATGCTCTGCCATGCCCAAAAGCCTCCATCAAGATCAATGGGTGGAAACAGAAATTGGATTATGGCGGTCAAATAAAAAATAAAGAGCTATTGTAGAATACTTAGGGGAGAAATGGGCAATGGTCAAATGTTTCATATCCCCTGGCCCCAAAGCCAAAGTCAAGTACAAAGAAGCCAAGGAAGCATGTTGTTAAGTTCCAAAAGTTTGTCTCTGCTTGTTAGAACATAGTGCTAGCAAGATCACAATCACAGGAACTTATGAAACAGGCCTAACTGTTGCATGAAACTGATATTTATGGTTTCTTTTGAATAAACACAGAAATGGACCCTCCCAGCCTTAAAACTTGAGAAAGTTACATTCGTCTTATCTGAGTTCCTTTCTCAGAAAACCAACCACCTAGTGCCTAGATAGTATCATGGAGCTGAAACTTACCAATCACTGCATCTGGACAATGAAACCCCTCACCTGTCATGATCACCTAACTGACCATGTGCTTCCTATTGACCAACTCCTCTACTCCTCCCTAATTCCTGTTTCCCCACACATGGTTCCATTTCTTCCCTGCTGTATAAACCCCCTAATTTTAGTCAGTTGAAGAGAAGGATTTGAGACTGACCTCCTATCTCCTCAGCTGCAACACCTGATTAAGGCCTTTCCTGGCAGTACCCACTGTTTCAGTGATTGGCTTTCTGTGCAGCAAGCAACAAGACCTAGACCAAACCCCTGGTTTCAGTAACACTTAGAGCCTACAGAAACCACTCCAATTTCCCTGTGCCCACAACCACAAAATAAGCTCCCAGGCCCTAGCCAGGCACCCAGCAAATGCAGGTCCTTGGCTACAAGGTAGGCTAAGAAAAAATGCATAATGTAGGTTAGTGTCCCACCTGGGTTAGATAAAATCTAATTAAGCATCATCTTATCAAAAGAGCCAAAAGAATCATCATCTCTATAAAGAAGGGCACCAACACACACACATACACTCCCTTTTCTTTAGATCATTGTAAGCCTCAAGTTATAAAAAATGCTGGTGTGTGTTAGGTGTGTGCTTCAGAGGGAAAATGCCAGAAAAGGCTTTGTGATCAAACGTTCCTGTCTTTCCAGTCTAACTGCCTTTCTCTCTCACCTCTCTTTGCTTCAAGAACATTCATGACACTGGGTCTCTGAATAGTAATTCACAAGGCAAAATTATTGGCGGCTTTATATTACAGCCCATTTTCCTGACTCCTTTGAAGGGTGGGCAATTAGAACCTCAAACACAATTTTTTCATTCTGGCCAGTGCCACGTTAAAATGGGCAAAAAGGGGGGAAAATGGCCTGAACCTTTCTTTTCCAATCAGTTCACAATGCTTGATTGAAACCTACCAATTACTTTTCCCCCCATTTGCTCATGAGAGGTAATCAAGGTGGAAGAAAAATCTGAAGCTAGGAGAGACAGAGAAATTGCAGGCAATTTTCCCAGTGAAAGGGCTTTCTCTAGCTGCCTGATTCTGATGTCCCTATTAGGAGCTGGCTGAACATGGTCCATGGTCTCACGACAGACTTGGAGAGACCGGGGACAGCGTGCTTTATTCTGGCGCCTCAGGTCCAGAGCACGTGATGGCACTGGCCTTCATCTTCATTTTTATTTTTTTATTTTTATTTATTATTATTATTATTATACTTTAAGTTTTAGGGTACATGTGCACAACATGCAGGTTTGTTACATATGTATACATGTGCCATGTTGGTGTGCTGCACGCATTAACTCATCATTTAGCGTTAAGTATATCTCCTAATGCTATCCCTCCTCCCTCCCCCCACCCCACAACAGGCCCCAGTGCCTGATGTTCCCCTTCCTGGGTCCACGTGTTCTCATTGTTCAATTCCCGCCTATGAGTGAGAACACGTGGTGTTTGGTTTTTTGTCCTTGCGATAGTTTGCTGAGAATGATGGTTTCCAGTTTCATCCATGTCCCTACAAAGGACATGAACTCATCATTTTTTATGGCTGCATAGTATTCCATGGTGTATATGTGCCACATTTTCTTAATGGCACAAGGGGATCTCTCCTTTCCAGAACCAGGGCAGTCCATCCCTAGAGGGACCTTGACTCTGTCAACTGACACTGTCACCTTCTGCTACCATCTTGGAAAGGGTATCTTGATGTTTCACTTCTCTTGGGGATTTCCAGAAAAAGACAGCCCATTAGGGTATTGTCTTCATGTATTTTAGGAAAATAAACAAGGTCCCCAGCCCCGGGGGCCTTCTTGCTGTGAACACACCAAGCTTGTTCCAACCTCTGGGCTTCTGTTCCTGTTTTTCTCTCTTGGCCTGGTATTCTCTTCCTCTAGACATTCCCATCATAACGGCTTTTGGCCAACATCCTTCAGACCTTACTCACATGCCATCTTCTCAGTGAACAGTCTCAATATCCCACTTAAAACATCAACATCCCCTACACCCCCTTTATTGCTGTATTTTTCTCCATACCTGTACTATATATAGGAATAAAATCCCATAATATTTTTCCCTACTCTCATACAAAAGTCAACACAGAATACTTCTATGACCTCTGGTCACCAAACTGTATGGGGATTTCTCCCCACCAACATGGAGTGGGGGTAATTCAATTCAATCCGGACACTATCTACCTGGAGGTAGCATCAGATCCCACAGGTGAAGGCTCGGTCCCAAAAGACTGCCCATACTTCAGGTCAATTGCAAGTAGTAGGTTGTCACCTATGCTTCTGACTGATCCACTATAAATTGGGGTTCACACTAGCCCTTCCTCGGGTTCAATTAATTTACTAGGATGGCTCACAGAACCCAAGGAAACACTTCACTTATGTTCACCATTTATTACAAAGGGTATTTTAAAGGATACAGATGAACAGCCAAATGGAAGCAATGCATAGGGAGGTTATACAGGAAGGGGGCATGGAGCTTCCACGCCCTTTCCAGGCACACTATCCTCCAGGAACCTCCAAGTGTTCAGCTATCAGGAACTCATCCAAACCTTGCCCTTTGGGTTTTTTATGGAGGCGTCATGATTTAAGCCTGAATCATTAAATCATTAGCCCAGAGGTCAGGAGGTGAGATTGAAAGTCCCAACCTTCTAATCGTGCCCTGGTCTTTCTCTTCACCAGCCTCCATCCTGAAGCTATCTAGGGGCTCCCAGCCACCAGCCATCTCGCTTCCATACAAAAGATACTCTTATCACTCATACAAAAGATTCTCTTATCAACTCCAGAGATTCCATGGGTTTTAGGAACTGTATGCTAGAATGCCGGAGGAAAACCAATTATATATTTCACAATATCACAGTATCACTCACTGCTATCTAGTTTCTACATGCTCTTTTTACTTCATTATCATTTCTGCTGCCCAAAGCTAACACAAGCTCTGTGAGGACAGGAGGTTTTGTCTGTTTTGCCATAGTGTTACTAAAACCACCCTCACAGGGTGAACAAGAATGACAAGCCAGGCTTTAGGCAGGATTATAGTTAGGCATGACCAGGGTGCCCTGGTGTACTTCAACC
Source organism: Pan paniscus (assembly GCF_029289425.2). Lineage (NCBI taxonomy): Eukaryota > Metazoa > Chordata > Mammalia > Primates > Hominidae > Pan > Pan paniscus. The sequence goes on from NC_073268.2 coordinate 88,882,894, forward strand.
CACTTCCCTGCAGCTGCTGAGTGACAGGTAGCATGCTGACCACCTGCCCTCCCATTGTTTCTATAGATAAATCTCTCACCCTAGACCTTTTTACCCAAGAATTGCTTCAGGAATTCAGAAATTCCAGTGAAACTGGCAAATGCCACCTGGTCTGAAGACCCCCGCCAAGGAACCGACTCAGCACAAGAATGTGGTTTCTTCAGCTCCCTGTCCCATGACTTCACCCTACACTTTCTGACCAATCAGTGACCCCCACATTTTACCCCATCATTTGTCCAGACTCCTTAAAAACCCCATCCTCAAACCTCTTGAGGAGGCTAATTTGAGGTTTCCTCCCATCTTCTCATTCAGCTACCCTGAGATGATTAAACTCTTTCTCTGCTGCAACTCCTGCTGTTTCAGTGTGTTGGTCTGTTACTGCACAATGGGTTTAAGAGCATCCTAAGAGCTCCCTACTCCTCACACACTGCCTGGCACATAGCAGGGGCTCCATGATCTGTCATCCATCATCCATCACGATGTGGGGAATGACAGAGGACAGCAAAGTACGCCCCACTCTTCATGGGGTTTATGAAGAAGAAAAGAACTTGGGGCTGGGCATGGTGGCTCATGCCTGTAATCCCAACATTTTGGGAGGTTGAGGCAGATGGATCACTTGAGCCTAGGAGTCTGAGACCAGCCTGGGCAACATGGTGAAACCCTGTCTCTACTCTCCCACAAAAAAAAAAACCTGTTGGGCATGATGGTGCATGCCTGTGGTCACAGCTACTTGGGAGACTGATGTGCGAGGATAACTTGAGCTCTGGGAGGCAGAGGTTGCAATGAGCTGAGATCTCTCAACTGCACTCCAGACCTGTCTCAAAAAAAGGAAAAGAAAAGAAAAGAACTTGGTATTGCAGAGAGGAGACAAGTAAATGCAAGGGAAAAATTGGGAGAGGGGACTGCCTCTCAGCTCTTAAAACAGAGATACTCAAGTTCAGATACATGGCTTTTTTTTTTCTTTTTGAGACAGAGTCTCGCTCTGTCACCCAGGCTGGAGTGCAGTGGCATAATCTCAGCTCACTGCAAGCTCTGCCTTCTGGGTTCATGCCATTCTCCTGCCTCAGCCTCCTGAGTAGCTGGGACTACAGGCGCCCGCCACCACGCCCGGCTAATCTTTTGTATTTTTAGTAGAGACAGGGTTTCTCCGTGTAAGCCAGGATGATCTCGATCTCCTGACCTTGTGATCCGCCCACCTCGGCCTCCCAAAGTGCTGGGATTACAGGCGTGAGCCACTGCGGCCGGCCCAGATAGGTGGCATTTTTAACTGAACTTGTGAACCCTGAAAAGAATTCTTTGCAAGCATGGAACCCAGTGAGCTCTAAGGGCTGCCTAGGATTTTTGTCAGCCTGAATCTGCCACATTGCTGGTCTCCAGACATCAGTGGCATTTGGGATGAGGGATGCTGGCAGGAGTTGGAGAGTTCCTGCTAAGTTCCAGCCATGCTGCCTACAAGAAGGCACAATTCCATCTGTGGTTTGTCACAGAGGACTTGGACCACTAAGCCCAGCCCTGCTAGAGCTCTCGACCCAACCTGTTGCCCCCATACTTAGATGATCAGTAGATTTTTAATAAGGGTACCAACAATTCAATGGGGAAAGGAAAATCTTGATCTCCCACCCTCACACCACACACACAAGTTAATTCAAGATGTCTTACAGAGCTAAATTTAAGGTTAAAACTATACAGCATCTAGAAGAAAACATACAACAATCTCTTCACAACTTGAGAGCAGGCAAAGATTTCTTAGTGAAAACACAAAAGGTGTGAACCATGAAGGAACAACTTGATAAATTAAGCTTTATCAAAATTAAAAGTTTTTCTCATCAAAAGACACCATTAAAAACCGAAATGGCAAGCCACATATCGGTTTAAAAAAAATTCACAGCCAGGTGCAGTGGCTCATGCCTGTAATCCCAGCACTTTGGGAGGCTAAGGCAGGTGGATCACTTGAGGTCAGGAGTTCGAGACCAGCCTGGCCCATCTCTACTAAAAATACAAAAATTAGCTGGGCATGGTAGCACATGCCCGTAGTCCCAGCTACCTGGGAGGCTGACAGGAGAATGGCTTGAACCTGGGAGGCGGAGGTTGCAGTGAGCTAAGATCGCACCACTGTGCTCCAGCCTGGGCAACAGACCGAGACTCCATCTCAAAAAAAAAAAAAAAAAAAAAATCACAATACGTATACCTGAAACAGGACTTGCATCCAGAATATATAAAGAACATCTACAAATCAATAATAAAAAGACAAATGACCTACTAAAAAGGGGGAAAAGAATTAGATACTTCATAAAAGTATATATATACAAATGGACAATAACAACAACAAAATATGCTGAACGTCTCAGTCCTCAGGAAAATATAAACAAAAACTACAAGATACTATTTCTTACACGCTGGAATATACAATGGCTAAAGTGAACAAGACTGGCAACACCCAGTGTTGACAAGGATGTGAAACAAATGGAACTCTCACACGCTGCCGGTAGAAGTGTCAAATAGCACAACCACTTTGGAAGACTTTTTGACAGTTTCTTATAAAATATAAGAATCCTGCATCTGAGGATTCAGCAATTCTACTCTGAGGTATTTTCTAAAAACAAGTGAAAACATGTTCCCCCCAAAACCTTATAAACAAATGTCCACAGCAGCTTTATTCTTAAATAGTCCTACACTAAGCATGCAAGAATGCAGGAGGGCTTTGTGATCAATCCACTCATCCAGGAAGTGATTCAACAGAGACTGAGGAACAGAGAAACCTTCATAGCAGAAGCTGTGGTCACCAATGAGTGCATTTCTATAGGGCAAAACAGGCAGACAAGGATGCAAATATTATGAATCCTGAGCAAATACAATGAACACAAATACATAATCTGGAGCTGGAGGAAAGGGGGCAGGAAAAAGTATATTTCTGCAGCAAGGACTCATTCCATAACACAGTTGAACCTTGAACAACACGGGTCTCAACTGTGGGTGGGAGGTCTACTTATACACGGATTTTCTTCTGCCTCTACCACCCTTGAGAAGCAAGAGAAGCCCCTTCTCCTCCTCAGCCTACTCAATGAGAAGACTGGCCAGGTGTGGTGGCTCACGCCTGTAATCCCAACACTTTCGGAGGCCAAGGCGCGCGGATCACCTAAGGTCAGGAGTTTGAGACCGGACTGGCCAATACAGTAAAACCCCGTCTCTACTAAAAATACAAAAATTAGCCGGGTGTGGTGACACACACCTGTGATCCCAGCTACTCAGGAGGCAAGGCAGGAGAATTGCTTGAACCCAGGAGGGGGAGGTTGCAGTGAGCCAAGATCGTGCCACTGCACTCCAGCCTTGGCAACAGAGTGAGACTCTGTCTCAAAAAAAAGATGATGAGCATGAAGACTTTCATGATCCACTTCCACTTAATGAACAGTAAATATGTTTTCTCTTCCTTATGATGTTCTTAATAACATTTTCTTTTCTCTAGCATACTTTATTGTAGGAATACAGTATGTAATACAACTAACATACAAAATATGTGTTAATCTACTGTTTATGTTAGCAGTAAGGCTTCTGGTCAACAGTAGGCTATTAGTAGTTAAGTTTTTGGGGGTCAAAAGTTATATGTGGATTTTTGTCTGTGCAGAGGTTTGGTGTCCCCAACCCCCATGTTGTTCAAGGGTCAGCTGTATACAAAATTACTCTATATTGTTTAAGCATAACAATTCCAGCTTCTTCATGGTGTTCATACTATTTTTTCTTACCTTTAATGGTTCTTTATTTGAATGAATATTTCTTTCGGTGAAGAGATATTTAAAGTTTAGCAATTTTTTTATATTTCAGATTCTTATGCTTTAGTTAAATTCAAGTAAAATCAAATTTAATACTTATTTTGTAAATTGCATGTAACTATGCAGAGGCAAATGTTGAGAACTGTGTCTTGAGAATGTTCATATGATTTCTGGGTCTGGAGGGGTGGCACCTGGGGAGATTTCTTGCCTTCTTCTCTGAACCCTCTATGTTGCTTAAATTTTATTTTAAAAAGCAGGCATTGTTTCTGTAAAATTAATCAAGTTGTAGTTTAAAAGAATAAAGTAGGTCTCTTTCAGGTCCTAATTCTGGCACCTTGTTCATTTCTTTCATGATAATCCTCACAAATTATAGGCAAAAGTGTATTTCCATGTGTTAATTTAATATCTGTTTCCACTATTACTCTGCAAGCCATGAGGGTGAGGTCAGGAAGTACATAGTGGACATATGACACATATTCTCTGAATAAATATCACAAAAGAAGGAAAGTTCTGGCCGTGCGTGGTGGCTCACACCTGTAATTCCAGAACTTTGTGAGGCCAAGGTGGGTGGATCACCTGAGGTCGGGAGTATGAGACCAGCCTGACCAATACGGTGAAACCCCATCTCTACTAAAAATACAAAATTAGCTGGGCTTGGTGGCGGGCACTTGTAGTCCCAGCTACTTGGGAGGCTGAGGCAGGAGAATCGCTTGAATCCAGGAGGCAGAGGTTGCAGTGAGCCAAGATCGTGCCACTGCACTCCAGCCTAAGCAACAGAGCAAGACTCTGTCTCAAAAAAAACAAACAAACAAAAAAAAAAGAAAGCAAGTTCTTTATAGAGTTAAAAAAAAAAAAAAATCAGCCAGGCGCAGTGGCTCACGCCTGTAATCCCAGCACTTTGGGAGGCCGAGGCGGGCGGATCATGAGGTTAGGAGATCAAGACCATCCTGGCTAACACGGTGAAACCCTGTCTCTACTAAAAATAGAAAAATTAGCTGGGTGTGGGGGCAGGTGCCTGTAGTCCCAGCTACTAGGAAGGGTGAGGCAGGAGAATGGTGTGAACCCGAGAGGCAGAGCTTGCAGTGAGCTGAGATCCGCAATTGCACTCCAGCCTGGGCGACAGAGTGAGACTCTGTCTCAAAAAACAAAACAAAACAAAACAAAACACCACCAACAACAAAAATCAGCAAGATTGACCCTCTCTCTCTCTTTTTTTTTTTTTTTTTTGAGATAGACCCAAAACGACAGGATATTCTCTGAATTCAAAGACTGAACTTATAGAACCCCACAGGGCTTCATCTGTAGTCTTTCACCAGGAGACCCTGAGGGCAGCAGTGCTGTCACCTGATGCCTTCATACGCCTAGAGAAATGGAATACATTTTAGCTTAATGAGCTGCTTCTTCCAATAGTTTTATGTAGATAAATGAGAGAATGACTCACAGATCTTGATTCTTTCCGAAAACTGGTTCCTAAGCAGTGCATGAGGCTCTATCATGATGGTTGATTGCTTGATCACAAGAATATTCCTCCAAAGCCAACGGAAATAATACCCACTTGAAAGTTGCAAACAAACCCGGATATAGCATCGGTGGAATTTCAAGGTAATATAAGGTTGAGGGGTTGGGGGTGAGGGGTGTCTCTGCTGTTCTTCCTGATTTTAGCGATTCTTTTTTTTTTTTTTTTTTTTTTTTTTGAGACAGAGTCTTGCTCTGTCACCCAGGGTGGAGTGCAGTGGCGTGATCTCGGCTCACTGCAAGCGCCGCCTCCCAGGTTCACACCATTCTCCTGCCTCAGCCTCCCGAATAGCTGGGACTACAGGCGCCCGCCACCACACCCGGCTAATTTTTTGTATTTTTTTAGTAGAGATGGGGTTTCACCGTGTTAGCCAGGATGGTCTCGATCTCCTGACCTGGTGATCCGCTTGCCTTGGCCGCCCAAAGTGCTGGGATTACAGGCGTGAGCCACAATGCCCGGCCTAGTGATTCTTATTACTTCTTACTTCAAACGCTCTCTGCAATCGTTAATCCTCCATTCCCCTCTGCAAACAGGGTTACAGTCATTTCTACTCTTCTTGAACAATGAATTTGTTATAAACATTCTTAGCATCTTAAGTGGTCTGTACTGCTGCTCCTTAAATTTCTATTTGGAAGATAAATGGAGAATGCTAAATGTCAGCGTCTAAGTGGTTCTCTCATCTACCATAGAGAGCATGATGGTCCTGGGATTTAAAAAAGAAGAAATTCCGATTTCATGTATCAAGAGTTTCTGCTTTGGTTTTGGGTCTGTTAGTCTGACTCTTTGAAGCTTGGGAGCTGTTCCTATCTCTAAAATGGATCTTGAGAAGACTGGGACTAGTTTTTCATGACACCGTGGGAGTTCTGAGATTGGAGGAGAGTTCCTAAGAAATATGAACTCTAATGAAACCAACCAATAGTGGCATCACTACTTCTGTGTTTATACCCTTGGTTCTGCTCATGCGGTTCACTGAGGCACTAAAGTAGCAAGTAATGCTTGACCTTTGCTGTGGAGGTCAAAGAAATCTTAAGAAAGGCTGCCTGAACCAACTTAAAAGGTCGAGGATTCTCTAGACAGAGGGAATATTCAGGTTTAATAGGCAAGAAAATGTTTTTTAAATGAGGCATTCTTTACGGAACCACAAGTAGCCCCCTGTGGCTGGAATGCAGGGTGTGTAGGGGGAAAATTTTTAAAAGATGGAGTTACAAAGACAGGCAGGGGACAGATAATATAAGCTTTTTAGGTCATGTTAAGGACTTTGGGCTGTATCCTACAATTGCTGGGATTTTGAAACTCTAAATAGAAAAATTACCACGTTGATTCTGCAATTTTAGAAAGTTCACATTCTTAGCAGTATGATGCTGCACTAGAGATAAAAAGTACATTAATCCTGAAATCCAATGGTATGTGCTTTGGAGCCTTCAATGCAACCAGAATAAAGGTGAATTGGATATTTCTAGAATGATATTCACCACTAAGGATCAGTATTACGGAGAGAGATTCATTAAAAACATATATGACATTCTCTCTTCATTTTCAAAATGTCAAAGATGACATCTGCCTCAACTCCAAACCTACTATTTGAAGATAAAACATACATATCACATACATTTCACATAATGAAAATGCAGGGAGTAGTACTGAGACTATCATTCAAATCAGCCTGGTATACGTTAATTAAAATCATAGAGCCCTCTGACCAACTATGTGATTATAACTCATCTTCATCAATCTGTGTTCCATAGAACGAAAGTTCTGTGAGATAAAAACAGATGAGAAAAACTGATTGTCATAAACAAGGATGTTTAGAAGCTTCTGTTTACAGCAAAGATGTAGCAACAAAGACTGGGTTTACCCTCCCACCTAAAACAACACAGACAAAATATGCATACAAAAATAACCATTTCAAGGCAGTGGGTGACAGGCAATAAGAGACAGTGCTCTCTGAGAGACAGAAAATAAATGAGGTAAGCTCTGTGATGTTCCAGCTTGCTGCCTTGAGATAGTTTCCAGGTTGCAGAGCAAGGACAGGGGCATCAGGTGGAGCCCAGCAGACTCCCTGAGTGGAGGGGACAGAGCTGAAGGTCAGGGAGACCAAGGCAGTCAGGGTACACAAGACGAAGTGCCAGAGAGGACAGTATTGCACAGAGACAGAAAGCCAGTTATGCAGAAGGCAGCCCTCGAGGATCCAACAGAGTACTTAGTGCACGCATTGGGGAAAACTCCCTGAGGTTGGGGGAAAACAGTTTGAAAGGATTCGGGGAAACAGGTCCAAGAACAGTGCCTACTCCTACCAGTCCGACGTTGGTTAGAGTACCCAGAAGGGTCTTGCCTAAGTAGAGGGGATTAACTAGCCCTAGACTCACCACAGCTCAAACTCCACCTAATCAATCTCAAAAGCAACCCAATGGGATAAAATTATTTCTAAGTAACTTAACTGTGTTGCAGAACAAAGCCCAAGAATATTCATAAAAATACAAAAATAAGCAAGGTAGGATTCACAGTGTCTAGCATCCATTAAAAAATTAATGGACATTCAAAGAAGCGAGAAAATTGAAACCATAGCGAGAAGAAGCAATCAAAACCAACTCAGAACTGACAGAGGTTAGAACTGGAAGACAATATCATGAAAGCAGTTATTACAATGGTATTCCACATGTTCAAAATATTAGATACAGGAGTCACGAAAATGAATCACATTAATGCCCTAGACATAGAAAAAGGACACTCTCTGATATTTTAAAAATACACTAGAAAGTATGAATGGAAAACGATATATTGCAGAAGAAATTATCAGAGGACTTGAAAACACAGCAATAGACACGATCCCAAGTGAAACACAGAGAAAATAATTTTAAAAAATGAACAAAGCATCAGTGAGTTGTGGGACAACTTCAAGCAGCTTAATGCATATGTATATGGAGTCAGAACAGTAGAAAACATATTTGAAAGAATAATGGCCAAATGTTTCCAAATCTGATGGAACTACTAAACCCATAGATCCATGAAGCTGAATAAACCCTAAGCACAAGAAACAGGAAACTTTACCAAGGTACACCATAATCAAATTGTTTGAAGCCAGTGACCAAGAGAAAATATTAAAAGTAGCCAGAGACAAAATAGATACATTCCATACATACATACGTTCCTTATGTACAGAGGAAGATAAATAAGGATGATGGCATATGAAAAGATGTTCAACATCATTAGTCAATGGGGAAATGCAAATTAAAACTAAATGGCTGTGGCTCATGCCTGTAATCTCAGTGCTTTGGAAGACTGAGGCAGGAGGATCATTTGAGACCAGAAGTTCAAGACTGTCCTGGGCAACATAGCAAGATCTCAACTCTACATCAAAAATTAGCTGGATGTGGTGGTGCCCACCTGAAGTCCCTTGGAAGACAACCTTGGAAGGTTGAGGTGGGAAGATCGCCTGAGCCTGGGAGGTCGAGGCTGCAGTGAGCTGTGATAGTGCTACTGCACTCAGCCTGGGCAACAGAGTGAGATCCTGTCTCAAAAAAAAAAAAAAAAAAGTAGCCAGGTATGGTGGTGCATGCCTGTAGTCCCAGCTACTTGTAAGGCTAAGGTGGGCGGATGGCTTGAGCTCAGGAGTTTCAGGCTGCAGTGAGCTATGATCACACTACTGCACTCCAGCCTGGGTGACAGAGGAAGACCCTGTCTATTAAATAACAAAACAAAACAAAACAAAACCATACACATACATACATACAAGGAAATACCATTATACACCCATTAAGATAATGTTTTTTTCTTTTTTTGAGACAGAGTCTCACTCTGTTTCACCCAGGCTGGAATGCAATGGCACAGTCTCAGCTCACTGCAGCCTCTAACTCCCAGGTTCAAGTGATTCTCCTGTCTCAGCCTCCCGAGTAGCTGGATCTACAGTATGTGCCACCACACCCAGTAAATTTTGTATTTTTAGTAGAGACAGGGTTTCACCATGTTGGCCAGGCTGGTCTTGAACTCCTGATCTCAGGTGATCCACCCGCCTCAGCCTCCCAAAGTGCTGAGATTACAGGCATGAGCCTCTGCACCCGGCCTAAGATAAAATTATAAAGACTGACCATACTAAGTGTTGGTGAGGATATGGAGGAGATGGAACTCTCAGACACTGCTAGTAGCAATATAAAATGCCAAAAGCACTTCGGAAGACAGTTTGGTAGTTACTTAAAAAGTTAAAACATACACCCACCATACGGTCCATTTCACTCCTTGGTATTTATCCCCCAAAAATGACATCATATGTCCACACAAAGACTTGTACACAAATATTTATTGCAGCTTTATTTGTAATAGCCTCAAACTGGAAACAGCCAAAATGTCTGTTCTGCAAGTGAATGGATAAAGAAATTTGGTATATCCATACAACAAAATACAGCTTAGCAATAAAAAAAATTAACTTGATTGCAGTGATGGTTTCCCAGGTATGCACATATGTCAAAATGTATCAAAATTGTACCATTTAAATATGTGCACTTTTTGTACGTCAATCATACCTCACTAAAGCTATTTAAAACGTCTGAAAAATTCTGGGTTAAATAATTTTAAGTAAGTTTCTTTTCTGTAGGATTTCCAGAGCCTCTAAATGTTAAGTAGGTATTATTACTCTGCCAAAAGAGAATATGATATATGTCATTTCCCAAACTTATTCTTCCACAAAGCCTTTTTAAAATTTTTATTTATTTTTTACTAAGTAGTTCATAGAGCTGGCATCCCATGGAACACGTTGCAAAATACGACAAAATCTGTTCTTGATTTGGAAATTTTTAAGTGGCAAATGACAAGAAGACACCTTTAAATTGTCTTCAAAACAAGAGAGCTCCCCAATTTATAAAATCTGCCGTAATATATGTGAAAACATCCCAGTTGCCTGAAGAAATGTGTATGTTTGCCTCATAGGCTGCAGAATTTCTTGAGCTTTTCTTCGGCAGCCACAGATTGGGCTTATTTATTTTCTTCAGTTTCTACTAAATATGAAGGTGTTGGCCAGGATTTATTGGTCTGTTTTATTTCTCCATCCCATGACATCTGCTAGAGGTGGTTGTTACTGTTAACAATAATGCTACTAAATTACTTGAGCACTCCAGAATATGACATTCTGGGGAACCAATTAAAACAGATACTCTTTCGGCCGGGCAGGTGTGGTGGCTCATACCTGTAATCCCAGCACTTTGGAAGGCCAAGGTGGGTGGATCACCAGAGGTCAAGAGTTCAAGACCAGCCTGGCCAACATGTCGAAACCTCATCTCTACTACAAATACAAAAAACTTTAGCCAGGCATGGTGGTGCACGCCTGTAGTCCCAGCCACTCGGGACGCTGACGCAGGAGAATCGCTTGAACCCAAGAGGTGGAGGTTGCAGTGAGCCAAGATCGTGCCACTGTACTCCAGCCTAGACATCAGAATGTACATATTCCTATATCTAAAAAAAAAAAAAAAAAAAAAAAATGCTCTTTCAACTTTCTTTAGGAGACACACCACACGCACGCACAATCCAAGACACGGAGAAGAGAAATGCTCAGAAAATCCAAGTACGATGATTAGGAAGCTTTTTCTGAACTCAGCAACTATCACAGAACATTGTTAACTTCCTGGCTCTCTGCAAATTTTCTTTGACTACTTCAGGACCGAATCCAAGAGTTGCAGCCCTACACAGATTGTCTTTAAACCATAGAATTCAGCTGGCCCGCTCTGCTACTTTATTCATTAAAGCCACTCTATGCAACTGTTTAACCTAGTAGCCTTGAGTTTCATCTGGAACTCTAATCATTGGCAAGGAAAGTAACACCTGACTTCAGCAGTATTGGGTCAACTGCTTTTCTCAATTAAACTCACACAACCTGCTTGAGGGAGAGAGAATGCTGCTTTTTTTTTTTCTTTTTCTTTTTTTTTTTTTTTTTTGAGATGGAGTCTCACTCTGGCTTCCAGGTTGGAGTGCAATGGCACGATCTCAGCTCACTGCAACCTCTGCCTCCCAGGTTCAAGCGATTCTCCTGCCTCAGCCTCCCCAGTAGCTGGGATTACAGGTGTGTGCCATGACACCTGGCTAATTTTTGTATTTTTAGTAGAGATGGGGTTTCATCATGTTGGCCAGGCTGGTCTCGAATTCCTGGCCTCAAATGATCCGCCCACCTCGGCCTCCCAATGTGCTTGGATTACAGGCTGAGCCACCGTGCCAGGCCGAGAAAATGCTTTTAGGTGGAATTATCATGAGGGTTCATCACGCAGTCTTGCATCCTTAAAGCATACTGGCCTAACATAAGCATGGGCGCATGTGAGTGGAAAGTGCATAAAACACAGCCAAGTCCGTATTCTACGCAGAGCAGGCCTCCTACTGTTAACACATGTGCACTGGAGTCTACCCACCCTCACAGGCCTGGATGTTACTATAGCTCTGTTTTCTCAGTATGCTTCCTCTTCAAATCCTCTGTAACCACAGATGGCTGCTGCCAAACACCTGGATGAAAATCACAGAGATGACCCAGTGCAGCGCCATCTTTATGACTGAACCAGTTGAGGTACCTCCTGGGTAGTATTTACATGATGCAAAACATGCTCAAGCATCGCCAATACTGAAGCTTTTCAAGGTTTCATGGCGGCAGAAGCTAGCCAGTTAATTACAGGGAATCTGGGAAGGCAGGTTCTAGTCTCTGTTCTCCCGGTGGATTGTGACTGATTCAGGGTCAGGTGACTACAATTTCTGAGGCTTGACTGAGAAATGACCGAGGAATCCCATTCATTTGTAAGGGAGAAACAGCCAATAAAAATGTATTCTTGTCTCATCAAAAAGACTTGGTCCAGTGGAAAGCCATGAAGATGGCTATTATACACACCTCCATCCCTCCTTATTGTGGACGGAAGGGGATGCAATCTGTATAATATCATAGTGTGAAAACTGAAGTTGGGCCCAAGTAGGGCCTGGTCTTTAATCCAATTCTGCCCATAGAAAGGAGAATCTGGGCTGGGTGCAGTGGCTCAAGCCTGTAATCCCAGCACTTTGGGAGGCTGAGACAGGTGGATTGCTTGAGCTCAGGAGTTCCAGACCAGCCTGGAAAATGTGGCGAAACTCTGTCTCTACAAAAAATACAAAAGTTAGCCAGGCATAGTGGCGTGCACCTGTGGTCCCAGCTACTTGGGAGGCTGAAGTGGGAGGATTTCTTGAGCTGGGAGGTCAAAGCTGCAGTGAGCTGTGATCACACCACAAAACTCCAGGCTGGGTGACAGAGTAAGGCTCTGTCTCCAAAAAAAAGAAAGAAAGAAAGAAACCTTATAAAGGACCACAGTGCCCCTGGGCCTGCTAGGCTGCCCACAGCTTGGCTCACAAAAGCAGCGTGTCACTGTGGATGGCCTCAGGCCATGTTGGTCTTTGTACTGTTGCCCAGCCATTTGCAGGAGCAGTGCACTATTCTAAATTTCATTTCAAACAATGAATCCTCAGAGCGTTCATCCCTTCCATTCTGTTATCTACTGCAGTGCAAGGCTGTGGCTCAGAAAGTCTTTAGCTTGGAAGACATCTAGCTCCATTAAAACTGCAGCAATTATGACTACCTGGAGGTGAATAATCTCCTCTTGGCTTTATTTAATGTTCAATACAAAGAAACAGTCACCCCATTAAATTTACCTGCGCTGTGTCTCGCTTTGGATTTTTCAGGTAGTCATTGGTTCTAAACTATCATGTTCAGTATCTTAAGGACCAGACTATATTACTATGGTGAGGCAGACTGGCAGGAAAGCTCTGGAATCTATCTTGAACATTAGAGTTTAATAAAAAGGAAGGCATGAGATAAACTGAAAAATATAAAATAGGAAATCGCTGCAGCAGCATTCTGCATTCTTGAATAGAAAGACTGGAAACCTTAAAGCTACTAAGTCTTTTCAAATGGATAGCTTTAACACAATTCCACTCAAAATCACAACAGAATTCTAAAACTGGACAAGGGAACTCTAAAGCTCTTCTGAACAAAGAAAAATGCATAATGAGAGGAACTCATCATTAAATATAAAGTAGTGATATTAAATGAGTCTTTCTTGCAGTAGGATACTTAACTTTCTTCAGATTTATCATCACTTTAAAAGGCCTGTTTTGACAAAGGGGCTGGAGCACTTGAATGATTTGTGTCTATGTTTCTAGAGTACCATCAAAACACAGCAATTCTTATCCACTTGTGTCAAGGACTTCCGATGATACTTGTAGGTTATCGAAATGGAAGATTTCCTGTGGACTAGGATTTGGATTCTAAAATCAGCTTATAGGTTTTCCCTGCAGCTCCAGACAGCTATTCCTCAGTTTTTGCCTCCTCTCTTTATTGGAATTAAACAGCTTCCTATGAAGCTTGGAACGTCAATGCTTTCTGCATACTCAACTCCAGTTTCATATTTTTGCAAATCAAGCATTGGTTCTGTGCAGCTGTGAGTCTATTCCAAAGCCAGTAATAATTTGATTAGTAATTTTTTACAACTCTCTAATCCTGTAGGCTACGGGCTCACCTCTTGCAATCACCTAGTTCCCACCTAGACCCATCCTGCATTCACTGAAGATTCCAGCAGCATTATTCAGGTGCCACTATTCATGTAGATAAGCCATCTGCCTCACCTCCAATGAACCTGTCCTGTGCACCATCTCAACCAACTAATCCCAAGGGCACTACTTATAACAGATCTACCTCTAAAATCTCAATGGCAGGTATTCCAGGTGTTGAACCACCTGCCTGCTATATTTATTTCCAGCTCCTTTCTTGTGAATGCTGGATCCAGTTCTTCTTTGGTACCACTGGCACCTCTGTGCCATTGGCCCAGCCACCTTTTTACTCCAACCTCCCACCTATGTCCACACTTCCCCCCTCATCAAGCAGTGGCCCTCGCTAGAGTCACCTCTAGCAAATACCTACACATATGCCTACTTAATGCTGCCTCTCCATCTATTCTGCACTTGTCGCCAAAGAGTTTAATGTAATTGGAGAGAAACCTACTGCCATGATGCATCTCCACCATTCTACTGAGACTGCTTTTGTCGGGGTCACCACTGGTGCCCATGTGGCCCAATCCAGTGCTCCCATCTCAGATCTCAGCTTGCTCATCCTTTCAGCATTTCTTTCACATGTCTAGTCAATTCCCCTCTTTTTGAACATCCCTCATTTGGCTTCCAAGAAACCTTTCTCCCCCAGTATTCCTGCATCCTCACTGGCCACACCTCTGCTCAGTTCCCTCTGCTGGATTCTGTTCCACTTCCCGATTTCCAAATGGAGGACCCTGGTGCTCGGTCCTCAGTGCTCTTCGCTCTCCTGCCTACACAGGCTCCCCTGGGCGATCTCAACCAACCTCATGACTTTCGTCATTCCCAAATTTATATCTCCAACCTCAATGTCTTCCATGAACTCCAAAGTCATGAATCCATCTACCTACTTGACGTTACCACTTGAGTATTCAGAGGCATCTCAGACACAGAACTTTTGTTCTTCCAACCCAAACTTGTTTTTCTCCAGCCACTCCCTGTAAATCACTCAATCCCAAAGGCTAAGAATCCTCCTCCTCCTTTCTCCTTCTCTCAGAGTCCTTACCTATCGGCAAATCCCATCAGCTCAACATTCAACTCCACCACTCTTTCTGCAGCTCAAGCTATCCTCCCCCAGTACAAACGCATCCTCCAAACTGCTGATCTGGATTCCACCCTTGTCCGCCAGCTCCCAGAATCTCTTCTCCACATAGCCACCCAAACAATACTTTAGAATGTGTGTCAGCTCATGGAACTCCCCTGAATAAAACCTCCTGATGGATTCCTGTCATACTCTAATTGAGATCTGAAAGCGCTAGTGGTCCCTGCCCGCTGGAACACTTGCTGGACACCAGCCTCTTGACTGTCCCTCAAATACACCAAGCACCTACAAGCTCCAGGGCCTTCTCACGAATGCTCCCTGTGACCCGGATGCTCCTTCTGACTGGAGTGCTCCCTCCTAGGGTGCTCCCCCCGACCAGGATAATCTCTTCACACTCACTCTTGGCATTTTCTCTTTCACATCTTTCAGGTCTTTTCTCAAAACCCATCATCTTACAGGGGTCTTCCCTGACTGCCTGATCTAAAATAACAGCCCAGTCACACTTTCATCCCAGTACCCTGCTTTTCTTTTTCCCTGTAGAGCCAGATAACATTACCTTATGTATCTTTGTCTATTATCTGTCTCTTCCACTGGACTATAAAGTCCTGTGAGGGCAGGAGCTTTGTCTTTTTGGGTACACTGATGTCATCCCAGAGTTCAGGATAGCACGAATCACACACCCATCAGATGAGTGAGTGAATGAATAAATGGATCAGATAATGAATGAAGGAATGGATCAACTGGCTATCAACCGCAGTGGAAAGCTGGACCCCTGGAAAAGTCTACCTCCTCCAGTCTGTATCAGAAAGGGGCTATGCAACAGGACAGAGAAAGTGTATCGAAACTCTGTTTTCAAGCCAATGGGCTCAACCACACTAAGGAAACAGCCGCAAAGATGAGGAGCACTTCTCCTGAGGGCTCTGCCTTCTTCCCCTTTCATCTGCATCATCTTTCTTGTGCCTGTGTATGCAGTAGGTGGCTTTGGAAGGCAGAGACAAATGTCAGAATGCAACACTGCACAGTTCTTATTGCTTTCAACAGTTTCCCGTCTTCCGTCATAACGAGAACAGTCGCGGCCATGCTATAATTTTCTGTTTAGGTAACATCTTATTTGCATTCTGAAACCATGTCCTTTTTCCTATTACTGATATAAAAGATTGCTTATTTCTAATTATATTGCAGGCATTCAGGGAATTCAAAGAGCAGAAAATATGTCAGGAACAATTTACAAATTGTGGCTATTTGTGTACATGCTTGCCTGGACTCCAGCAAATTTAGAAACGAAAAAAAAATTGCTTATTAAAGTGCCATCTCTCCTCAGCAGATCTCTGCTTCTATTTGTTCTCTCAGTCCTAACTAAATACAAACCTAAACCCTAAGTGTGAATGTGCTTGTGAAGAAAAGTACTTTTCCCCACTTCTCAATTGTTTTCAATGAGAATTTCGAAGTGATATTTTCCCCACTGCTCCCATCCTGCCTTGGAAATTCCATTTCTCTCACACTCAAGTCATTATTTCTAAAAACAAAACAACAAAAA
Organism: Pan paniscus; assembly: GCF_029289425.2. Taxonomy (NCBI): domain Eukaryota; kingdom Metazoa; phylum Chordata; class Mammalia; order Primates; family Hominidae; genus Pan; species Pan paniscus. The sequence continues at coordinate 88,899,366 of NC_073268.2, forward strand.
GAAACACACATTTTTCTGTTTTTGTGATTTGAGATGTCTCAAGAGCTAGAAAATTCTTCCCAGAGTCGTATGAGTCAGGACTGAATAACTATTCCACAGATATTAGGACGAACATACTGTGCATGAGGTGGAGAACCTTCATACTCAAAATGAAACCCTGAGTCTAAACTTATTTTGTTCCACATTTTAAGCTCGATTAAATTATAAGAAGCTTGAAGATGTAAAATATGCCTTCTATTTCTTTGGTATCTTGCCACAGTGCTAAGGAAAGAACAAACATACAGAACTTTCAACGTATTAATTTTCAATCCAGGAACCTTCATAGATCTGAACAAAGCCACTCAAAAGAGCCTAAACACACGGCTCTACCTGATCCCAACAGATGGGGTTAGTGGTTGATTGTCAACAGTTGCCTGCATTTATCTCCCAAAAGGCCTTCTGGAACCTCTTCCCTGACCTAAATAGAGACGCTTCTAAACATTTTAGAAGGCATGATCTTTTCAGAGTCCCATGCAACAACATCATTTTGCCTACTCGATCAGCTCTAAGCTTATTTCATCCAAGATAAGTGTTGAGGCCAGGTGTTGTGGTTCACACCTGTAATGGCAGCACTTTGGGAGGCTGAGGAAGGAGGATCACTTGAGGCCAGGAGTTCAAGATCAGCCTGGGCAACATAGCAAGACTCCATCTCGATAAAAAATGAAAAAATTAGCCAGGCATGGTAACGTGCACCTGTAGTCTCAGCTACTTGGGAGGCTGAGGAGAGAGGATTGCTTAAGCCCATGAGTTCGAGACTGCAGTGAGCTATGATTGTGGCCCTACACTCCAATCTGTGTGGTATAGCAAGACCCTGTCTCTCAAAAAAAAAGAAAGAAAAGAAAAAACGAAAGCGTAGACAGGAGTAACTAGGTACAGTTGCAGAGACATGGTGTGCAGAGGTCAAACATGTTCATAAAGAGGCCTCAGACTCAAGCAAAATTCTACTATTGCCCAAATAAACTCTGACTCTGAATACAGGGCAAATCTCTATTTGCCCATTTTAAAAGGGAGGCTCGATCAATGTGAATTTATAAACATTTAGAGATGCAGATATGGATATCAAATATCTATTAGCCATACTTAAACCATTAATTTAGTTACAGATGTGTATTTAAAATAAAATAAAATATTATATAAAATATATTACATGGCCAGATGCAGTGGCTCACGCCTGTAATCCCAGCACTTTGGGAGGCCAAGGCAGATGGATCACCTGAGGTCAGGAGTTTGAGACCAGCCTAGCCAACATGGTGAAACCCCATCTCCAATAAAAATACAAAAATCAGCTGGGCATGGTGGCGGGCACCTGTAATCCCAGCTACTTGGAAAGCTGAGGTAGGAGAATTGCTTGAACCTGGGAGGTGGAGGTTGCAGTGAGCTGAGGTGGAGGTTGCAGTGAGCTGAGATCGTGCCACTGCACTCCAGCCTGGGTGACAGAGGGAGACTCCATCTCAAAAAAAAAAAAAATACATTAAATAACAAATACTGCTTGTATACATTCTGGCATTTCACAAAACAATTTGATTCAATCTCTGCTTCTGTGATGCTAGTGTTGTTGCATTCACAAGAAACGCTTCTTGACTTATCAATTTTCAACAGCACATAATTTTTACTTCCATCTAAATTAAGATTTGGCTGTTGCATAATCTGCATGATACTGTCACCAATAATTTCATCCTGAGCCACAAAGACTCACTTTCACGGCAATAGTTTTTTCATTGTTTGTATTCATCCTACAGCAGTATTAGTGATTTGCACTAGGAAGCCACGTGCTGTACTGAGTAGCATGGCTTGAGTATCGTGTAAGGAGCAATGGACTCTGACCCAGTGAAGGGCTGGAAGCAAGAAAATGCATAGAGATAGGTGGGTGAGAGATGGCACAAAACCAGACGCAGAGCAGGTGTGGTGGCTCACACCTGTAATCCCAGCACTTTGGGAGGCCGAGGGTGGCAGATCTCCCGAGATCAGGAGTTCAAAACCAGCCTGGCCAACATGGTGAAACCTGGTCTCCACTAAAAATACAAAAAAAAATCAGCTGGGCATGGTGGCAGGTGCCTGTAATCCCAGCTACTTGGGAGGCTGAGGCAGGAGTATCACTTGAACCCAGGAGGCAGAGGTTACAGTGAGCCGAGATAGCACCACTGCACTCCAGCCTGGGTGACAGAGTGAGACTCCATCTCAAACAAACAACAACAACAACAACAACAACAAAAAAACCACCAGAGGCAGAGGAATGCAAAAAGAGTCCGTTGGTATGGTCCCAGCAAGTTATAACTAGGGATTCAACGAGACCAGTCATAGTAGGAAGGGATTCAAGAAACATTTGTGAAGCAAAATCAGCAGGGCTTGGTAACTAAGTGGATTTGGGGGATTAGAGAAAAGGAAGAGAGAGAAATGATGCTGAGGTTCCTGGCTTGAGTGACTGAGTAGATTTGGTTCCATTCAACTCTTCTGGGTATAAGTAATAAAGGAGACAGAGAAAGCTGAACTGGGAGAAAAAAGCTATCAGGTAATGTATTCTATTTTAGACCCATTGAATACAAGTGGCTGTTGGATAGATAAGTAAGCTATCTGGCAAGAGCAGGGGGATTTCATTCTAACATTTAGGAAAGAAAGCTTGGCTGGAGAATCAATTTGGGAGCCTGAGCCCCTAAATTCTAAGTAGAACTGTGAGTCTGGGTGAGATTCCAGGAGAGAATGCCAGGAAAAAGTGGACTGCTGATGAAATGTAGGGGGATAGAAAACTAATTTAATGGATAGGCAAAGAAAGAGAAGCCCAAAGGGGGACTGGTAAGATGTCACCAGAAAGGAAGGATGAGAATGATTAAGCACTGCAAATATACTGAGAATTTCAGCAAAATCATGAGTCATGATTTTCCACTGGATTTGATGTTTAGTGGGTCGCTGATCACGAGGGGGTGGAAAGTGAAGAAATGCAAATAGTTCTCATGTACCTCTATTTTCCAAAGCTTTGCTGAAAACATAAGAAAACAAAATGGGTATCAGGTCGGGGGGGCGGCAGGGCTGAGGGAAGACTTTTCCAGATAAAAGACATATGAGGCTGGGCTCACACCTGTAATCCCAGCACTTTGGGAGGCCAAGGCAGGTGGATCACCCGAGGTCAGGAGTTCAAGACCAGCCTGACCAACATGGTGAAACCCCATCTCTACTAAAAATACAAAATTAGCCGGGCATGGTGGCACATGCCTGTAATCCCAGCTCCTCAGGAGGCTGTGGCACGAGAATCGCTTGAACCCGGGAGGTGATTTGGACTCTTGCTCTCCTGCCTGGTCTCCCCAGCCAACCTTCTCCAACCTCTCAAAAAACAGAGAAAATAAAGACTTGGAAGGACCTGAAGAAAATTCCTCAGATCACCCTACTCCCCAGCTGCCTTTCCAATCTCCTACCCTCATAGCCTCCCACTTGCTGTTCCTTAGTCTGGAAGGTTCTATCCTCACTCTCTCCCCTCAGTTCATGATTCAAGTCCCTGCTCAATGCCTTTTTTGAACATCCTATCAAAAATACTCCCTGGTCACTCTCTCTCCGGCCATTACCTCGCTTTTACTTCCCTCTTTGGTTTTAAACCTACTTGGCATTATTAAACATATAGATATAGATATATATTAATACACACAGATACATACATATAAGTGCATATATAATATAAAGCCAATAGAAATGATTTTATTACTATTTATTACTATTTTATATTTAAATAAAATTATTTAAAACATAATTTTAAAATTATTTTAAAAATGTAAAATAATTTTTATTATTTTAAAATTTAAAAAACTCTCCTCCACTAACTCATGAGCCTGGGGCATTACTGTTCTGTGCTATGCACTTCTGCAGCCTCAGGGCCTAGCACAGTGTCCAGCATACAGTAGGTGCTCAATAAAGATGTGCTGAATGAATACTATGAAGAGCCAAGGTAGAGATAAGACTATTTTTTTTCCCCAAGGATTGCACAGGATGAAATGAACTTCCCTAGCAATATAAGGGAAAACACTAATAATTTCTTGTCTAATTATAAACAGTTATTAGAGGCTGGGCGCAGTGGCTCACACCTGTAATCTGGGAGGCCAAGGTGGGCAGATCACCTAAAGTCAGGAGTTTAAGACCAGCCAGGTCAACATGGTGAAACCCTGTCTCTACTAAAAGTAAAAAAAATTAGTCAGGTGTGATGGCGCATACCTGTAATCCCAGCTATTCAAGAGGCTGAGGTAGGAGAATTGCTTGAACTCAGGAGGTGGAGGATACAGTGAGCTGAGATCACACCACTGCACTCCAGCCTGGGCAACAAAGTGAGACTCCATCTCAAAAAAAAAAAAAAAAATCTTATTAGAGCCCGGAATAGATGTCAAAGAGAAACACAGAATCTCCTCTTGAGAGTCTTAGAAAAAAAAGATAATTATCTTTCTGGGGTAGAAAAAGAATAAAGATAAATAGATTAAATAATACTGTATGGTTCGTTTCAAATTGAAGAGTCTATTTCCCCACTGATTTGGGGTTATTTTTTGCCTGTCTTTTCCAAATGAGCAGGAGACAAAATTGAATCTCTTGGCTCCAGGGCTAAAAGATGCTATAAATTTCTGTTGATTCTAGGTGAGATAACACAACGCAGAGACAATTGGTCCACAATCCATCCAGTAAACTGGATAATAGACAATTTCTGAAGTTTTTTAGAAAGAGGGCAGTGAGAAACTGTTCAGATTTGACAGCCATTTCCCGCACAACTCCTTCCTCCAACTGACTTGTTGGATCCAAAAGACAAACTGGAGGGAGTGAGGGAAGGGAACGAATGTAGCTAGTCACTCATTGCCAGCATCCATGTATTTTCCATGTAGGTTCTCCAAGAGGCAATTATGTTAAATCAATCATCAGGAAATGAGGTCTTCGTAATGATAGCTATGACTTTGATTTCAAATACTGTGCCAATCAGAATGAGGGCTTTTGTTCCCTTGTCAAAAGGATCATTTATACTAAGTTCTAACTAAACAATACCCACTACCCACTTCCCTCCAAAAAGAAAAGAAAAGAAAAAGGAAAATGAAGCCCAATACTATTGTATGAAAACATATGGACCAGGGGCCGGGGCGGTGATTCACGCCTGTAATCCCAGCACTTTGGGAGGCTGAGCCAGGCAGATTGCGAGGTCAAGAGTTCGAGACCAGCCTGGCCAACATGGTGAAACCCTGTCTCTGCTAAAAATACAAAAATTAGCCAGGCGTGGTGGCACATGCCTATAATCCCAGCTACTTGGGAGGCTGAGGCAGGAGAATCACTTGAAATGGGGGGTGGAGGTGGCAGTGACCCAGGATCGTGCCACTGCGCTCCAGCCTGGGCGACAGAGCAAGACTCTGTCTCAGGGAAAAAAAAAAAAAAAAAATATATATATATATATATATGGACCACAGAAGCTCAATATAGCAGTGAGTTCCTTAGCTATCTATATTGTACAATTTGTTCTTTAAGTCTCATTCCTGCTAAATCACCTGAGAATCCTCATTGGAAAACCAATGCTCTTCCCGAGTCTGCAGGCCAAATTTAGGGTTAAAAAAATGGGGGGTTGGGGAGGGCCTTAATTTGCTATCAAAACCGAAAACACACAACATGAGAAAAATCAAGGTTAGAACAAGTTCAAAAGAAGATCTGGTTCTTGACCATGATAATGTCACTATTCTAATAGGGTCCTAGGAAGAAGAGGGCTAAAGACACCAAGGAGGCTGGATAAGTCCCACTATTGGAGAGAAAGTTAGTGAGTTCTCCTAGGTGACTAAGGCACTTACCACGCCAATAAAAATATTGTTTTCCTTTTAGATATTTCCTCGATGTCTGCTATATACCAGGCCCTGTTTGTACTAAGTGCTAGGGATATACAGACAGGTGCTGTATAGTGTCTGAACCTGAAGAACCAAGCAGTGAGTGTGATCAGTATGTAAACTGATCAAGTTCAATGCAAAATAACCAATGCTCATGATAATAGAAAATTACAGAGGGGGTTGGGCATGGTGGCTCACATCTGTAATCCCAGCACTTTGGGAGGCTGAAGTGGAAGGATCACTTGGGCCCAGGAGTTCAAGACCAGCCTGACCAACATGGTGAAACCCCATCTCTACTAAAAACACAAAAATTAGCTGTGCGTGGTGGCGCATGCCTGTAATCCCAGCTACTCCGGAGGCTGAGGCATGAGAATCACTTGAGCCCAGGAAGCGGAGGTTGCAGCACGCCAATATGGTATCACTGCACTCCAGCCTGGCAACAGAGTGAGACTCTGTCTCAGAAAAAAAAAGGCCAGGCACGGTGACTCATGCCTGTAATCGCAGCACTTTGGGAGGCTGAGGTGGGCAGATCACGAGGTCAGGAGATTGAGACCATCCTGGCTAACATGGTGAAACCTCATCCCTACTAAAAAAAAAAAAAAAAAAAAAAAAAATTAGCCGGGTGTGGTGGCACACACCTGTATTTCCAGCTACTTGGGAGGCTGAGGCAGGAGAATCAATTGAACCCGAGAGGAAGAGGTTGCAGTGAGCTGAGATCATGCAACTGCTCTCCAGCCTGAGCAACAGAGCAAGACCCTGTCTCAAAAAAAAAAAAAAAATTCTAGAGGGAACCTAGAAGGAGCCAGTACCTCAACCCAAATGAGTCAGAAACGTTTCAGAGAGGGGAATAATTAATCTAAGTATTGAATAAGACCTGGGAGGTTGCTAGGCAATGGGAGAAACATCTCCAGTGGAGTGGTCAATTTCAGTGTGGGCCTAGAGAGATGGTGCTGTGGAAGATGCACCCAGGGATGGTGGGCTGAAGGTGGATTGGGAGACCATCTTTCTATGTGATCCTATAAGCAGCAGGAACTGACCAGGGTGGTGCCGTGAAGGTGGGGCAGTGTTCATCCTCCTCTCCACTGTTTCCCCAGAAACTAACGCAGAAACTGATTTGCTTCATTGATTAACTTAAAACAGAAGAATGTTTCTTTGGCTACTTCAGGGTAGCTATTGCTAGTTGCATTGGTGGGTGCTAGTCGCATTGGTGGGTGCTAGTCGCATTGGTAGGGATGAGGTGGGATGTGACAGAACAGGCAGCGGGCAGGGAAGGCTGGGAGGCAGCAGGGGTGGTGCGATGGGAGAAGCCAGCTTGGAAAATCATTCCTGAGATGTTAGTGCACAGGAAGAAGAAAACAGCCCTATCCTGCTTTGAGAACCAAATAAATGGCTGGGTGCGGTGGCTCACACCTGTAATCCCAGCAATTTGGGAGGCCGAGGTGGGCGGATCACCTGAGGTCAAGAGTTCGAGACCATCCTGGCCAACATGGTGAAACCTCATCTCTACTAAAAACACAAAAATCAGCTGGGCATGCTGGTGCATGCCTGTAATCCCAGCTACTTGGGAGGCTGAGGCGGGAGAATTGCTTGAACCCGGGAAGCGGAGGTTGCAGTGAGCTGAGATAGTGCCATTGCATTCCAGCCTGGGCAACAAGAGCAAAAACTGTGTCTCAAAAAAAAAAAAATCCCATTAAATGGAATGAAGACCCTCTAAACATGCTGTTTATATCAAGAAGAGCCTCTGTCACCCTTACCCTAAAGGGAAGCAAACATCTGAGCTGCCAGTTCTCCACCATCCATAGTGAGTTCTCTATTTTCCTCTTTTTCAATTTTCTATTTTTTATTCTTTGAGTTCAAGGAAAGAAAATTCCATTACTTTCAGCAAAACTCTAGTTGAGAATGTTCAATAAACTCCTTCTCTGTGAAGAATAGTTGGAAAGGGGTATTTTATTTAACCAAATACTGTAATTAAATGAAAATTGCTAATATAGATCATACACAAATGGCCAATTTTGAAAGAATTAGTGCTTAATAAAGTGCACATAATCCCAAGGCCCTATTAAAGATTATTTTTAATCTTTCTTTTTGGTGTACATATGTATGATTCAGTATCTTAAACTCAATAGTCTTCAGAGAATTTAAGTTATTTTATATTACTATGAAAACGGCATTCTGGTTATATGATTTTTGTAATAGATAGGATTTTTACAACAAATTTTCAAAAGTGTATAACGTAATCTAAAACCAAAAAGAGAACATTTGGGGATTGTTCACATTAATCCTTTTTTTTTTTTTTTTTGGAGACAGAGTCTCGCTCTGTCACCCAGGCTGGAGTTCAGTGGTGCAATCTTGGCTCACTGCAACCTCCACCTCCCAGGTTCAAGTGATTCTCGTGCCTCAACCTCCTGAGTAACTGGGATTACAGATGCCTGCCACCACACCCGGCTAATTTTTGTATTTTTAGTAGAGACAGGGTTTCACCATGTTGGCAAGGCTGGTCTTGAACTCTTGACCTCAAGTGATCTGCCCGCCTCAGCCTCCGAAAGTGCTGGGATTACAGGCATGAGTCACTGCACCCGGCCTACATTAATCCTTTATTCACTCAGTAAACATTTGTTAGTGCTGTACCCCAACAGCGTACTGAAAGATGAAGAAAGACCAAGGCTGTTCTTCCTCAAAGAGTTCACAGAGGGGGATGCACATCTATTTTTAATAATATTTATAACACATTTGTTCACTGTAATGACAGAAGTAGGAAGAGAAACACAGATGAGAAAATGCTCAATTTTGCCTGTACCAGGGAGTGAGGGAAAGGGACATGGGAAATGACGCTTAAGAAAAGTCCTCACGGCCGGGTGCGGTGGCTCACACCTGTAATCCCAGCACTTGGGGAGGCCGAGTCAGGAGGATCACCTGAGGTCTCAGGAGTTCAAGACCAGCCTGACCAACATGGAGAAACCCCGTCTCTACTAAAAATACAAAAATTAGCTGGGCGTGGTGGTGGGCACCTATAATCCCAGCTACTCGGGAGGCTGAGGCAGGAGAATCGCATGAATCCGGGAGGTGGAGGTTGCAGTGAGCCAAGATCATGCCACTGCACTCCAGGCTGGGCAACAGAGTGAGACTGTCTCAAAAAAAAAAAAAAAAAAAAAAAAAAAAAAAAAAAACCAGAAAAACAGAAAAGTCCTCAAGGGTGAGTGACAGCACTCCAACAACAGAAATTTGGAAAGGACCAGGAAGCATGGAAACCAATTTGGGAGCTCCTGTGGTAATTCATGGGAGAGATGATGAAGGCCTGAATTGAGAGGACCCCAGTGGGGACAGATAGTGACCTGCTGGACATCGGAGGTGGGAAAAGGAAGCCATCTGCACCGTGCTGTCTAATATGAGAACCACAAGCCACATGCAGTCATCTAATATAACCTCATTAAAACATGTTAAAATTGAAATGAACTCAGCTTGCACTAGCCACACTTTGGGGCTTGATAGACACGTGAAGCTAGTGGCATCTGTACTGGATGGTACAAACAGAACTTTTCTATTATTACAGAAAGTTCTACTGTACAGCAGAGCCAAGTGTTTGGGGCTTGAGATAAGCAGTTGAACGTTGGTACCCCTAATTCAGAAGAAATGCCAGAGAGGCAACGGGTTTAGGAGGAGCCGATGGGTTGAGTTTGGGATGAGCTGAGTTTGAAGAAAGTCTAATATCCTGGTGATGTCAGGATCCTTGTGAGTTCAGCATCTCACAAGCGACAGCATAGTGAGGGTCCTTGTTTTTAGCCTCTTCCTTTTCTGAAACAAAATCCAAGCTTCAAAAGCTAACCTGCATGCCTGTGCCTATTAGAGGGAAAACAAAAACAAAAACAAAAACAGGCGGCAAGGGAATTCGGTGTGGAGTTGTAAAAGAAGTGTGGGCGGCTGACCCAGAGTTGGGAGTCAGTGGTATACTGAGGGTAAAGTATCTCACAGAGAAAAGATTACCCAAGAGAAGAGGGGTGGAAGGTGAGACCTGGAGGAAGGGGTAAAAGCAACAGGTACAGGACAGCTGGGGGAACAGGATCCACAGAAGCGTAGGAGAGTCTGGAAAAACCCCAGTCAGAGAGGAGATGGGGAGAAACAGGAACAAAGTGTTACCAGTAAAGCCCAGGATGAAGAGAAGGGGGAAGAGCCAAGTGAATTGAATGCAGCAGGAAATCTAATAAGGCACCAAAAAGTGTCTGGTGCATCTGTCAATTTGGGGGCCACCTTAGTAAGACCAGTTCCAGTGGACAGATGGTGGAAAGATGCCTGCGCATATAGCCACGTGGAAGGAAATGCTTGTTTTTCAACTGGCCGCCCCCAAAGACATAAGGATACACTGGGAGCTCCTCAAGGGGCTGGAGCATCCGAGTTCATGAGCAACACAGAGAACTGATCAGGACGCTTCAGGCCTCCCGGCGCATCCACTCAGCTATACCGCTGCTACTGGGGAGGAAATGTATTGTTGACCATGTTAGCACTTTAGAACAGCCCCCAGCTGGTCCCCAGAGGAGGGAAGGCATGAATTTCTGGGCTTCTCCCCTGAACAGGACCAGACCCAAGAATCTTAGTGAAACAAATGGTGAAAAACTTCTGCTGTGACATAGAGGCAGGGATTCTGATTTCATTGAAAACTCTTCAGCTTGTCAGAGAAAAAAAAAGACACACACACCCAGTCATATACACATGCAAGCACATGCATATACACATAGTGCATACATGGGCATGCACACATATATGCATGCACACACATGTATACATGAATTGTGCATATACACTCACGTAGACACTCATATAGATATTCATACATTATGCAAAATGTGCACACACGTGCACATACATAACACCACCCTGGTTCTCTTTTCTTTTCTGCAGCGGCAGAACCAGGTCAAGAACCCACATCTCCTGACTTCAGAACCCTCACTCTTTCCCCTGCAGCAGTTGCTCAGGGAGGCGACTGCCAAGAGGAAGCAGATGCTCTTGCTGGAGCAGGAGGGGACCCTTCGGGGACTATGCAAGACTCAGCCTGAAGTGGGTGCCAAGTGTTCAGAACTGTTTAAGTAAAAGCCACTTGACCGACCCCCATCAGCCCAAGTAATTTGGCTGCACTCTCCTAAGCTTTATGCAGGAACTCCGCTGGCTCTTAATAAACCCAAATAGGAACAAAAGAAAACGTGATGACTTTCAGAGGTGGACATTAGCTGTGCTGTGCTGTGCTGAAGGGCGCCTGGGCTAGATCCTGCCCAGGTCTCCAGGCTCGGTAAAAGGGCAGCTCCATTTCCCCAGCAGCAACCCCCACCCCAAGCCCCTGCTGTACCCCACCTTGCCCCTCCCCTGCCACCACTTTTGCTGGGGTGGAAATAGAGGGTAAGAAAAAAGGCCCTAAGGAGTCCACCTGCCAAACCCAAGCTACAGACTGAAGCCCACTTTAACTTTCCCATTCTGAAACCAACAATCATAATTATTTACATTGTTTTTTTACCCTCTTAAGTCCCATTTTCTTTGTGTTTCATCATCATTTGAAGGGGGGGTGGCGAAGGAATCTTATGGAAAGGCAAGGGTCTGATAGACTTGATGGCCTGTCTCATTTCCCCTCATTACTCTAATACCACAATTCCTCTTCGGCCACATTCACCACTTATAAAGTGCTATTCTCATCATCAGGATTATAGCAACGGGCAAATCAACGAACTGGGGAAAGGAGACAGCAACAAAGAAAAACTCATGTAGCAGAATGCTGAGGGAGAGAAAGACAGCAGAGGCCGGGCACAGTGGCTCACGCCTGTAATCCCAGCACTTTGGGAGGCCAAGGTGGGCGGATCACTTGAGGTCACGAGTTTGAGGACAGCCTGGCCAAAATGGCGAAACCCCGTCTCTACTAAAAATACAAAAGTTAGCCGGGCGTGGTGGCAGGTGCCTGTAATCCCAGCTACCTGGGAGGCTGAGGCAGGAGAATTGTGTGAGCCTGGGAGGTGGAGGTTGCAGTGAGCCGAGATCACACCACTATATTCCAGCCTGGGCGACAGAACAAGATTCTGAAAAAAGAAAGAAAGAAAGAGAGAGAGAGAGAAAGAGAGAGAGAAAGAGAGAGAGAGAAAAGAAAAGAAAGAAAGAAAGAAAGAAAGAAAGAAAGAAAGAAAGAAAGAAAGAAAGAAAGAAGGAAAGAAAGAAAGAAAGAAAAAGACAGCAAGGCAAGGAGATGGAGAGTGGCCTTTGGGAGAAGGAGCTCACTTCCCAGAGAGATACCATTTGAGCAAGGATGTCAACAAAGGAGGAACAAGTCGTGGGGGTATCTGGAGGGAAGGAAGGGCAGGCATCAGGGTTCTGAGAAGGAGGGTGCCAGGATTATGAGGATGTATGAGGATCTGCAAGGAGGCCAGTGAGGAAGAGAAAGAGGAATGAAGGAGGCGGGCTGGGGTGACAGTAAATGAGGCCAGAGGGGCAGCCAGGACCCTGATCCTGGAAGTCTATGGTTAGGTCCTTGGACTTGGCTCTGACACAATCTGATTTGGACTTTTACAGTCACTGACTGCTGGGTGGAGTCCTTACTGCAAGAGGGAAAGAGTGGGGGCAAAGGGATTTGTGAGGGGGCAGGCGCGGCCCTCCAGGGCAGAGGAAATAGTGGTAAGTAACTAAGAATGATTGATGGGTGAGCACCTCAACAGCATCTGCAGTTATTAATGCAACAACAACAAACAACGGCATCCATGCTGCAGGTGTTTCCGAGTCACTGTGCTGGGAAAGCGGACACTAATCATGAAACAGCAGCAATTACAGAGTTCAGCATCTCACAGGCGGCAGCACAGTGAGGGTCCTTGTTTTTAGCATCTCCCTTTTATGAAACAAAATTCGAGCTTCAAAAGGTCACCTACATGCCTGTGCCTATTACAGGGAAAAAAACAAACAAACAAACAACAACCAAAAAAAACAAAAAAAAACCACGATGCTGCCCTCCAGAAGGATTATGTTGCAGGAGGTCGCAACGCTGAGGAAATCCATCAGAATATCAGCAATGCTGTTAAACTGAAAAATTGGGTGCAAGTGAAGTCAGAGAGAAATATTTCTCCTGGTAGATTTATGAAAACGAATGCCAAAAGGCAATGAGGTGGCCTCGGCAGCTGGAATTCCACTGCAGGGGCCTGGACTGCGGGAGCTGGAGCGCATGGGAAGTGACAGACATCTCTACTCCAGGAAAAGGGCTTTGCTCATTGACCCACAGGCCCCTGCTGAGGCGAAGGCCCACTGCATCCTGGAGATAGTCAGTGTGTGGCTCAGTGTTAAATCCTAAGACAATTAGAGGCATGGGTTGTGGGCGGAAGGCACGGACTGGCAACAGAGCCCTGCCCTCTTGAGCTCTGAGCAAAGATATAAAATCAGGTGTGTCCTGTCTCCATACATAAGAAGTAGAGATTTGGGTATGGTACAGATGAAAACACCCACCTGGATGGGAGGGCCGGGAAGGCAGACCACAGGAGAGAGGCTCAGGTTTGGACTGTAACTGGATATCTGTGTGAGGATTCACCACAGTCTTCCCCAGCAGACTATAAGTTCTAGGAGGGCAGGGCCATGTCTGCCAGTGCACACCAGAATTAAATATATTCCCAGCAGACAGCAGAATGCCTAACACCCATTAAGCTTTTGCATAAACACCAGCGGCAGCGAGTTGAATGGGGTCCCCTCTAAGATTCCGAATTCTGCTCATCAACACTGCTAAGACTTTTAACAGGGTTGATTATGGGAACAGATGCTGGTGGCTCACCCAGCCTATGTTGGCACTGTGCTGCGTGCATGGGGCCCTGAGATAAAGACACAGCTAGGGCCTCCCTGGGGAGCAGGAAACAGGGTCTTTGCAGAGGTCATAAAGATAAGGCCATCTTGGATTGGGGTGGGCCTCAAAGCCAGTGATGGTGTCCTTATAAGAAGAGGAGAGGCTGGGCACAGTGGCTCACACCTGTAATCCCAGCACTCTGAAAGGCCGAGGCGGGTGGATCACCTGAGGTCGAGAGTTCCAGACCAGCCTGGCCAACATGGTGAAACCCCGTCTCTACTAACAATACAAAATTAGCCAGGCGTGGTGGCACATGCCTGTAATCCCAGCTACTCCGGAGGCTGAGGCAGGATAATCGCTTAAACCTGGGAGGTGGAGGTTGTGGTGATCCGAGATCATGCCATTGCACTCCAGCCTGGGTAATAAGAGCGAAACTCTGTCTCCAAAAAAAATAAAAAGGAAAAAAAAAAAAAAGGAAGAGGAGAGGACACACAGAGGCCAGGCGACATCAAAAGCAGAGACTGGAGTGATGCGGCTACAAGCCAAGGAATGCTAAAAATAGCTGGGGCTACCAGACACTAGGAAGAGGCAAGTAAGGATTCTCTCCTTGAGCCTTCAGAGGGAGCATGGGTGGCCCTACTGACGCCATGATTTCAGACTGATGGTCTCCCTGAGAAAATAAATCTCTATGGTTTTAAGTCTTCCAAGTTTGTAGTAATTTGTTAACAGCAAACTACTCCATAGGAAATGAATGCAGTTGCTAAGCGAAGAATAAATGAATAAACAAATGAACAAAGAGATGGCTGGTCCATACCAGCATGCCAAGAGCAACTATCTATAGATAGAATAACCGGACATACTTTGAAAACCAGCAAGGGAAACAATAGGCTTAACATGCAGCTGGTGGAGGTAAACCAGGTGTACAATTAGCTTAACAACCACTTTCTTCCAGTGGGTACCCCTCTGCCCAGGAGGAACACTCAGTCCCAAGGCCTTTTTCCAGCACCATTACAGAACTATTATAGAGTGGATCTTGCCTTACAAATAGGGGAAACTCAGAATTATTTTGTTTTTTTTTCTTCTTAGTCAAAGATGATAAATTGTAGTTAGAAAAAAAAGTCATTAAGAAATTCCATTGAAATAGGCTGGGCTCGGTGGCTCATGCCTGTAATCCCAGCACTTTGGGAGGCCAAGGTAAGTGGATCACCTGAGGTCAGGAGTTGAGACCAGCCTGACCAAATGGGGAAACCCCGTCTCTACCAAAAATACAAAAAATTAGCCAGGCGTGGTGGCAGGAGCCTGTAATCCCAGCTACTTGGGGAACTGAAGCAGGAGAACTGTTTGAACCTGGGAGGCAGAGGATGCAGTGATCCAAGATCAGGGCACTGCACTCCAGCCTGGGCAACAGAGCAAGACTCTGTCTCGAAAAGAAAAAAAAAAAAAAAATTCCATCAAAATAAATAAGAAAGGGCCAAAGGAAAAACAAGTTCTTCTTCTTGGATGGATCTTCAACAACAAAAGCCCATTGCAGCCCCTGATGCTGGGTCTCTCTGAGGCACAACTCCATCTATAATACTCGCTAGTTCCTAAGACCCCGATTCAGACATAAGAAAAATAATCAAAGTTGCTCACGCTCTGTAGTGACCTCTTGCAATAGGTCCAGCCACTGTGACTCTCTCAAAGGTTTATTTGCTGCACTGTGGCCGTAGAGGCCCCAGCCAGAGCACAGAGGGGCAGCCAAGCCCCCGGGTAATGAGCAGACACAAAGTCTCACAGCCCATGAGCACCAGGTCATTTATCTTCCTAGTTTTGTTCATTAAATTTGAAGGGGGAGGTGGAGAGAGAAGATAATGGAGGAAACCAATGTGAATTTTTCAAAGTAATCGGGCTTGATTGGTCTTTTTATTTGTCTAGGAAGGTCTGTCTGCCTAGAGGACCGGGAGACAAAATATCCTGAGGTCTCAACAACCAGCCTCCTCCCAGAACCGGAAAACTCAACTGCCCTTGCCCTAAAACCATGCCCCACCTCCCTCTCACCCTGCTATATGCATAACAGGAGCCAGTGAGCTCCTGGGCAGGAAAAAAACTCTGCACCCTCCTGCTAAAACTCTAATAGTGCTGATGACGGGAACAGATGCTGGTCACTCACTCCACATGGGCCAGGCACTGTGCTGTGTACATGGGAACCCTGAGATGAAAACACAGCTAGGGCCTCCTTCCTCAGTAGTCATTACTGCTAGGGAGGGCAGATGACACAGAAACTGCAGTGACAGAGGACACTCCCTCAAAAGAGGTGAGCCCAAGCCGGGCGTGGTGGCACACACGTGCAGTCCCAGCTACTCGGGAGGCTGAGGAAGGAGGAACATGTGAGCCCGGGAGTTCGAGAGCAGCCTGGACAACACAGTGAGACTCTATCTCTAAAAAAACAAAAAGAGGTGAGCCCACTGTTGGAAGCCTGGGGACGATTTTCCAGGAATAAAGGGGAAGGGCATTTCAGGCAAGGGAACCCAACACGTTCAGTCTCCACTGAATTTTCCCCATACAGTGTCCAAAATAAGGAAGAGCGGCCACAGACACCCTTTGGTGGTGACAAAGCAAATCCTATCAGCTTCACTCTGGTCTGCATCGCAAGAGTCTGTCACCTAGACACAGCCACTCTGAGCAGGTGCAGGGCCACTCTGAGGAATCTGGTGAAGGGAGGGCTCGACTCGCAGCAACAAGGAAGGTCCCAGAGCACCCCAGGCCTTTGCCACTGAAGGAATCCTGAGTTGGCCTGAGGAACCCTCTGGGCTCTAACTGGGCCCCGGTTTGTTTCTTTCCTTCTCAGGTGGCACTGACGGGCCAAGGGATTCAGGATCTCAGAGCGAGAATTACTTTATAGGCATGAAAAGCCTTGTGATATAAGTGATTCTCTCACAAATGTGGTCCCCGAAGGTGGGCAGGAGGGCATGGCTGCATTACAGAACCTTTCCCCCTCCTGGAAAAGCTCACCAGTCCCATCAGCAGGGATTTCTTTACTCAAGAAAAGACAGCACAGCCGGGCACAGTGGCTCACGCCTGTAATCCCAGCACTTTGGGAGGCCGAGGCAGGCGGATCACGAGGTCAGGAGATCGAGACCATCCTGGCGAACATGGTGAAACCCCATCTCTACTAAATATACAAAACATTAGCCAGGCGAGGTGGCGGGCACCTGTAGTCCCAGGCACTTGGGAGGCTGAGGCAGAAGAATGGCATGAACCCGGGAAGCGGAGCTTGCAGTGAGCTGAGATCGCACCACTGCACTCCAGCCTGGGCAACACAGCGAGACTCCATCTCAAAAAAAAAAGATAGCACAGGCCATGATTCTCCTGGAGAATGACCAGTATGAAAATAGCAGTGCTTTGTGGCTGGATGGATTCTGTTTCTGTTTCCTATTTTTTTTTTTTTAAATAGTGTCTAGGCCAGGCACAGTGGCTCACACCTGTACTCCCAGCAATTTGGGAGGCCAAGGCAGGCGGATCACCTGAAGTCAGGAGTTCCAGACCCGCCTGGCCAACATGGTAAAACCCCGTCTCTACTAAATACACAAAAAATTACCCAGGTGTGGTGGCACATGCCTGTAATCCCAGCTATTTGGGAGGCTGAGGCAGAAGAACTGCTTCAACCTGGGGGACGGAGGTTGCAGTAAGCCAAGATCTCACCACTGCACTCCAGCCTGAGTGACAGAGCAAGACTCTGTCTCTAAAAAAAAAAAAGAAGACAAGGTCTCTCTTGGTCACCCAGGCTGGAGTGCAGTGGCGCAATCTCAGCTCACGGCAGCCTTAACCTTGTGGGCTCTACCCAACATCTACTGTCAACCCTGACCCCTGCAACTGCCACTCCTGGCATGAAGAAGAACTCTTTTTTTTTTTTTTTGAGACAGAGTCTCGCTCTGTCGCCCAGGCTAGAGTACAGTGGCGTGATCTCAGCTCACTGCAAGCTCCGCCTCCCGGGTTCACGCCATTCTCCTGCCTCAGCCTCCTGAGTAGCTGGGACTACAGGCGCCCGCCACCACGCCCGGCTAATGTTTTATATATTTAGTAGAGATGGGGTTTCACTGTGTTAGCCAGGATGGTCTCAGTCTCCTGACCTCCTGATCCGCCTGCCTTGGCCTCCCAAAGTGCTGGGATTACAGGCGTGAGCCACCACACTCGGCCAAAGAGGACCCCAACTCTTGACGCTCTTTTGGGTTCACAACGAGCTAGAGTAGAGCAAAAGGGCCAGAATGAGGAGTCTGGTTAGACAACACCTAAAAAGTTCCTACAAGTCACATGGGAGAGAGGGCAGATCCAAGGAGCTCCATGATGGCAAAGGAAAGCAGATGAGAAACTGGCTGTGGCCAGGTGACCAGACCCCATTCAGGAGTCCACGGGAGAAGAGAAGGAAGTCAGCCAGAGGTCTGAGCCACAAATGGCCAGGAAGCCAGGCCAAGGAGTCTAAAATAGTCAGGATTGAGAGACGTGGGCACCACGGGTGAGAAGGACACCTGTGCCTTTGCAGGCAGTGTTTCCTCCTGGGCTTCCTTCCTACCCAAAACCAGAACGGGGCTTGGCTGGGTCTGTGCACACAGTTGGAAACAGTGGACAAGTGCTGGCACAGAGAGCTGGGGAGGTGGATGCAGGCAACTCCTGACCCAGCACCTGGAATGATGCCTAGGCCAAGGGTATTTCAGCTGGCCTGCTTTGCTGTGAGAGATATACACTGAATCCTCCTGACTCCAACTGATGACAGAAGGCAACTCACCTGAAACAGACCTTGTTTAATGGAACAGGGCTTTAATGGACAAATCAGCATAACATCCATTGGCAGAATTTCCTTAAACAAATCCGATTAAAGGCCCAAAATCAAAACACACTTAGGTTTCAAATGATGCTTTCCCTGGACAGCAAACTTTATAGATCACTATGATGTGTCTTATCTTCCACCTGCTTACACTCACCTGGAAACCTGCCTTGTTAAAGTGTACGAGTACATAGAGACCACCCTTCAAGTCACAAATCCTGCCAGCAGTGCTCCTGGGCCAGCTCTTGTACCGGAGATCAGGGCTGCCTAATCAAAGCATCTGCTCCTGCCTGGAAGGCTCCAACAGCCAATTCCACTAAAGCATAAGGCACTGACCATCCCAGAAGAAGGAAAATGGGCTGATTAAAGTCCCACAATCACCAGAGGAGATAAGTGGGAAGAGAGAGCTGGCATTTAGGAGGCAGTGAGATATTTCCTGTGTTTTCACACAGCGAGTCCCTCCTGCTCACATCTCTTCCTGTCCTGCTGGAGAGCACAAGGAAAACACCGTCAGAAATGAATGAGTCATGCGCTGGGCGCGGGGGCTCAGAACTGTAATCCCTGCACTTTGGGAGGCCGAGGCGGGCACATCATTTGAGCTCAGGAGTTCGAGACCAGCCTGGCCAACATGATGAAACGCTGTCTCTACTAAAAATACAAAAATTAGCCAGGCACAGTGGCATGTGCCCGTAATCCCAGCTACTCGGGAGGCTGAGGCACAAGAATCACTTGAACCCAGGAGGCGGAGATTGCAGTGAGCCGATATCACACCATGGCACTCCAGTCTACATGACAGAGTGACGGAGCGAGACTCCATCTCAAACAAACAAACAAAAATAAATGAGTGAATCAGGAAGATGGCATGAGACCTCCTGCCCATGTGGAGCGGGCAGAACTTAAGTGGGAACCTGAAAGATCTTCCTGCCTCACAGAAGTTCTGAAATAATCATCCTTTCTCACTTTCCTCCCCAGAAACAACAAACAGAGTCAACTGCTCCTTACTCCAGCCCACCTCCATCCCACTCCACTCAGGTGCTCCAGTTCCATTCCCCTTAAATGGGTCCATGCAGAACCTCCTACTGCAGATAAAGCCAACAACCACATGACACATGAAACCCACAGAACTCTGCAGGGAAACAGTCTGCACCCACATCCCATGCCATAGACTGCGGTGTACAGCATGGGGCAGTCACCAAAGCGGGGCGTAGGGGAGAAGTGGAAGGAGGAGACAGGTCGTTCCTGGACGTGGGAAGGGGTAGAGTGTGTTGAGGTGAGCAGGGGCAGGGCACAGAGGAGAGGAGAGATAAATCGCTTATTTACAGCTTGGCTCTTGTCTTCTCAGGGGAGCACTCAAAGCCTTCTATGATGTAGGCCTTAGTTCTTCCTTCTCCCTGAATGTCCCTTTATTCTGCATGTGCCACAAGTGAGACATCAGGCTATGTTCTGGCATCCAGGGCCTGTCCCTTCAGTGGCCGTCCTCACTGAAACCCAAAGCTTCTTTAGCCAGTGTCCAGGCCAGGTGCTCTCTGCCTCCTGGGATGTTAACCAGCCAGCCTAATAAATCCACAGGTGTGAACGGGTTGAGGCTGGGGGCCTCCACTTTTTCTCAGATAAAGAATATTTTATCAGTATTCTTTTGGTGGCAGGGAGCAATCCTGGGAGAGAGATTTTGGGGGTAGGTAAAGTCTTACAGCCTCCTTCAAATCACTGCTGCAACCTGCTAGCCACACACACAGGGCCAGGCTGGCCACTTCGGGGCCAAAATAACACGGCTGCATCTGACCAAGACACTACGTGATTTGCAACAGGACACTACCGTACCGTCTCTGCCAAGGGCAGGAGAACTGTCCAGAGAGCCCCGGCTTGCCAGGCTGGTTCTCCATGAAAACAGGTCATACAGGCCATCGAGGCGGATGGGTCTCTTTAGGAGGATTCTGAGGAAGCGTCTACAACCCATGGGGTGACCACCAGTCAGTAAGGGAGGAGATGGGCATGCTGTGGGGGTGATGCTAGGTGCATGCCAAATACCAGAGGGCAAAGGACCCCAGCATGGTGTCATTATATGGGTGAGGCCTTCACCCCAAACTGCCAGGGTGGCAAATCCCAATTGGATAGGTAGAAATTACCTTTAACTGCCCCACGCTGACCCATGACTGTATCTACCCAGTCAAACAAGGATGCTGGCCAGAGAAGGTTCCAGATCTTACACTATGACCAGGGATGTTTCCACTCCCTCTCCAAGGCATGGGAGCCAAGCCTGGTCATCTCACAGGATATAAAGATTAACCAACAACATCCACATTCAAATGGAACCCCAAAGCTAAACAGAGGTATCTCAAAACCATACCTTTCAGACAACAGAAATAATCTCAGAGAACCGTTTCCTAAGAGCAGGTTGCCTCAGAGTGCATTCTGGAAAAATCTTTTTGTTTTGTTTTGTTGTTTTTCGGGAGTCAGGGTCTTGTTCTGTCACCAAGGCTGGAGTGCAGTGGGGCAGTTATGGCTCACTGTGGCCTCAACCTCCTGGGCTCAAGCGATCCTCCCACCTTGGCCTCCCAAAGTGTTGAGATTACAGGCGTCAGACATTGCATCCTACCCATTCTGGAAAATTCTAACTGGTCCAGTAGGTATGAAGAATGCGATTCTGGGGAGAGTCACGTTGCCTGTTAGCAAATTAACCTTAGAGGGGTCTTGCACTTCAGAAACACATTGACTTGAATCCCATTTTCCAAGCTCACTTGACCACTCATTATTAGCACCCATCAGAAGGGTCTCCATGCAACACGCTCTGGAGAAAGCAAACTGGAAAATTACGAAGAAAGAACTGGTCCAGGGGTTCTTAAGCTGGGCTTCAGACATTCAGGAACTGTCCAAAATCCTAAGGAAAAAAAAGAACTGTCTATTTGTGTCTTTTTGTTAGGGAAGAGGATCCTCAGCTTCCACAGGTTCCCAACAGGGCTGTATCTGCCAAGGTGAAGAATTGTTGATTTATGCCAAAGTCCTCACTCACCAATCAGGAAACAGAGGCTTGCAGAGCCAGTTTGCTCAACTGTCTTTCTTTTTTTTTTGAGACGGAGTCTCGCTCTGTTGCCCAGGCTGGAGTGCAGTGGCGTGATCTCGGCTCACTGCAAGCTCCGCTTCCCGCGTTCACACCATTCTCCTGCTTCAGCCTCCCGAGTAGCTGGGACTACAGGCGCCCGCCATTACGCCCGGCTACTTTTTTTTTTTTTGTATTTTTTTAGTAGAGACAGGGTTTCACCGTGTTAGCCAGGATGGTCTCGATCTCCTGACCTCGTGATCCACCCACCTCGGCCTCCCAAAGTGTTGGGATTACAGGTGTAAGCCACCGCACCCGGCCTGCTCAACTTTCTATAGCAGTTACAGCGGAAGGTTGGACTGGAACCCAGATCTCCTCATTTCTATCACGACATTTTTAGTCGTAAGTTGTTTGCCAAGGCTGATATTACGAAGAGGGGAGGTGGGAAGGGCTGAAAAACTACCTGTTGGGTACTACGCTCCCTATCTGGGTGGTGGGGTCATTCATACCCCTCAGTGAGTATCACATGATATACTCATATAACAAACATGCATATGTATCTCCTGAATCTAAAATAAAAGTTGAAATTATTTTTTAAAAAAAGTAAAAGAAACCGGGTGCGGTGGCCCATGCCTGTAATCCCAGAACTTTGGGAGGCTGAGGCGGGCAGATCTCTTGAGGTCAGAAGTTTGAGACCAGCGTGGCCAACGTTGTGAAACCCCATCTCTACTAAAAATACAAAAATTAGCCAGGCGTGGTGGCATGCGCCTATAATCCCAGCTACTCAGGAGGCTGAGGTGCGAGAATCGCTTGAACCTGGGAGATGGAAGTTGCAGTGAGCAGAGATCGTGTCACTGCACTCCATCCTGGGCAACAGAGCAAGACTCCGTCTCAAAAAAAAAAAAAAAAAAAAAAAGGCTGGGCACAGTGACTCATGGCTGTAATCCCAATACTTTGGGAGGCCAAGGCAGGCAGATCACTTCAGGCCAGGAGTTCAAGACCATCCTGGCCAACATGGTGAAACCTCATCTCTACTAAAAATATAAAAAATAGCCGGGCGTGATGGCAGGCACCTGTAATCCCAGCTACTCAGGAGGCTGAGGCAGGAGAGTCACTTGAACCCAGAAGGCAGAGGTTGCAGTGAGCCAAGATCACACCACTGTACTCCAGCCTGGGCAACAGGGCAAGACTCCACCTCAAAAAAAAAAAAAAGAGTGTTCTTTGCATCAGAATAATACCAACCATAGCACCACACTTTGCCCAGAACCTCCGTGGGACTTCTACTCACAACTCAGTATAGGTTCTTTTTTCTTGCTTAATACATATTAAAACCCACTTATAAAACGAGTAACAGAGTAATCACACCTTTATAAATAGACCTTCCCTGTACACATAAAATAAAATAATATCGCTGCCTCCACCATACGAATTTAGAGATGAACCAGTTTTTTAAAACACTCATAGGTGGGAATTGAACAATGAGAACACTTGGACACAGGAAGGGGAACATCACACACCGGGGCCTGTTGTGGGGTGGGGGAAGGGGGGAAGGATAGCATTAGGAGATACACCTAATGTTAAATGACGAGTTAATGGGTGCAGCACACCAACATGGCACATGTATACATATATAACAAACCTGCACGTTGTGCACATGTACCCTAAAACTTAAAGTATAATTTAAAAAAAAAAACTTTACACAAAAACGTTCTCTTTTTACACATCTGGTGCTCTCCCTCACATCTGCATCTCTGTCGTTTGCTGGGTCCTGTCTGGAGTGCCCTTACCCTCCCGACCTCCCTTTTCCCGTCAGCCTCCTTGTTCTCCTTCCACTCGCCCAGGCAAGCTTCTGTCCTTCCTAGGAGAAGCAGTCTGATTCTGATTCTTCTGTGAAGACCACGCTGAGCACATCAAACAAAACCAAACCCCACCTCAACCATTCTGAGCCCAGGCTGGAGTACAATGGTGTGATCTCAGCTCACTGCAACCTCTGCCGCCCGGGTTCAAGCAATGATACCACCTCAGCCTCCCGAGTAGCTGGGATTACAGGCACACATCACCATGCCCGGTTAATTTTTGTATTTTTAGTAGAGGTGGGGTTTCACCATGTTGGCCAGGCTGGTCTTGAACTTCCAACCTCAGGTGATCTGCCCGCCTTAGCCTCCCAAAGTGCTGGGATTACAGGCGTGAGCCACCGCAGCCTGGCCCAGTTTGGAAATTTCTAACAAGCAGTTGAAAATGCAGGGCTGGTGCTCAAGAAGGCCTTCTGAGCGACGTGGTGGGATTTGGGATGCACAGGCACACTCCTGGTGGGCATTGGTGCTGCAGGCATGAAAGATGTTACCCAAGGAGCATGCCAACACCAAGGAAAAGGAGGAGGTTTGAAGAGAGCCAGACCTGGGTTTAACCTCTGGTTTTTCTAGCTAATAAATGAGCAGCTAAGTAAGCCTCTCTGAGCCCCAATCTCCTCACCTCTAGCCAGTCCAATCCTATGATATGGACCCTGCAGGAACCTGGAGAGCTGGAACTTCACGATGTCTACAGGGGACCTAGCACAGTCCCCAGCAAGCAGGAGGCACTACAACAGAAGCCACACACAGAAGACCTCAAGGCAACAGGGGAATCTGGAGAAGGTGGTGCCCAAAGTCAGAAGAGAAAGTGGCGCCCCAAGTCAGAAGAGAAAGTGGCTATTAACATTATTTACATTCCCAAGACAATATCTTTTTTTTTTTTTTTAAGTGATGGGGGTCTTGCGCCGCTACGCAGGCTGGAGTGCAGTGGCATGATCACGGCTTTCTGCAGCCTTGAATTCCTGGGCTCAAGTGATTTTCCCACCTCAGCCTCCCAAATAGCTGGGATTACAGGAGCCTGCCACCACACCTAGCTCAAGGTCATTAAAGGTGCAAGACAGGATCCTTAATGGTGGCAACTTCAGCAGGCTGATGGAGGAGAACCTGAGGGCATCACGGTGAGGAGGAAACATTGGACCAGAAGCATCGACCAGAGCAGAGCATCTCACTTGGTCCTGCCTGTGCCAAGGACAAGCTGACATGGAGAAGGCAGAAGATGGAATCAAAATGTCAGCAACTGGCATGATCTTACACCCCAGCCCTACTTGCTCATCTCCTTGCCCAGACCCTGAGCTGCGCCCCCTTCTTTGACCTTCTCCCCATCCCTCTTGCTCCATTGGCAATCGGCTCAAGAGTGCTGACTCGAGAGACAGCTGAACCCCAAGAGCTTTCCCCAGATGTGGTGTCAGGACGGTAGCAAACTATATACCATTTCTGCTTTTTAAAATATTCTTGGGTATTAAAGTAGGAATAAAACAATCCTGATGTTTCCAGCAATTTCTAAAAAGTCCTGATTTATACTCTGAATGCCAAATGTCCAGGATATAATATGCCATATTATATACTGGTGTAGACTAGAGAAAGTTAGATAGGAGGTAAGAGGGCAGGAGGAAAGAAATTGGAGGGTGTAGGGGCAAAAAAAAAATCCTTTTTTTATTTTTTTAAATGGGAAGCCTTGGGCATCTTTATAAGCTGAATGAAAGAAGTCGACACAGCGGACACTGTCATAAGTGGAACAAAGGATGAAGCTAATCATGGAGGCAAGCTCCCTGGAGAGACAGGGACACAATCAAGAATCAGCTGGAGAAATTAACCCTGGAGAAAGGGAGGGACCTGACTTCCTTGAAGGCAGGCAGCCAGGGAGTAAAGAGGAAGGAAAAGTCAAGATACATTTTTGGCAAGGGGGCAGGAAGTGGATGGAGTCTCCTCCTGGGATACCCAGTTTGCTCAGTGAAATAAGAGATGACATCATCTGTTGAGAAGGAAAGGCCTAAAGGATAAGGATGAAGTAGGGGGTAGGGGGAGAGAGGTAGAGATTTGGACTAATCACCGTGGGAAACAAATGAGAGCACAGCAAGTCTATGTTAGAGGTCTGAGGACTCGCCCAAGGCTCCTCTGAGGTTGCGGACCATGAACTTGACATGAAGACCCTCTGTGGCATGGTAGGGTTATCTGCTAGTTCTCCAGAAATCAAGATACTTCTTTTATGAGAGAACCAGGGTATCTGATAGACTCTGGTATCTCAGTCTGCATGCAACAGAATAATCTTCTGTTCTATATTCTTCAAACATCTCCAGTTCCCATTGACAACGGTAATTTTTAAATGTCAAAAATTCTGAATATCAGCATCAGAAAGTTAAAATATGCAGTTGCCAAAGAAAAAGAAATCCACATACAGTTGGCCCTCTGAGTCGGAACCCACAGATTCAACCTACCATGAATTTAAAATAATTGAAAAAAAAAAAAAAAAAAAAGGCCGGGTGTGGTGATGCGTGGTGACTCACGCCTGTAATCCCAGCACTTTGGGACGCCGAGGCAGGCAGATCACAAGGTCAGGAGATCAAGATCATCCTGGCTAACACGGTGAAACTCTGTCTCTACCAAAAATACAAAAAGTTAGCCAGGCACGGTGGCGGGTACCGGTAGTCCCAGCTACTCGGGAGGCTGAGGCAGAAGAATGGCATGAACCCGGGAGGCAGAGCTTGCAGTCAGACGAGATCGTGCCACTACACTCCAGCCTGGATGACAGAGCGAGACTCCATCTCGGGGGAAAAAAAAAAAGAAAAAAGAATACAAAATAACAATACAATAATAAAAATAATACAAATAAGAAACAATATAACTACTTATATAGCAGTGATATAGTATTAGGTATGATAAGTAACCTAGAGATGACTGAAAGAATATGGGAGGATGCGCATATAGGTTATATGTAAATATGATGCCATTTTACATCAAGGACTGGTGCATCTGCAGATTTCGGTATCCACAGGGTCCTGGAACTAATCCCCCATAGGTACTGAGGGACAGTTGTATAAAACATTGAATAGGCTGGGTGCAGTGGCTCACGTCTGTATTCCCAGCACTTTGGGAGGCCGAGGGGGGCAGATCACCTGAGGTCAGGGGTTCAAGACCAGCCTGGCCAACATGGCTACTAAAAATACAAAAATTAGCCAGATGTGGTGACAGACTCCTATAATCCGAGTTACTTGGAAGGCTGAGGCAGGAGAATCACTTGAACTCGGGAGGCGGAGGTTGCAGTGAGCTGAGATGGCACCACTGCACTCCAGCCTGGGCGACAGAGCCAGACTCTGTCTCATAAATAAATAAATAAATAAATAAATAAAATTGAACATCTGTGCCTTTTGTTTGTGGTGGTTTTTGGTTTTGATTTTGGTTTTTGCCAATCAAGTCATTCCCCTGTTTCTGCTTAGTGGCACAGGCTGGGGCCACTTTGTTTTTCATTGGGAAAAAATGGATTTTCTTGTTATTCATGGATGTTTGCTGTCCTGACCGGAGCCTCCCGGGTATCTCGGTTGTACCCAACCTTGAGAACCTGTTGTCATACCCACCCCACGTATTAATCATGTTACAGACTCAGGGGGAGACTGCCTGTCCCAGGGCTAGGTAACTCCTCAAGAGAGGAAACAGCTTATTCTGAAGATGCCTCTCCTATGCTAGCCAACCACCTCCTTATCAAATGCTCACACTGGGACACTATTTCTCTTGCCCGCCATCAACCCAGGCCCAGGTACCAGTCAACTAGGGACACCCCTGTAGCCCACCAGAATTGTTCAAACTAGCTCGTTTTAATGCTTTACTTAATCGTTACCCTGCCCTGCCTCGCTTTTCCTGAGAAAATCCCAACAAAGGCTCTAGTCCCGGCTTTCCCCTCACTCTTCTGCTTCCTGGTGCTTTCCTGTGGCCTGTGTGGTATGATGTGGGCCTGGCATGACATGGCAGTGTGCCCCCTTCTCTTGGGAAATGCAACTAATACATCCTCACCTCCATAAATTAAAATCATGTGGATACAAGCGAGACATCCCACTCCCATCCCAACCGCGCTGGCCTGTCTCCAGCCTTTCCCCTGCTACCTGTCATCGGGTGTTTAGCTCATATGCTAGCACCTTGGGAATCCCGGCAGTGGTCGAAAGCTGAGCCAGTCTGACAATAACCACAAACCAGGGGCCCAGATGGTCCCACGCCTCGCCAGCCTGGAGCAGCTCACATCCACTAGCTCCTAGATTCACACCTTTGTGACTGCTATGAAGTGAAATGTCCCCGAATCCATTTTTTCAAAAGTCTGCTAAGTAGACATTTTTAGGGAACCTTCGCTTTCTTTTTGTGTAAATAGAAACCAGCCACCTACACCCACACAACCATATGCCAAAGTCTGGTGCCATCTACTGAAACACACATCACACACGTCTGGCCGTACCCAGTAATACTCGAGTACACAAAGGAGATGTGGCCTTTTGTTTTACAAGAAGGGATTGTGTGTGGAGCTGCTCCATCTTTTGGAACAAAGAGAACTTCTGCTCAATTAATGAGCAAATGCTGGAGTTCACTGCATTTGAGCACTCCATTAATCTCAGCACTGCATTCACCTCCAAGACACGACATTGTGAGCTGCCCTCACAGCAGTGAAATGTGCGCACACACAGGCACATTACACATGCACACACATATATCTGTAAACACAAACACACAAACTTGAAACCTTCTGTCAAGAGGGAAAAAAGAAACCTTAAACCACTATTTGATCACCTTAAGCATAAATGAAACCATACAGCCCTAACTCTTGCCACACTGGCTCGGGCAGGCTCTTACACGGTCCCTCCAATGAGCACAGCTGGGAGTCCTCAGGGCCAGTCCCAGGAGTTCATCAAAGTCCATTGCACGCGGTCCCTTCCATGTCTATTATGGTCCTCTTCTGAATGGGAGGCAGCCACACCCAGCTGTTACCATGGCAGCAGCTGGGCACTGCTGCCACTTTTCCAGGATGTCACTGTAGGACCACCAGGCCTACATCCTCCTTCTGTTTCACAAACCTTCTCTTCCCCTGCCCCCTAACCATCCTGCCTTTAGTACTTGGGCAGGAACCCAACAGTCAAAACTGCACCAGTGGCCAAGTTCGAGAGATACATCCCAGCCTTCCTCTGGCCGCTGAAGCCACCTTCCTGGGTCCATATATACCCGATTCCTCTTAACCAGGCAAGGACTCTCCCAAAAGGCTTCCCCATCTCCCTCCGCACCTCAATTCATGGCAAGCCTGTCCAACTGATTGACCAAACATGCCCAGACAGGGCTGAATCCCTCTAGCAGACTCAAGCTCAAGCTAGGAATACCCACACGCTCCACACACATAGGGAGACTTTAATTAAGACTGTGATGCAATTCATACACTTCTGAAAACATTTGCAAATTAAAAGGAAGTTGGAGAGGGTAACAGAAAGGAATGGACCAGTACAAACGTCATGATTTACTGTGGGATGACCACTCTATCTTCAGTGACCAGATAGGAAATGGTCCACCCCTTGGTAAAAGGACACCCAGCGGGGGAAGAATAGGTCCACATTCCATTGAGATGCCAATGCCAGTTCATAACAAACACAGCTGTTTCCCATCACCTGCCAACTCAAGATGCACACACGTGGTTAACACATACTCTCTTCTTCTCCACTTCTCTCTTCTCCACTTCTGGGGTTGGGCCCTGAAATCATTCTGCTTTCCCAGCATTTGCTAAGCATCTGTCAGGCGCCAAGCACTGTGTCTGGGCTGTGGATTCAAAGGCAAGGAAGGCTGGATCCCTGCTCTCTGGGATTTATCTCGCGGCAAAATGCTTCTACCTAAATGGAGTTGGGAGGAAACTGCGAGTTGGGGAAAATCACTAGAGGGAAGAAGTGAGGGGGGATTTGGGAACACCTGGAGCACGTGAGGGACAAAGAGCATGACCACTTCTCAACAGAGCAGCTAACAGTGGAGATATACACAGCCAGCAAGCAGCATGCAAGACACTGAAATGTCTAGAAATGGAAAGAGATGGACAAGAGGAGGGAGGAGACATTCCAAGAAAAAAATTTCATTTGCCTGACAATTTAACTAGGGCCCTTGTGGCATGTGGACATCATGGAAATCCACTGGCTGCTCTTTATTGGGCTGGGTACAAAATAAAAGTGGGCAGGAACCACTGTGATGTAAATATCTAACATGCTAAGTGTCCAACTGAGTTATTATCAGTAGGTCAGGATTAATGAGTGAAGGAGCTGCATTGTTTTCTCCAGAAGACATTCTTGAGCTGATTCATCTGAACAGACTCCATCTCCTCTGTGACCACCATCTACCTACAGCAGGAAGGTCTCTGATGAGGTGAGGGGTTAGGCGCTATAGGTGGCCAAGGAACAGAATGAAACTAATGGGATCCAAAGACCTTACCTCATCGGCACTGTTACCTGCCAGGGGCAGAACAAAAAGACCAGGGTGCAACCTAACGAGCTGAACTTACGAGATTCGTGGGCCATCTGGTGCTTATTATTTCTCCTCTACAGGACTCATTGTCCTTACTTGTAATGTAAGAGCACTGAGCTGGCTAGGCGTGGTGGCTCACGCCTGTAATCCCAGCACTTTGGGAGGCCGAGGCAGGTGGATCTCCTGAGGTCAGGAGTCCGAGACCAGCCAGGCCAACATGATGAAACCTTGTCTCTACCAAAAATATAAAAATTAGCCAGGAGTGGTGGCACATGCCTGTAATCCCAACTACTCAGGAGTCTGAGGCAGGAGAATCGCTTGAACCCGGGAGGTGGAGGTTGCAGTGAGCCAAGATCGCACCATTGCACTCCAGCCTGGGCGACAAGCGTGAAACTCCATCTCCAAAAAAGAAAAAAGAAAAGAGCACTGAACTGGATGATGATTTCCAAGGTCCACTTAAACTCCTAATGTCCCTGATTCACACCTTGCACCCACCCAGTCTCAGCCAGAGCCCTGGCGCAAGACAGTGCTCTCAGGAAATGCTGGGAGGAAAGTGAGTCTATTACAACCAGCATCAGAAGAAAGGTAAAAGGAAGGAAAGAATGTCCCTCTCAACTGGCCCCAGCTTTCCCAAAACTCTGCCTTTGGCTTGTGCTGCACAGATCACAAATAACTGTTATAAAACACATTTATAATCCAGCAACAGTCAGCCTGCGGAGCACCTCAAACCCAAAGAAAGAAGGGCCCCTGGCCAGCCTTATAAATCATGCTCGAGGCTGGGCACAGTGGCTCAAGCTTGTAATCCCAGCACTTTGGGGGTTGAGGTGGGTAGATCACTTGAGGTCAGGAGTCTGAGATCAGCCTGGCCAACATGGTGAAACCCCATCTCTACTAAAAATACAAAAATTAGCTGGGCGTGGTGGTATGTACCCATAATCCCAACTACTCAGGAGGCTGAGGCAGGAGAACTGCTTGAACAGGGGAGGCTGAGGTTGCAGTGGGCTGAGATTGCACCACTGCACTCCAGCCTGGGTGATCCAGTGAGACTCTGTCTCAAAAAATAAAATAAAATAAAAATAAATCACGCTCATAACCCAATTCGGACCTCCAAACCTGGTTTAATAAAATTTGCCTCTCCACGTGATTCATTCTGGAGCACAGTTATACATTTGTTAATGTGCCACAGCATGATCTTGAAAAGCTGGGGCATAGAAGAGTGTGCCGAAAGACAGTCTCTGCCCACTCTTGCTGATAATAATAATAATAATAAAGCTATAGAATAGGAAATGGGTTAGCCATTTGGAAAAAAAAAAAACAGAAATAACCAAGCAAACCACTTTACCATGATCATAAAGGTGAAGAAAGAGACAGGGAAGAGAAAGGGAGAGAACTTGGACCACAGCAACAACGATGAGTAGCGTAGAGGGGCTTTTGATGCTACCTAGCATGTGGGGAGCTGAGAAGTCGATCTCCTTCCCAGAAGTAAAGAGAAGGTGAGGAATTGAAAACCCAAGGGAACCGGGCGTGGTGGTGGGCGCCTGTAGTCCCAGCTACTCAGGAGGCTGAGGCCGGAGAATGGCGAGAACCCGGGAGGTGGAGCTTGCAGTGAGCCGAGATCATGCCACTGCACTCCAGACTGGGCGACAGAGGGAGAGTCCATTAAAAAAAAAAAAAAGAAGAAAACCCAAGGGAAGAGAAGCCAGAACCCTCTGCCTGTGATGACCCCGCGTGGGGTGGAGACAGAGCTGCCAGGGTGGTCGGGCAGCACGGCCACCACAGCTGCATCTCTGATGCTCTGGTTAACCCCAGTGCCCTGCTAGGACCACAGGCTCTGGCTGGAATTCACTTTCGGAGAGCCTGGTGGACAAGCACAAACGTGGTCACAATGAATTTCAAGGACTTCTTCGAATGCCTTTATTACTGTGGAAATTCATTGCCTGAATGATGTTTGAGAGCAATGGACCGCCAGCTAGAGCTTGGGTTGCTTTCTCTTTTGGGAGAAACTGCAGTTTCAATAGATTTGGCTGGTATGGCCGTTTTCAAAAGGGCTTCTCTTTTTGTGCTTTTGCTAAACATTTAATAAATTTATGATTTCTCTGTCCACCAAACACGGCCAGAACTACTTTAGACATAAGTGGAAATTCAACAGGGGGATAAGGGAAAATGTCCTCCCTGCTACAATCTATCCCAACACAACAGCCAGGGTGATCCTCTTTAAACTGAAGTCAGGTCATGTTCAAACGGGAAGCCTCAGCACAAAAGCCAGGATCTTACCAGGACTTCTGAAGGCTTGTGCAAGCTGGCTACCATTTTGTTTCCCACCTTCCTCTTCTACCATTCTCTGCTTGGGCAACCCCTCTTTCTGACTCTTCTTGAACATGCCAGCTCTGCCCCACCTCCAGGCAGTGACACCTGCTGGGCCTTCCACCTGGAATGCTCTTCTCCCCAAATATCTGCCTGGTTTGGTCCTTCACCTGCTTCAGGTCCTTATAGAAATGCCACCTTCTCAGATGTTCCCTAACCATGCTCCCTAAATTTACAACAATTAAACCCCACACACACACACCCTCTTCCCACCCCCTCTACAACTACACCCCATACACACACACACACCTCCTACCCCCTTACACCATGTACACCCCATACACAAACACACTTCTCACCCCCTTACAACACCTACACCCCATACATACATGCACACTTCCCACCCTATCTATAACTACACCCCATACACACACGCACATCCCCTATCCCCTTACAACACCTACACCCCATACACACACGCACACTTCCCACACCCTTATAACCCATACACACACACACACACAACTTCCCACCTCCTCTACAACTACACCCCATACACACACACACCCTACCCCCTTACATGTACACCCCATACACACATGCACACTTCCCACCCCCTTACAACACCTACACCTTCTACACACACACACACTTCCCAACCCCTTATAACACCTACACCCCATACACACACACACACTTCCCACCCTACCTATAACTACACCCCATACACACATGCACACTTCCCACCCCCTTACAACACCTACACCCCATACACACACACACTTCCCACCCTACACCCTTACAACACCTACACCCCATACACGCACACACACCCTACACCCTTACAACACCTACACCCCATACACACACTTCCCACCCCCTCTACAACTACACCCCATACACACACGCATACTTCCCACCCCCTCTACAACACCTACACCCCATACACACATGCACACTTCCCACCCTATCTATAACTACACCCCATACAAACATGCACACTTCCCACCCCCTCTACAACATCTACACCCCATACACACATGCATACGTCTCACCTCCTTATCTGCTGTTTCTTTCTCCTTAGCAGTCAACACCATCTAACGCACTATGTATTTTGCTCATTTAGAACTCATTCTCTGTCTCCTCCACTGGAATGTCGGCTCTCTATGAGAGGGGGCTTTCATTTCTTGTTCTTATTCTTGCATTTGTTTGTTCAGTTGGTTGGTTGATAGGCTGGCTACTACAGTAATGTGCAGTGCCTAGAATGTGCCAGGAAACACTTAAGAATTTGGTAACTGCATGAAATGAATGAAAAAGTAAGAACACAAGCCCAGCATCTTGGTCCTTCCCACGACCTGGCTTAACAAACCATAGGACTATGCTTCACGAGAACCTGCTGCTGATGCTGCACTTAGGGTCAGGATTTGGAGAGTGTGACACCGAAGGCGAGAGTTCTTCCATGGGGGGATCAACTGGTGATACTGAATCAGAAGACAGTGAGGGCAAGGAAAGTGAATGGGACTAGTAGGGTGAACACTTGTCATAGAAAGACTATTATATTTCCTAGAAAATGAAAACAGCTACAACCTAAAGCATGCCTCAGTGAGCAGATCAGAGTGGAGAGGAGAAAAAGAAAAAGAAAAGCAAAGAATAATTATAGTATGAAGAATGCATGACATCTGTGCCTTCTCCCAAGAGACTGGGCCTAAGGAAGAGCCTGAGGACATTCTACGAAATGCTGAAATCATATGCAGAATTTTGCGGGAATATGCATATTGCTGGAATAAAGATCCATAACTTTCACCAGCTTCTGAAAATAGCCCCTGATCGAAATGTTAGAGGAACGCTAACTTACACAAGAATGTCCTAATTCCTTTTATTTCCACTTATATCCATTTATTAAGTGCCTATTACCATATCTCACCAAATTCTAAGACACCAACAATTCCAAGACACAGCGTTATTTTATGTAGCATGTCAGTTCTGCTATGACATGCCATTGGTTGTAAGGCAAATACTAATTTCAGAGATGCTAAAAATGCAAAACGATGTGAGGCTTAGAAGCTACAAATAACAGTATATGTCAAGCTCTGTTGCTAGTCCCTTTACATATGTTATCTGAGTCCTAGTGTGAAAAATGTTATTATTCAATTATAATTACAAATGAAGACAAAGCCAGAATTCCAAGGTGAGTTCCAGCCTAGGTCTGTCTGAAAGCCTCCACACCAGGACACCACCTCCCAGCAAAGATATGGCTCCCACATCGGCAGACCTTATAACGAAGTACAGAACAAGAACCTCTAAACAATCAAGCTACAGACAGGTAATGAGAGTTGGGTATCAAATGATCACAGAAGCACCCAGCTTGTGTCTGGAGCAATCCTTCAAACAAACTTCCAAATCTCCCAAAGACAGTTTCACATTTATTATTCTAAGGAGCCTCTGCTCTTTCACCTACTTTATAGCTCCCTCTCACTTCAATAAACTACTTAAGTGGAAGTTAATGATCCAGAACATATAGTGCTCTGTGTTGAAAGGGGAACTTAGGAACAAAAGGTGCATGATTCCTTGTCAATGTTAAAACACATCCCTATTATCAAAGGATTGACGAAAGCAGGTCCTGGAAGGTTGGGGTGAGATGTGTGCATAAGCACATGTGTGCACATGCTACAGGGTGAGAAGAAAGAGGCCTCAAGGAATAAAAATAACCATTTCATTGGATGTCTTCACAAACAGGATATGCTGCCACTTCCCTAAGGAGCTTTTAAGGAGCTCAATGAGTAGAACTACTGCCAGGAGAGAACCAGAAAGAAATCACTCCAAGAAAACACTAAACCCTGGTCAGGCATGGTGGCTCATGCCTATAATCCCAGCACTTTGGGAGGCTGAGGTGGCCAGATCACTTAAGGTCAAGAGTTTGAGACCAGCCTGGCCAACATGGCGAAACCCCATATCTATTAAAAACACAAAAATTATCCAGGTGTGGTGGTGCACACCTGTAGTCCCCGCTACTCGGGAGGCTGAGGCACGAGAATTCCTTGAACCCGGGAGGCGGAGGTTGCAGTGAGCTGAGAGTGCGCCACCAGCCTGGGTGATACAGTGGGACTCCTTCTCAAAAAAAAACAACAACAACAAAAAAAACACACAGAAAATACGAAACCCCCTCTCCCCACACTCTCCCCAATTTTGCTTTGTATGGTGATTTGGGTGTGATTTTATCTTATCAGTCAGCTCTTTCCTGTCATTTTCTATCTAACACTGAACAAGCCTAGTGGTAGATTGTAATAGCTGTTTACAATTACTCAATCCTCCCCTTTGCTGTAAGACTTATACATCCCTGCACAATGTCATACACTGTGTGGGGCTATGGACCACCCTGCCCCATGGTCAGGGTTGGACATGTGAGTTGCATGGGCCAATAGGACCCAGTGGATGTGAAGCTCACTACATCCAAGCAGGAGTTTTAAGGAGTATCATAAACAGGTATGGCCAATGTGGACTGGCCCTGAGTCTCAGAATTACAATGCCTACGAAGCAGAACCATGGCCTGCAGCCTGCATATATACAAAGAGCCACTGAGATGTGGGGTTGCATGCAAAAAATTAGTACCAGAAGTGGGATATGCCATAACAGATAAAATACAGGGCATAAGCTTTGGAGCTGGGCAGTGAAAGGTATGGAAACTGTCACTACAGGATAGAGAAATAGTGACCCGTGATCCAGCAGTAACACATTTAGTAAAACTGCCCCTGTGATCACTTCGAAGGCAGGAGTTGCAATGAACGAATGTGTAGCTTTAGGTGACAAGGTCGCAAAACAGAACATTGCTAGGGGGATTTGGTTACT
Organism: Pan paniscus; assembly: GCF_029289425.2. Taxonomy (NCBI): domain Eukaryota; kingdom Metazoa; phylum Chordata; class Mammalia; order Primates; family Hominidae; genus Pan; species Pan paniscus. The sequence continues at coordinate 88,935,319 of NC_073268.2, forward strand.
ATTAGGTCCATTTGACGAAGTACTACAGTAAAGAGATGAGCTCAGAAAAGAGTTAGCTGGTTTTCCAATAGGATTGAGGTGGGAAAAAAAGAAAATTAGGAAATTTGGGACTTAACAATTGCAAGATACAATGATTTCTCATCTCCTATAAATAAAGAAAAAAAATGGGCCGGACGCAGTGGCTCACACCTATAATCCCAACACTCTGGGAGGCTGAGGCGGGCTGATCTTTTGAGCCCAGGAGTTCAAGACCAGCCTAAACAATATGGCGAAGACTTGTTGCTACAACAAATTTTTAAAAATTAGCCAGGCATAGTGGTGTGTGCCTGTAATCCCAGCTACTAGGGAAGCTGAGGTGGGAGGATCACTTGAGCCCGGGCTATCAAGGCTGCAGTGAGCCAAGATGGCACCACTGCACTCCAGCATGGGTGACAGAGTGAGACCCCGTCTCAAAAAAAAAAAAAAAAAAAAATTTTTTTTTTTTTTAAGGAAAGATGATTAAGACCTAGCCTCAGGACACAGACAAAACTAAGGGCACGTTAAAGTCTCTAAATGAATTAAGACACCCCCACCTTGCCCTACCCTAACCCTAGTAAATAAATCCTTTTAGTTGACCAAAATTGCTACAGGAAAAGTGATTAGTGACATGGTCTCACAGAAACCTGATAAGCTCAAAGTGGCCTGTAATTAAATCCAGAAGGAGAGATATGTCTGGTAGTTACCTCAAAAGAGGTGTAGATGTGGCTACTGGCCCAGGGAGTAACTAAAATCAAATGGAAATAAAAATTGATCATTGTTTAGCATGAATGATATCCCCAAAAGAGACACCAGCCTGGTCAAAAAGAGACTGTGACCACAGGGGACCTAAAACAACTTTTGGCACCCCAAATTGCTATAAGCAGGAAGTAGCCTGATAAAGCTACCAAGTCCCCAGTGAAGATATATTCTCTAACACTTTTTCAGGTGTGTCCAAAGAGGATGATCAAAAAGGAAAAAATCTCCCAGAGGGAGAAGTCAAGAGCCAGAGAGAGGCCAGGAGCGGTGGCTCACACCTGTAATACCAGCACCTTCGGAGGCCAAGGCAGGTGGATCACAAGGTCAGGAGTTCGAGACCAGCCTGGTCAACATAGTGAAAACCCGTCTCTACTACAAATACAAAAATTAGCCAGGCATGGTGGCGTGCGCCTGTAGTCCCAGCTGCTCGGGAGGCTGAGGCCAGAGAAACACTTGAACCTGGGAGTGAGAGGTTGCAGTGAGCCGAGATTGTGCCACTGCACTCCAGCCTGGGTGACAGAGTGAGACTCCATTTCAAAAAAAAAAAAAAAAAGCCATAGGGAACAATGGATTTGAGAGCTTCTCATTTGAGGAGAATTCCCTATCCCAACGCAGGTGGGCCTCTCATGCTGTCCAGCGGAATTTCAGGATGGCCATGTGGATGCGCTTTTTTCTCTTTTGAAATACAAGTGCTCACTGGGGTTGGCCTATTCCTGTTCTTCCACGATGGACATGTGGACCAGGTCACTTATTTTGGTTCACAGCTCTCTAGATCAACAGCAACTAAATCCAGACCTGCTGATAGAATCTCATGAGATCCTGAAATTCACACCTGATTCCATGATTCCATGCAAATTTTTAGGGATCTTCCATGAGTCAGAAATGAATTTATGTTGTATATAAATATACAAAATGATATATAAGATGATTATTTATGACCAGGAGGGAAGACTGTAGCAGACTGTATTATACAGTCATCTCTTGGTATCTGTAGGGATACCTCCTCCCTCCCACAGATACCAAGATCTGCTGATCAAGTCCCTTGAGCCAGCTCTTCATATCTGTGTGTTCCTCACCACGGATGCAGAAGGCCTACTCTATTCACAATTATTCATGTCTCCCTTCCCTTAGTAGATGTTTATGTCCCCACCTGGAATTGCAGTACCTGCCTATTGGCCAAGCATACTTCCCTGCACAATGTCAGACTTTGCCATATGATTTGTTAAGCAACAGAATGTGAATGGATGTGAACACTCCACATCCAAGCAGGATTCTTCAAGGATGTCATGAGTTTCCACCAATTCTCTAATTCTTCCCCTCCACCATGACATTGCACATGACCATAGGGGCTGCTGTTTCAGCCTGGAATCCAGAAGGAGAAAACAATGTGACAGAGATACAGCCAACCTGCAGCCTGCATGTTATTTGGAAGCAAAATAAACCTTCATGATGGTAAACCACTGAGATTTGAGGTTTCCTTGCTGTGAGGCAAAGCTGACTTAAACAGCCTGTTCCACCCAGACAAATGAAATCAATGCTTAAACTCTTAGCAATACACAATCTAATGCAAGGAATATGCCTGGGGTCCCATGTGAGCCCTCAGGCTTTTAAATCCTCATCTTTCCTGGGAAGGAGACATAGAGCTCAATTGGTTCCATATAAATGCTTCTTCAACTTTTGAGTAAATTCCATCATCTTTGTGAGCCATCTAACAGTGAAAGTATTAACAATGAAATTTTAAAAAATCAAATCATAATTTCCTTTTAACCAGCCATGCTTTGAATGACAAATATGTAGAGAGTGAGTTTGTTCTCATCTCTCTTCTCACTGCATTCTTACTGTAGCCTCTCACCTAACCTTGTTGGCTCCAGAGACCAAAAGAAAGTCAGCTAAAGCCACAAAGGCCAAATGGACATGAGAAAATGTCTGAAAATGCAATATCAGGGATTGTGTTTGCCTTGTGAAGTCCTTTTTGCCCCTCAGGGAAAAATGACTGGAGGCTCCTCTGACTTCGGAGTAATTGCTTTGAATGTTTTGGGGGAAGATATTTGTTCTGGGGATGTTGCTGTTGTTGCTAAAATGATGTCCATCCAGAAAAAACATAAGATTGCCTTTGTTTTTAAACTTGATTATAAACCAGCCCTGAGAAGCCTTCTAAGAGACTTCCATAAGTCTTTTGAATAATGCCATCATTCCAAGTTGACCATTTCCAGGGAGCCCAATCTCGTTTGCCAGATGAGTTCTGCCGTGTTTGTTCACATATCAGCTTTATTACGTTTTAGTTAGTTGTTATCTTTGACCCCAAAAAGGGATTCCCGAGCACCTCAGAATGGAGCTCACAGGCACTGGTAGGCCTTAGTGGCCCTTTTTGCTCCTGACCCCAGGGGGACACCTGTGGATGAAGCTGAGGTGAGAAGCAGACTCAAAGTCTTCTGTTCACAGATAAATGCCCCACGTGACCTTGCATAGGAATTACTGAATAAAAGGGACCACTACCCTGATTTGAACAGCAGCAGACACAGAGCTGTGAAAGAAAATGCCTCTTACAGATGACAACGTCCAGTTGCCCAGTCCTGGATTTGTTTTATTTATTTATTGAGACAGAGTCTCCCTCTGTCGCCCAGGCTGGAGTGCAGTGGTGTGATCTTAGCTCACAGCAACCTCCACCTCCTGGGTGCAAGCAGTTCTCCTGCCTCAGCCTCCCGAGTAGGTGGGACTACAGGCGCCCACCACCATGCCCAGCTAACTTTTATTTTTATTTTTGGTAGAGATAAAAAAAAATGGGGTTTCGCCATGTTGGCCAGGCTGCTCTTGAACGCCTACTCTCAAGTGACCCACGCACCTTGGCCTCCCAAAGTGCTGGAATTACAGGCATGAGTCACTGCGCCCAGTCCCAGCCCTGGATTTGAACCAGTGTTCACTGAAGCATTTCCAAGCCTGTTGTTGTGCCTTCAGGTATATGAAATTCAACACATATTCTAAAAAGGACCTTGCCAATGTTCAGTAGAATGGAAGGCCATCCCATGAGTTTCAGAAACACTGATGCTGCTTTAAAACAGAAAACTCCTGGTGATTATAAGGCTTACCTGGAGTATCTCAAATATTTCAGTAGCGAAAGTTCAAAGACAAGGACCAGCAGGAATGCCAATTCCATGTTGCAATCACGCCTCCCCACCCACAAGCATGTTATTAGTGTGTGCTTCCAATGCATAATTACCTTTCATTTTCCCATAGAATTTCAGGAAAAAAGAGCACAGGGCTCAGATGATTTGTGAAATCAATAGGTGATTTCATCTCTTACATGCAAAAATAATCAGTTCTATTGAGAAGGAAATGTATACACACACACACACATACACACACACACTACACACACACACACACTGGAAAGCCCACATTCAACAGTCAAGGTCACACACACAGGAAATATCCATGAAAAGGGAACATTTGTAGTATCATCCTGAGCCATATAGCACAGTCCAAAGTACATGGGTTAATAAAGGAAGAAACCATCTCATTCTCAACAAGGCTGAATTTGATGTGCTCAAATAACACTCATTGCTCCAAAAAAAATGAAAAAATTCCTACAAAGAGGAGGATCCCAGGCCTAATGATTGTGTTCTTTTCTAGACAACTGTAACCACCCTCTGGAGACTATAAAAGAAAACAAGTATCCAAAATAGCAGGATGACTATTTGTAATTACTGTGTAATCGTTGGTTTTACATGTCTGTCTCTTCCTGGGCTTAGTGAAGGCAGAGACCAAGTTCACTAATTGGATTCAGCCAAGGAGAGCAGTTGGCTCCATGAAGTATGAATGAACAAATGAACTAATGAAAAAAAGAACACGAAAGTTCTGTACCAAAGAAAGAGGAAAGAAAACCATGAATCCTGGTAGTACCAAGCCTGATTCTATCCCACCTGCCAGCAAACAAGAAAACAAAGGGACCATCAGGAATTCTTCATTTAGTCCAAGCTCTGAAAAGAGAAAATAATTCCAAAATGTCATATTAAGAAGGTAAGGAAGACATGAGAATTTGAATGGAAGAAAACAGAGCAGTGGGTGGGAAAAAGTGGAGACTGAAATCTTACAACCAGGAAGTGTAGGCTGTGGCTTTGAAGGAAAAAAAAAATTGAATTTCCAGGTTCCCAGGGCCCTGATAGTTGATTCTCTCCTTCACTCTCCTGCTTTGAGCCTACGTCAATAGAATCTCACAGCCTGAACCTCCCTGGCTGTACCTCAAGCATTAGCGCAAGATGGAAAAGGCTTCTAGATAGAGGTGATACAAACAAAGGGAAGTGCATGCCTCTGGGAACCGAGCAAGAGTTCATCACCAAGGATCTTTGGACCCTGACAAAACCACAGGTAGGCTTCATTCATTTCACTCAGTCAACAGACATGCCCTGAGCACCTGCTTCATGCCAGGCACTGCACTGGGCCAGCCCAGAAGCACTAGGAAGTCGAATGTTAAATGCCTGTGAACCCACATTGGTGGGCTTTGCTGGGGAAAGGGTCTCCAGCAACAGTCTGTAGCCAGGGGTGATGGCCAGGGGCAGAGCGAACTCACAGAGCCTCCCAGTGCACACTGCAAAGGTACCCCTTCCTCTACACAGACCCAGCCTGGCCCCAGGCTGTCTACTCCACAGCAGAATCTCAGCTGGAATTCAAACTCCTTGGGTCCAGTGTCCTTGTGAGAGACCCATCCTGCCCTACCCTATCTGCTCCCTTGTAGACAGCCCTCTAGCGACCATCAGAAGTGTCTGGGGCATTTCTGCCCCATGCACACGTTGACGGGGGGTACTACAGGCACTTAGGGACTGCAGACCAGCAGTGCTAAGCATGCTGCAATATACAAGACAGGGCTACCCCATAAAGAACTGGCCCGCCCCAAATGCCAATAACCCAATAGTGTGTGGTTTTTATCGGGTGCTCGGGTAGTCTCCTTTCCACAAAACAGTCAAGGTCAATGTGCTAAGGATGACAGGCCAGGGGTCATCATGGTGAGAGCCCAAATAAGGAAGGAGTGAGCAGCCACTTCACGGAGTCTACACAGGCATCGCTGCAGCCTTGGAAGATCTGCTACCCAATTGTCAGCCAACAATTCTATCCAATTAAAAAATTCCCAAATATTGAAACTTCACATTTTAAGATTAAGGGTGCAAATTTTTTTTCTTAAAGGGAGAAAAATAGGAATCGAGGCCCTTTGATAGTCATAGCAGATGACTCCCTTCCCCTCCAGACCTCTCCAGTTGTGCCCCGGGGGTCTTGCTACCCTTGGAAACTGGATTTAACTTTTGTTAAGCACTCTATAGAATAAAGAAAAGAACTGCCAATTGGTTCTAAGAAGACACTGTGCTTAGAAAACAGGGCACATCGCTGTGTTAAATGTATGGTACTGAAGAGTTTCCTCCGGAGAAAGACAATGTGTTTGTCTGCCTCAATGTACCCAGGGGAAAGCAACACTGAAATGTCCCTGACTTTGCGAGGATATTAAATGGGGATCCAAAGTAGAGGCATGGAAAACAGAACTTCTGTAGCCCCTTCCTAGAAATCTCCTGACTTTTAAAATACAGTTTCTGAGTTGAAATGTCCTGTTCTGCAGGTTGAAATACACGATCAAAACCTGCTTTGTGTAGCCCTCTGCATACAGCATTTTAAACAAGCTTCTGGAGCCCCATTACTCCCTCATAGCAGGCCAGCAGAGAAGCCAGGGCAGCTCATTAGTTCTGGGAGAGCTGTTTCTATTACATTCCAGTTGTGGCCCTTCCTGTTCCCTTGCTTTGTTGTTAAACGTTCCACCCGCAAATGCTTTCCTCCACTGGCCCGGTCCTATACATTGGTGAGCTACAGGGGCTGCTTAATCCCATAACTAGCAAAGACGGGCTCTGAAGTCTTGGTCAGATCATAGGATCCTGTCAGATACCAGTACAGAGTCTCTACCCTCATCCTACTGTTCTTGTCCAGCCTGAGACAGGTCTATGGCAGCAAAGGGAAGAGCAGCATCATTAAGAATCCTCCAGTTGAGTAGTACTGGAACATAAGGTTCTGAGGAAAAGAGAATGAAGATGGCAAATCTTCTTTACTCCCTGGCTGAGACACACAGAAGAAGCGACTACAGTTTGACACTAAGTGGTTAATAACTCTAATCAAGCAGGCTGGATGAGGGGCTGAAGGATTGTCACAGAGGCACTGAGAAGGGTGGCCTCAAGGAGAGGCTTGTGTTCCATAATAAATCTCACAGAAGCATCTAGACTGGTCACTTCCATCCTGAATGTATGGTGGGGCCCTAGCAACAGACCAGTGGCTGAGTTTATTTAGCACTGTAGGCTAATGGGCTTCCACTGTGCAAAGTCAACCTAAACCAAGCCTAGAGGAGAACTTCACCCAGATCTCATTTTCCAAAGAGAGGGAAGGACCCCAGGGTGGAATCTACCCACATGGGTCTCCATACAAAGAAAGAAGACAGGGCCCCAGAAGAGCTCTTCCAATTCCTGGTACCAACCACCCAGGAAATGCTGCACTGGGGCTGCACGTGGCAGCCCTGGGCCCAAGAGAGCCTGAGAGAATTCTTCAAGGAGCTGCTGATGCTTAGAAGTGAGAGAGAGGCTGGGGGACCTCACTCCAGCCTTGGATAGAATGGAAGAGGGGCAGATCACCTGAAATAGAAGACAAAGAGGAGTACAGGCCCAAAAAGAGAGGTACAGAGAGAGCTGCAAAGGAGTGAGTGAGAGAGACCCAGAGAAATGGAGAGAGCAAGAAAAAAGACAAGATGAGATGAAACCAAACAGGAAGAGATGCCTTGTTAACCAAGTCGAGAAGTACTGGTGGACTGCAGAAGCGAGAGGAAAAGGTTACCATGGCAACACCTTGCAGAAAGCGTAGGCTGTATAGCTGAGTGAGCCCAGCCAAGAGAGCTGCAGCCGCCAATGGCCTCACCTGCTACTGCATCTGTTCACCTGTGGGACTGTGCCTCGAACGCTATGCCCAAGCTCCCACTCCCCATCTCCAAGATCTCAGCCCAGAACCCGCTCTCTGTTCATCCGCTGCCCCAGATTTTGTATCACATGATCCCTTCCCAAATGCGCCAGATAGACAGAGGAGGCTGGGGAGCCATGGGCTCAGCTGCCCGGCCCCCTCCCCAGGTGTCCTTGTTCTTGGTTCAAGGTTGAGGAATCTCGGAGCATGACGAAAGTCTTAGCAAGTTACTCAACCCAGACTTTCACACTGCACAACAAGCCCCTCTGTAACTTCCCTGACCACTGGTCACTACAACTCTGCTTGAATCCTTTCAGTGACAGGGAGCTCAGCCCACTGCATGACTCAAATGCTTACGACTTCAGCTTTCATTCTCTGATCTAAGATCTTGCTCTACAACTCAGTAGAGGCAGGGGGGAAGATGAACAAAGTCCACTGTGACTAGTGAACCATGAGCCATGCTCCTACCATATGCTGTGATTCAACCCCCAACCCCAGGCCCTGCTCTCACCACAGACACGCACGTCTTCTACACCTCTCACTGCAATTCTCTATCATTTATCACATCGATTTTGTAGTATATTTTTCGTTAACCTCACATTTGTACATCCAGGCTCCATGAGCTCTTTGGCTATTTTTACTGTTGTCCAGACAGAATAACTAACATTCATTGAGAGCATACAATATACTAGGCACCATTCTAAGCATTTTACATGTATTCACTTAGCCTATCTTCCCAAAACTCCAACGTCTAGCAGCCACTAAGGAGTTGAGTCAGAATTTAAATCCAGTTTCTTTAGGGATTTATCTTTCCTCTTCTACCTGAAGAACGACCTGTTCTTTTATTATTATTATTATTATTATTATTATTATTATTATTATTATACTTTAAGTTCTGGGTTACATGTGCAGAACATGCAGTTTTGTTACATAGGTATACACATGCCATGGTGGTTTGCTGCACCCATCAACCCGTCACCTACATTAGGTATTTCTCCTAATGTTATCCCTCCCCTACCCCCCACCCCCCACAGGCCCCGGTGTGTGATGTTCCCCTCCCTGTTTCTATGAAACAACCTGTTCTTTTGGTATGGATTCCTCCATATCCCTGATTCAGAGAGTGTTCGGACCCAAATGTGCTCAATGACTCAATAAGAATCCACACCTGAACCAAAACATTCTCCAAAGTTTCCAATATGGGCATCAAAATCTCCACGGTCTGGGGCCAAAAAATTCCTACATCCAGGCTCCATGAGCTCTTTGGCTATTTTTACTGTTGTCCAAACAGAATAACAACTAACATTCATTGAGAGCATACAATATACTAGGCACCATTCTAAGCATTTTACATGTATTCGCTTAGCCTATCTTCCCAAAACTCCAACATCTAGCAGCCGCTAAGGAGTCGAGTCAGAATTCAAACCCAGTAAGTCTGACTCCAGAACCTATTCTCTGAACTCCAAATCTATACCATTTCTATATTGTGACATCTTTCAGGACAGTGGTGGCTTTTCAAGTATGCATACCGTTCATCTACAGAAAACCTACAGGTAACATCACACTCAATGTGAAACACTCAATGATTTTCCCCTAACATTAGAAATAAGGCAAGACTGTCTGCTCTTATTCCTCCCTTCAACATTATACTGCAAGTCTTAGCCAGTGCAATCAGGTAAGAAAATGAAATAATAGCATACAGATTGAAAGGAAGATATAAAACTGTCACTATTCATAGACATGACAGAAAATTCCAAGGAATCTACCAAAGAATTCTTAGAACCAATAAATGAGTTTAGTGAGGTTGGAGGATACAGGGCTAGCACATACAAAGTCAATTATATTTCTATATACTAGCAATGAGCAATTAGAAATTTAAAATACAGTATAATTTAAAATAGTACCATAAAACACTTAGAGGTATAAATCTAACCAATGGTAGCGTATGTATGATGAAGACCACAAAACACTGATAAAGGAAATCAAAGACTTTGGAGAATATACCATGTTCATAAAATGGAAAACTCTATATTTATTAAGATGTCAATTTCCTCCAAATTGGTTTATGGATTCAGTGCAACCCCAGTCAAAATCCCATTGGGATTTGTTTTTCTGAGATGGAGTCTTGCTTTGTCGCCCAAGCCAGAGTGCAGGGGTGCAATCTCTGCTCACTGCAACCTCCGCCTCCCGGGTTCAAGCGATTATCTAGCCTCAGCCTCCTAAGTAGCTGGGATTACAGGCACGCACCACCAAACCCAGCTAAGTTTTGTATTTTTAGTAAAGATGGGGTTTCACCATGTTGGCCAGGCTGGTCTCAAACTCCTGACCTCAAGCGATCCACCCGATTCAGCCTCCCAAAGTGCTGGGATTACAGGCGTGAGCCACCACGCCTGGTGCCATTAGGATTTTTTGTAGATATTGGCAAGCTGATTCTAAAATGTGAAAGGAGAAAGGATACGCACAAAAACCAATGAATCAGAATGAAGGGTCCAAAAACAGAACCAAACAAATATGGCTCACGAACTTTTTACAAAAGCAAAAGGATAATTCAATGGAGAAAATACAGTCTTTTCAATAAATGCTGCTGGGACAATTTAACATCCATATGAAAAAAAAAAAACTCAACCTTGAACTCTACCTGACACCATATTTTTTTGAAACTTCAAATAGATAGTAGACTTAAATGTAAAACGTAAAACTTTTAGAAAAAAAAATAGGAGAAAACCTTTGCAAACTTAAGTTATGCAAAAAATTCTTAGACGTAACACCAAAAGCACAATTCATAAAACAAAAAAAAAGAAAAACTGATAAATTGGCAGTTCATCAAGATTAAAAACTTTCGATCTCCAAAGGCACTGTTAAGAAGAGGGAAAGGCAAGCCAGGGACTGGGAGAAAAAGAGATGCAAATCACATATCTGACAAAGGTCCTCTATGCAGAATACAGAAAAAGAACTCTCGGGGCCGGGCGCAGTGGCTCACACTTGTAGTTCCAGCACTTTGGGAGGCTGAGGCAGGTGGATCACCTGAGGTCAAGAGTTCAAGACCAGCCTGACCAATATGGTGAAACCCCGTCTCTACTAGAAATACAAAAATTAGCCAGGCAGGGTGGCGTGTGTCTGTAGTCCCAGCTACTCGGGTGGCTGAGGCAGGAGAATTGCTTGAATCTGGGACGCGGAGGTTGCTGTGAGCCGAGATTGCGCCACTGCACTCCAGCCTGGGCAACAGAGCAACACTCCATCTCAAAACAAAAAACCTCTCAAAACTCTACCATAATTAAACAAATGGATTAAAAAATAAGCAAAAGATTTTGACACCAAAGAAGATGTACAGATGGCAAATGAGCACATGAAAAGATGCTCGACACCATTAGTCATTAGGGAAACACAAATGAAAGTCACGAGAGACCACTACTACACTCATTAGAATGGCTCAAGTTTTAAAAACAAAACAAAACAAAACAAAAAACAGATGAGGCCAAGGGCTAGTGAGGGTGCAGAGCAACTAGAACTCTGCTGGGCCTGAAGAACGGCTTATCCGCTTTAGAAGACGGTTTGGAGGTTTCCTATCACATGACCCAGCCATCTCACTCCCGGGTATTTAGCCAGGAGAAATGTAAACATATGTTTACACAAAAGCCTGTATGCCAATATCGATAGACGTTTCATTCATAATTGCTGAAAAATCAGGAAACAACACAAATGTCCTTCAACTGGTGAAAGTAAACAAATTGTGGTGTATCCACACGATGGAATACTACTCAGCCTTAAAAAGGAACACACTGTTGACACTTGCAACATAATGAAGTTCTCTGAAACGCATGACGCCAAGTGGAAAGAAGTTAGATCCAAAAGGCTACATACTGCATGAGTCCATTTACGTGACGTTCTGGAAGAGGCAAAAATATAGGGGCAGAGAACAGCTCAGAGGTCACCAGAGGTTAAACAAAAGGGAAACAGGGATGGGTTGAGGGTAGGGTTTGACTACAAGGGGCCAAGAGGCAGCTCAAGGGAATTTGGGGAGGAGATGGAACTCTCCTATGGTGATGGTTACACAAATCCGTGCATTTCTTAAAAACTCATGGAACTGTACTTCAAAAGAATGAGCTTTATGATATATTAATTTAAAAAACAAATTTTTAAAAATATTCATATCCTTTATCACCTGAGCAATTCTGTTTGAGACAGAGTCTCACTCTGCAGCCCAGGCTGGAGTGCAGTGGTGCGATCTTGGCTCACTGCTACCTCTGCCTCCCGGGTCCCGGTTCAAGCAATTCTCCTGCCTCAGCCTCCTGAGTAGCTGGGATTACAGGCACACGCCACCATGGCCAGCTAATTTTTTTTGTATTTTCGTAGAGACGGGGTTTCACCATGTTGGCCAGGCTGGTCTTGAACTCCTGACCTCGTGATCCACCCGCCTCAGCCTCCCAAAGTGCTAGGATTACAGGCGTGAGCCACTGTGCCTGGCTATCACCTCAGCAATTCTTGAAATGGCCATGAAGGCTGGGCACAGTGGCTCACACCTATAATCCCAGCACTTTGGGAGGCCAAGGCAGGGGGATCGCTTGAGCTAAGGAGTTTGAGACCAGCCTGGCCAACATGGCGAAACCCTGTCCCTACTAAAAAATACAAAAATCAGCTGGGTGTGGTGGTATTCGCCTGTAATCCCAGCTACGTAGGAAACTGAGGCATGGAAATCATTTGAACCCAGGACGCAGACATTGTGGTGAGCCGAGATCACATCACTGCATTCCCGCCTGGGCGACAGAGCGAGATGCTGTCTCCAAAACAAGCAAACAAAAAAGAAATGACCAGGGAGCTTGGACTGTCACAATTTGTATTTCATAGGGTTTTTGAGACCAAGTTGCACATTTTCCGAGATGATCCCAATGTGCAGTGTGGCTTATACTCATGAACTAATGAATCCTGGCATCCTTGTTTTGGTGAGACCACAGGGTACAGCTACAGGTCATGGCAGTATCTCATCTGAAAAAAAGTAAAAAAAAAAAAAAAAAAATTCCCCTGGTAATTACCCGGGGAACAAACAGGAGATCCTAGGAAAGGCAATGGAAATTTGGAAGGCAAGTCTTGGCCGGGCCTCACTTTCTTTATCCAAGGTGGTGGAAATGGCCTCTCCCTGGGCAGGCAGATCTGAAGACCTGAGAAAAACCAAACCTCAAACTCTACCTCTAAAGACATGGAACTAAGTAAGAACCTAGCCCTGGAGCCAGACAGGGACTCTCCCTGGAGAACAGCAGTTCCCAACCTTTTTGGCACCAGGGACTGGTTTTATGGAAGACAATTTTTCTACACATAGGAGGTGGGGGGTAGGGGGTGGTTTCACGATGAAACCGTTCCACCCCCGATCATCAGGCATTAGATTCTCATAAGGAAGGCGCAACCTAGATCCCTCACGTGTGCCGTTCACAACAGGGTTCTCGCTCCTGTGAGAATCTAATGCTGCTGTTGATCGGGCTGGACTCGGAGCTCAGACAGTAATGCTCGCTTGCTCACCACTCACCTCCCACTGCATAGCCCGGTTCCTAACAGGCCACAGACCCATGCTGGTCTGCTACCCAGGGGTTGGGGACCCTTGCGGTAGAGGGTCCCAAGAGGTTAGCAAGCGCCGGTGGGCTCTGAGAGCTGCCTTTGCCATGGCCAGCTGATATCCTTCTCTCTTTGTTATTTACTGTATTTGCTCATCCTCATACCTTGAATAAAATCTCACTGGCAGTCGGGCACATTGGCTCACGCCTGTAATCCCAGCACTTTGGGAGGCCGAGGCGGGTGGATCGCCTGAGCTCAGGAGTTCAAGACCAGCCTGGCCAACATGGTGAAACCACCCCCCTCCCTGGTGTCTACTAAAAAAAGTACAAAAATGAGCTGGGCATGGTAGCACATGCCTGTAATCCCAGCTACTCCGGAGACTGAGGCAGGAGAATCGCTTGAACCTGGGAGGCGGAGGTTGCAGTGAGCCGAGATTGCGCCACTGCACTCCAGTCTGGGCAACAGACAGAGAGAGTCTGTCTAAACAAACAAACAAACAAAAAATAAATAAATAAATAAATAAATAATAAATCTCACTGGCCAGCTGGCCTCAGAAGGGCTGTAAGGCAGTAAAGGCATGATTTGCGCTACAGAGGAGTTAGGAAAGCTGGCCCACTAAGGCCAGCACAGTGGTGGGACCCATTTACATGATTGCTAGTGGTTTATATAGCTTTCATGCTGGACCATACAAAACGGCCTCATATTTGTTTCCCCACGAGGGCCGAATCTCCTTGAAGGCACGTGTCTTCTGGTTTTATGTGTACGACAGGGCCTTCCCTACTGGAAAGGGCACAACCAATTCACTAAGATTGACTTGAGCAAATCTCACCAAGGGAGAAACCGCTAGGTGAGCCTGGTCTCCTGGGGGAAAAGAGCAGAGACTTCTGGCTCACCACATCTAAGAGCTGTAAGAGACCATATCATGCACTTCTCTCCTCTGCCATCCTCCTGGAATGCCTCTGCCTCCCAGCAAGCTCACGATGAGTTTGTGTAATCAAGAAGTCGGCAGACAGAGACAGTGAATTCTGTTTCAGGGACTTAAGCTGGGAGTTGCTGGCAAATCCCTGAACATCCAGCTTCAAAATGTTACGACCCCCAACATCACGTTGCAACTCTGAAAATCATGTTTCCTTGAGACAACTGATTTAATTTTCAGATATGCAGAGCTATTTTCTTTCTCTGGACCCAGGAGGGAAAATACACCAGAGAGAAGAAAGCAGAACAGAATGCTAGCATACATGCAACCCAGAGAGGAGACGGAGGGTTGAACAGGAAAAAGCAAACGCAGGGCGAGTGGAGCATATCCCTGACTCCTTTCTTTAGGGAAGTGTTACGTGGGCCCCATCCCAAAGGTTAGGGCTGTTCTGTACTTCATGCAGGTTCAAAGCCCAGTTCCACATCTTCCTCCTAACCCTTTCCTTCTCGAAGGCTGACTATTCCAGTAACTGCTGTCAATTTCCTCCCAGCTTCACAGGCTCAAATCCAGCCTTCCGTTCCTTATTAGGCACTTTTAGTAACAGGTAAGAGGTTGACCTGGGAGTGAATAAATGCAAAGGACTCCTAAAGATCCCAAGCACTCAAAACCAACGTGCCACCCTGTTGCATCCCCAGAAGGAGCTTCTGCAAAAATAACTTCTGCAAAACAAAGCAAAATAATAATATGAAAAGCGCCCAGGCTGTGTGGCTTCAGGCACAGACTCTTAAATCTTCGACTAATAAAAGCCTGGCAGGAATATCCTAATGAAGGCTGGTGCTACCCAAGCCACTTGTCTGTTCTTTCTGTTTCCCTAAAGCACATTAAAAACACATTTTCCAGTTTAATAGACTTACGAGCTGAAATGAATGTGTCAGAACGCTTATAAATATGATAGAACCTGCTAAGCAAGCAAATGTTAAATTTTGCATAAGGAGACTGTATCCCTAACTCCTCAGTAGATACTTAATGAATATTTCAAACAAAGCACCCCAGCAGCTGCTCTAAGGGCTCCAGATGAATTAAGTGGACTTTTATTACTGCCAGGACTCGTCCTCTTGCTTCCTCTCATTTTATCCATCTTCCTCCTTTGTATAAGACAAACATGGCGCCTCAGACGAACCAAGCTCCTGAAGTCTGGTCATGGAGTGATCAGAGTATGGGGCTGGTCAATGTACAGTGCTGAATACTGTCCCCCGCCAAAATTCATGTCTAGCCAGAACCTCAGAATATGACCTTACCTAGGCAGGGCACGGTGGCTCACGCCTATAATCCCAGCACTCCAGGAGGCCGAGGTGGGTGGATCACCTGAGGTCAGGAGTTCCAAACCAGCCTGGCCAACATGGTGAAACCCCATCTTTACTAAAGATACAAAAATTAGCTGGGGGTAGTGGCGTACACCTGTTTCCAGCTACTCAGGAAGCTGAGGCAGGAGAACTGCTTGAACCCAGGAGGCGGAGGTTGCAGTGAGCTGAGATTGCGCCACTGCACTCCAGCCTGGTGACAGAGTAAGGTTCCGTCTCAAAAAAAAAAGAAAAAAAAAAAGGAATATGACCTTACCTAGAAATTGGGTCTTTGCAGATGTAATTAGTTAAGAAGCAGTCATACAGGATTAAGTGAGCCCTAAATCCAATGACTAGTGTCTTTATGAGACAAAGGATAGGGAGTTTCGGGCATAGACACACTTCACAGGGATGAAGGTCACAATGTGGGCAGAGATTGAATTGATGCAGCTACAAGCCAGGAAACGCTGGGGGCCAAAAGAAGTTAGAAAATTTCCCTAGAATTTTCGAGACAGTGTGGCCCTGCTGACACCTTGATCTCAGACTTCCGGCCTCCAAAACTGTAAGGGAATACGTTTCTGCTGTTTTAAGCAGCTCTGTATAGTACAAGATAACCATCCCTTCTCTGAAGGGACCAGAGTGTTTCAGATTTTTCAGATTTTGGAATATTTGCATTATTTTACTGGCATCATTTACCAGTTGAGCATCCCAAATCTGAAAATGTGAAATCCAAAATGTTCCAAGGAGCATTTCCTTTGAGCATCATGTCAGCGTTCAAAAGGTTTTGGATTTGGGAGCATTTCAGATCTTGGATTTTCAGATTTGAGATGCTCAATATGTACTTTTTGTGACAGCAACAGGAAACTTACACAGTCAGGAGAGAACTTCTACACATTCAGATGTGTATTGCAATTATTTCCCCAGAAGTTACCTGAGCCGACTGTTTCAGGTGACAGTGGAAGCGGTCATCCCTTTAATGGTGCCATCCCTTTAACTTCATGATAGCATAGATGTACACCTGCCAGCAGTCTTAAAAGATCAGACTTGGAGCCATCTGACTTTTTTTTTTTTTTTTTTTTTTGAGACGGAGTTTTGCTCTTGTCGCCCAGGCTGGAGTGCAATGGCGTGGTCTCAGCTCACTGTAACCTCTACCTCCCAGGTTCAAGTGATTCTCCTGCCTTAGCCTCCCATGTAGCTGGGATTACAGGCATGTGCCAATACGCTCGGCTAATTTTTGCATTTTTAGTAGAGGCGGGGTTTCACCATGTTGACCAGGCTGGTCTCGAACTCCTGACCTTAGGTGATCCACCTGCCTCGGCCTCCCGAAGTGCTGGGATTACAGGCGTGAGCCACCGTGCCCGGCCCTGACTTTCTTTCTCGCTGCACTCTTTGAGTAACTTTTCAACTTCATTCTACTCTTTTTTCATCCTGCATACTCTGCATTCCCAGCCAATGCAGGTATGAGGCTAATGTAAGGAGGCAGCCATGCAGTGAGAGAATCTAGAAAGCAGAAACAAAGAGAACTCCTTTCTCCTGACACCTGGAATTCCTTGAAGCTAACTACTATCTCTGGAAGACAACTTCTCAAAAAATTGTTCAGCGCAACTATGGCCTGAATCACGTCCCCTGCTTCAAATTTCTATGTTGAAGACCTAATGCCCAGTACCTAAGAATGTAACTGTAAGGGAGATAGGATTTTTAAAGTGTTAATAAGGTTAAAATGAGGTCATTAGAGTGGGCCCTAATCCAATATGACTGGTGTCCCTATAAGAAAAGGAGATTGGGACACCGACAGGCACAGAGGAAAGACCACACTTTGGAAGGCCGAGGTGGGTGGATAGCTTGAGCCCAGGAGTTCAAGACCAGCCTGGGCAACACGGCAAAATGCCATCTCTACAAAAAATACAAAAATTAGCCAGGTGTGGTGGCGCACTCCTGTAGTCCCAGCTACTCCGGGGGCTGAGGTGAGAGGATAGCTTGAGCCCAGGAGATTGAGGCTACAGTGAGCCATGATCGCACCACTGCACTCCAGCCTAGGTGACACAGTGAAACCCTGTCTCAATAAAAAGACAGACCAGGTGAAGCCACAGGGAGACGACAGCCATCTACCAGCCAAGGAGAAAGGCCTCAGAAGAAACCGACCAATCTTGCCAACTATTAGTCTTGGACTTCCAGCCTCCAGAACTGTGAAAAAAATAAATTTCTGCAGTTTAAGCCACCCGGTTTGTGGTATTTTGCTACAGCAGCCC
The DNA here is from genome assembly GCF_029289425.2 of Pan paniscus. Taxonomy (NCBI): domain Eukaryota; kingdom Metazoa; phylum Chordata; class Mammalia; order Primates; family Hominidae; genus Pan; species Pan paniscus. The sequence goes on from NC_073268.2 coordinate 88,953,114, forward strand.
TAGCAAACACATGTAAGTGCCAAATTGCCTCTAGCCTCATGCCACATGAAAATTTGCTCTGAAATTACTGCCTGGCTTAGAAAATCAGGACTGTGTTTTTTTTTTAAAAGGCAGAAGCAGATAAAGTGCTATTTGAGTGCTCCATATTAGGCCAAATAGAACACTCTTCAGAAGCAAAAGACTCTATAAAGTGTACCCACCCTGATAATGTTCCCATGAGCTAGGACACTAACGGTCTCATGCTGCCTGCACAGAGCCCTGTCCAAGAAGGTATCTCTGCATTGTTTATTTAATATCCAGATGCGAAAAAGCTTCTGGCAGTTATTATTATTGAGCCCTTTGCCCTCCTGCAAAATATTTTTGTGCGGCACATTTTAACGCTGGTTTGCTTCATTCTATTTATTTATTTACTGAGACAGAGTCTCACTCTGTCGCCCAGGCTGGAGTGCAGTGGCACAATCTCAGCTCACTGCAGCCTCTGCCTCCTGGGTTCAAGTGATTCTCCTGCCTCAGCCTCCCAAGTAGCTATGATTACAGGCATGTGCCACCACGCCTGGCTAATTTTTGTATTATTATTTTTTTTTAGTAGAGACAGGGGTTTCACCATGTTGGCCAGGCTGGTCTCGAACTCCTGACCTGAGGTGATCCACCTGCCTCGGCCTCCCAAAGTGCTGGGATTACACGTGCATTCTCACACTTTAAATGAAGAAACCCAGGTTACGGGTCTTAGCCCAGAAAGGAGGTAGCAGCCAGGGCCTACCTATTTTTCAGTTCCTAGAGAACTCCTCTCAATTGGGCCAGGAGAAGATTTTAAAGTCTCCCCTAACCAAGCAGGTACAGGGAAAAAAATAAATAAATAAAACTCTGATTGCCAAAACCACATGCCAAGAAATTATATCTACATGAACTGTTGTGAAAATACTCTTTCATTTTTAGAGATCTTACCAATAAAAAGTCAAAATTAATAACATCTCAGAGACTTCCCCAAACACATTATTTCGGAAACCTAGTTATAAACACTCAGAATTTCTCCTAGGAGTTACACCTCACTCTCGATCAAATTTAAGATCACTAAATTTGACTGGAAATATCAGTGACAAAAGGAACATGTCCTTCAGCAAGACGTGGAAAGTTAGAAGATACAGAAAAAGAAAGGTAATAGGAACCGTGAAGCTGTTTAAATAAGTCGTCTTTGGCTTCCCTAGGCTTAGGCTATTCCAAGCAGTTTTAGCGCCAAGGAAAATTGGGAGTGGAATGTACGTGGCTGAGCTTATAGCGAGAACCAGCTGCTTCAGAGAAGAGATTGCATCCCACACAGCCTGGCTGCCCTCCCTAAGCCCCACACATTATGTCTAAAAAAAATGCAATCCTCCAAAGGCTAGCCAGTGTGAAAACCCACCTATTGGGTTCATTGTTGAACTAGAGAAACCGTTCCCAGTCAACAGACAAACACGTAAGCAGTAGTAAAACATGAAGTCAATGGCCAATACCTCCCTGTTCTTCAGTTCATCAAATCTTTTTCCAAAGGCACCTAAGGGAGGATGTTTAACAGGGAAAATGGGAGAAAGGGATGATTCCAAATACAAGATTAAAAGAGGACACTGTGATACCTGGAGAAGACAGAGTGTCTTGAGGTGGAGGAAGGGGATCAAAGAGCAACTGAACTCCATCGTGTTCCCGAACAGGACAAGCCCTGGGGTTGCTGATCCGGGGTTGGGCACTTGAGAAGCTTGAGCTAGAAAGGAAAATCATCTCCTGCAAGACCATTTCCACAGGAAGAGTGCCACGCAGCACATCAGAAGCAGAACCAATAAGGAATTCAAGATTTTGGAGTAGAAAACAAAGACTCTTAGCTAATGGCCAGTGACTGCAGTTCTATAATCTATAATCCACTTGACACCAGCTCGGCATCAGTTTCATTTTGCACAACATGGCTTTGATAATTGCATCAGATCTGCAAGGCTGTGTAGGTAGAATTCTTATTGCCAAGTGAATTTTCCTATAAGAATAGGGCATTAAGAGAAAAATCTGTTTCTTACCTGAGTGTCGTACAGCTTACGCTTCCCTGACTTGAGTACCCATTCACTTTTTCCCCCAACACTTCAGAAAGATTTACAGAAAATGCACAGATGGCACCTCACAACTGAATAATCTCCTAAAGTAAATCCACCTCTTGCTCTACCAGAAAATAATGCCTTCTCCTGGTCTTTCCACAGATACACAAAATGATAGGCAATTCTCCTATGCTAATAGACCAATGAAATTCACCAATAATAATAGTGATGACAAAGTTCACTAGTGAAGAGTATCTATAACTGCATCAGACCAATCTGGTTCAACTTTTATGTAACAAAGCTGTGAGCTGCTTTTCAGTTGCCATGGACCCTCAGGTCATGTAACCTAAGCATGCTCAGATGAACCAAGTGTACAAACACAGGGGGAACCTAAGTGCTGGGACAGAGGAGTGGGACTGAATTAAGAAGCAGACACCACATGGCAGGATCCAGGATCCAATCAGATTGAACTCTGGCATCACCCCATGACAGGATCCAATCAGATAATGCCTCCTAACATCACCTCATTGCAAGATCCAATCAGATCACACCTCATTACTTATGCTTATAAAACCCAACCCAACCCCTAGCTCAGGGAGACAGATTTGGGCATTCCCTCCTGTCTCCCTGCCAGTTGACTTGACTCCCAATAAAGCTGTTCTTCTCTCAAAAGCCAGTGCCATGGTATTGGCCTCTGTGTGCATCGGGCAGCAAGCCCGTTGATGCTTGGTAACATTTCAACTTCCTCCCCCAGAACATACTGCATATTTAAATGGAGCAATTAACAATTAGTAAGAGAATCAACTGATTCACTTTTAACTACCTTCTCTTTAGCCTACAGAGGATGCTATGAAGAAAAGAAAAAAATTCAACTTGACAGCTGAGTGGGGACAACTGAGACAGAGAAGCCCAAGATCTTGAACAACACTGGGGGTATGCAGCCATCTGGGGTGTGATGAAATATAACTTATAGTCCCTTGCCTTTCAAACACACACAAACATACACACACACACAGACTTTGCATAAAGTGCAAGAGGCTCGTGAGTCCTTTGGTACTCATGCATGGAGCCCAGACATAAAGAACTCCTGGCCTGATTTCTAGAATTTACTCAACAATATAACTGTCCACAGAGATGTAGATACTAAAATGCTCTGTGCCACATTCTTTGTAATAGCAAAGCATCAGAATTAACCTCATGGGCATCCAGAGAGGGCTAATTAGGTAGCATCATGGCCAATAACAAGAATGGGATGGATCTATGAGCACCTCAGGAAAAAAATACCCAAGGGTACTGTTAAGTGCAAAAACATATGATACAGAACAATGGGTCAAGTGTGATTATAGAAACATGATAGTTCTGAAAGGATGCACAAGAAACTAGAAACGATGTTTGTGTCTGAGATGGGGGGACTGGACCATAAGGGATTTGAAGGTGGAAGAAAAATTACTTTTAACCGATGTCATTATATTTTTAATTAAAAGAAAGCTAATTGGAGATGGATGGATGGATGGATGGGAGAGAGAATGAAAGAAAGAGAGACTGAGAGATTTAAAGGAACTTCTTCTGGCCTACCTAAGTCCCAAAATATCCCCAGCCTTGAGAATAGCTGATATCAGAAAACATTGCACACTAAGACCTAAATAGGAAAGTATCTCATAAATGCTTTTCCCAGCTCAGGCTGCCGTCACTGCTGCTGCTCCTCAGAGCAGCTGAACTCCTCTCCCAGAGTGTGGCCTTTCTAGTCCTTCCTCTGGCCGAACCAATTATGGGACATTACAACAGCAGCACCAATATGATGTTTTAAAGGCTAATGTTATTCACTAAATACCCATTAAACCCATCTCCTTGCTCCATTTACAGCAAGCTTAAGGGCAAATCCAGATGGTACAAATAATGCATATTCAGGCTCCATCTGCATGAAGCCAGTTATCAAATAGCCATTATCAGTTTTGGAGTCCTCAGGTGCCTGACACCCACAGGTGTGTCCAGGTGAGAAGAACAGCGACCTTTCAAGAGATGGCTGGGAGATCATCTTTGTGCTTCCCCCAGAGCTGCATTTGCTTTTGTAGCTGAACAGCTAGCAACGGTTACAAGGGTTGCTTGGTAACCTGGTAACAGGCTGTGCCTAGTGTTCTTGAGCAAGGGGACAGGGTTACATCTCCCTCCCACACACCTCATTCCCCTACCACTTAACTCTGGGTTGGCCAAGAAGACGAAGACCCAGCAGTCCCCAGAGGCTGTCCTGCAGAGCCAACTCCCCTGACCCCGTCCCGGCTGTGACTCCATTGGAAAATGTCCATCCAAGGGCTTGCCAATGTTTACCTTTTTTGACTGACAGGCACTGAATTCACTGTACCACCTTCCCCCAACCCCACCAGCCCATGGCCCTGAAGATAGAAAAATCAGATAAAGTCTGGCCAACTTTTATACCCTAGAGAAGACTCACAATCAGGATCATAAGGTCTTCAAAGGGGAACCCAGGAGCCCAGCGCAGTCATGTGAGTGAAAATAGACAGAAAAGGCCTGTGGCCTTGTGTTCAGAACTCAGCATGAAAAATGTCAAGTTTTACTTGAATACAGTGCTCTACTGTGTCACCAGACAGTCCTTGATTATGTTCCAGTAAAAAGAGAAGATGATACCTAAAGCGTTCTGATGGGTATAAGTGACAAGTGTGATTGGAGGCAGGAGGAAGATTTGTCATTCTAACCCTCTATGATTTAAGCTCACATTGGATGAAATTTTTATTTCCTGGTTCCATCCCACGTAGGAAGTTGTGGGCGGCAGTGAGGATTAACCCAAATGGAGAAGACATTTGAGTTCTCCATGAATAATTCATGCAGGACATAATCTGAACACAGATACCAGAGCCCTGGCTGCAGCATAGCTGTAACTTTTGTACATTTGCTCTCCCTAAGGGGTAGAGATCATCTTAGCATAGAGATGGCAAAAAGATTCAATTAAAATGCCAGCATGGAAATGGGAAAGGACTATTCTCCCTGAAATCACTCCTGTGAACACAGTGACTGGTCACCAATTTGTTTTTCCTTAATTCACTCAGGAGAGCACTCCACATAAGCGAGGAGGGGCCCATTCTCCACAGCATCCTGGCATGGTTTTCGTCCCCGGGGTCTTGCAGGATTAAATGGGGAACTTCTACATAAATCCAAAGGGGAAAAAAAGGCATCCAACTCTCCTCATGCTCACTGGCCCTTAAACTAGCCAAGTGTCCTTAGTAAACAATGAGGGGCAAGAAGGAGAGGCGTCTGACCGCGAGGCTGGAAAACAATGTATTGCATTCCATCTTCAACAACTTCTCAAAGGGCAACAGCCCACTCTGCATCTCTCCCCACCCAGCTTCAGTAATTGCTGTCTGATTCCTCTTGAGGGACGCATTCCCTCTAACTCAGAGAAAAGGCATGACTATGCTGTCAGCATCTTTAGCTTTTCTGGCTCCAAACTGAATCAGTGAGAGAAACGTCCACAGTTGGCCAGGTGCAGTGGCTCATGCCTGTAATTCCAGCACTTTGGGAAGCTGAGGCAGGCAGATCACCTGAAGTCAGGAGTTCAAGACCAGCCTGGCCAAATTGGTGAAACACCATCTCTACTAAAAGTACAAAAAATTAGCCAGGCATGGACCTGTAGTCCCAGCTACTTGGGAAGTCGAGGCAGGAGAATCCCTTGAACCTGAAAGGTGGAAGTTGCAGTGGGCTGAGATCGCGCCACTGCACTCCAGCCTGAGCGACAGAGCAAGACTCCATCTCGGGGGAAAAAAAAAAAAATCCACAGCAGTCTGCCGAGGTAAATCAAAAAGATGTAAATTACAACACAAATGAAAAGGAGTATTCAGGGTTCATCAGAGAGGGGGACACTGAGGGACAAATGCTGGTACTCTCTAACCCAAAGCAGCCCCATCACCATCAGAGTGACCCCATTGTCCACCTGTCCAAGTCGAAAAGATGATCAAAATGTACCGTTACCTTCTGTAGACTAAGCATGTGGTTTGGACAACAAATGAGAAATGAAGGTGCTGGGCCAGATGCCAGTTTAGCTCCATGCAGTAGTAGGGTGAGTGATTCGGAGGGATAGGACAGTGCTGGCATTTCTCTCACTATTCATCCTACCACCAGCCCCCACGTCCATATTGCCTGACTCAGCTCAGTGTCTGCAGCAAAGAGCTTGCCTGAAAGAAGCCCAGCTCTACCTATCCGGATGGAAAGTTCACTCTCAGGGAAGAGCAGCGCGGGACCCTCAGGATCAGACTTCTTCTTCAACAACGTAGAGCCGAAGTTCAGTGCCAGGGCCGTCTGGGGGTCTTCTGCTGCACCCTGAAACAAGAAGCGGTAACATCACTAGAGCACCACTACTGTGTTAATTCCCCAGATGCTTCTGGCTCACAGGCGCCAAGGCAACTTGCCAGTCTCTACCAAGACCACCACAGCTGAGCCAGTCCTCCGGCCAACCCAGTTGCCAGGCCATGCTGGGTCTTTAGGAAGATGACAAACTTTCCAGGTATAGGACTTTAGTGGTTACAAAAAAGAAAAAAACAACACGATCTAAAAAGTCAGTGCTGTTCCTAAAAATGGGGAAAATATATACCAGGAAAGATTGGGACCCAAACACCAAAACTCCACTGCAAGCGTCATCGCCGCACACACACAAAACCCCACTGCAAGCATCATCGCCTCACACACACAAAACCCCACTGCAAGCGTCATCGCCGCACACATACCAAACCCCACTGCAAGCGTCATCGCCGCACACACACAAACCCCACTGCAAGCGTCATCGCCGCACACACACAAACCCCACTGCAAGCGTCATCGCCGCACGCACACAAAACCCCACTGCAAGCGTCATCGCTGCACGCACACAAAACCCCACTGCAAGCGTCATCGCCGCACACACACAAAACCCCACTGCAAGCATCATCACTGCCAGGCAAATGAGCAATGAAGTTGGTTCCTGATCTATCAAAAGAAGTCCATATGGCAGGTTCACGTGAATGGCAGTCTCAGCACAGGAACCACGGTCAACTTATTTGGAATTCACCATCTCCACATCTTCACGTGTCTCATGAGATCAAAAGAGGAGATCCAAACAAAAGCATCTCAAAGGAAGGAAGCAGTGCGAGTTGCAGAGAATGCACACATATTTAGAGTTAACTCCAGATGACCTTAAAACAATCATGTCATTCTTCAGCTTTGTCCTAACTAGTTAAGCACTGATCAGTTTGACTGTTTCGCATTAACCAGGCAAAATCGTGCATTTGATCCTCACATTTATTTGACAAATATTAATTAACTGCCAACTCTGTGTATATTTAGTGAAAGAGACAAAGTCCCGGTTCTTCTGAAGCTTGTGTTCCGCTTGGGAGTAAATAAATGAATCCACAATGGGGTGGTAAGCTTCTCTTCCAAAGGCATCATCTGGAAGCCCCAACCCCGCTGACCACTTACAAATGCACAGGATCTCAACAGGAACAACAAGGCAGAGGAGAGACTCAACCAACTACACAAGCACCTCCACTTTCATCCAAACACCTCAAAGCTAAGGGAAGGGAGGCAGAATCATCTCAATTGGCAAAAAATAGTAGATATTTCTTGAAACCTAGGTGTCTCTGTCTGTTCAGGCTGCCATAAAATAAAAGACCATACACTGGGCAGCTTTTTTTTTTTTTTTTTTTTTGAGACAGAGTTTCACTCTGTCACCTAGGCTGGAGTGCAGTGGTGCAATCTCAGCTCACAGCAACCTCTGCCCCACCGTGTTCAAGCAATTCTCCTGCCTCAGCCTCCCGAGTAGCTGGGATCACAGGCACTCACCACCACGCCGGGCTAATCTTTGTGTTTTTAGTGGAGATAGGGTTTCACCATGTTGGCCAGGCTGGTCTCAAACTCCTGACCTCAAGTGATCCACCTGCCTCGGCCTCCCAAAGTGCTGGGATTACAGGTGTGGGCCACTGCACCTGGCCAGCTTTTAAACAACAGAAATGTATCACAGTTTCTGGAGGCAGGAAATTCCAATCAAGGTACCAGCAGAGTCAGTGACTGGTGAGAGCCTGCTTCTTGGTTCACGATGGCACAGGCTAGCTATGGAAGGGGCAATGGGTCTCTTTCACACGTCTTTTATTATGGCATTAATCCCACTCATGAGGGTTCTACCCTCATAATCTAATGATCACCCAAAGGTCCCACCTCCTAATACAATCACTGTGGCAGTTAGGATATCAACATAGGAATTCTGAGGGGATGCAAACATTTTCAGGCCACAGCACCAAGCAAAAATAGGTCCAAACAAACACAAGTTTTCATTTAAAACATGTGTCTCTAATGCGGGAGAGGAGAAGGCTTAAAATCTAATCACATAAATGCATCCATTTATTTAAAAAAATACTAAAACAATTTTCTTGGATAAGTTCCTTTCATGAAGGAATCTCACAAAAGGGATACCAGGCTGCTGTGACACACACACACACACACACACACACACACACACCCCTTCTTGTTTTTTCACTGTCATGATGATGAGAGTTAAGAAAGAGAACCTAATGATTCAGATCTTTTATTTCATTATCTGCTTCCAACCAAATGTTGAAAATGAACACATATGCCCTTCCTCTCATCTATTCTCATTTGTCTAGACATCGCTATTGTCATCACTTATTTGCGATGTCCTCTATGAATGTCCTTTAATAAAGGTGCCAACACCCCCATGTAACATTGTTTCAACTAAACGAACAAACAAAAAAAAGCCTCCTGCCCCTGTTTGAGCTACCCTTGTACAAGTTTTCAGTCCCCTTTGGGTATCCACCTCTTCTGTCACATAAAGGCAGCTGCCCTGCAGTATCACGGTTAAGGTAGACCTACAGATGGCCAGAATCCTGGGAACAGAGAGGCTTTGGGAAGGCCGGTCTCTGCCTCTGTAGAAACCTCCCTCCCTAACCCTGCTGACACCTGGTGTCTGTGTGATATGCCACGGGCCATGGAGTCACAGCTCTTTGTTTGTTCATATGCTTTAATTATTTCTAATTCTACATCTCCTGCTGACATCCGAGGAATCACTGCAGCAATAAAAGATATGTTTCACTATGAAAGTATGTCAGCTGATTTTCCTTCCTTTGTCTTCTTTCTTTTTATAATGTGATTGATGCGTAACTGGGGGAAGGAATAAAAGGAGAACCATTTCATTACAGAAGAAATGCCGCAGCATTAATACGCATTAAGCTGCAACTGTGTATTTGATTGAAGCCCATCTGGTAAGGTGCAGCTTACAGAGACCCTGGTTTTCATTTAGAACATTTATTTTCAATTATGTGATTTTTGTCCCCCCCCACCCAGAAGACACTGAGCACTGGGCATTTTGGAATGTCATAACTGGGGGGCTGAGCATGCTGCTGATATCTCTAGTGGGTAGAGACCACGGATGCTATGAAATATTCAACAATGCATAGGACAGCCCCCACAACAGAGAATGAGCCAGGGCCAGGCACAGTGGCTCATGCCTATAATCCCAGCACTTCTGAAGGCCAAGGCGGGAGGATCACTTGAGCCCGGGAGTTCGAGACCAGCCTAAGCAACATAGTGAGGCCCCATCTCTTAAAAAAAAAAAAAAAAATTAGCCAGGTATGATGGCACATGCCTGTAGTCTCAAGCTACTTGGGAGGCTGTGGCAGGAGGACTGCTTAAGCCCAGGAAGGTGAGGCTGCAGCGGGCCAAGATCACACTACTGCACTCCAGCCTGGGCAATGGAGAGTGACCCTGTCACCAAAAAAAAAAAAAAAAAAAAAGCCAGCAAAATGTCAATAGTGCTGAGCTTCAGATACCTGCTTTAGAAAGAGTTACGATGATCAATCAGGACGCCACAGCTCCCTGTAATGCTGGAAACTCACAGACCCTCTTTTTACTGTAAAGAGAAGAATTTTGCTAGTTTCTCTAGGAAGACTCCCTGCCCACCTTCACGCATCCCATAGATTTCTGTTAAGTGTCAACTCTGTATCAGAGATGCTCCAGGTACTGGCAACTCAAAAAAGCCAAGTCTCCTGTCCTCATGAATCCTACATTCTCCTTCGAGAGACAGATGATAATAAACCCATCATGATAAACTAAAAAATAAGAGTGTCAGGTAGTGATAATGCCAAAAGAAAAATAAGCCGTATCTGTAATTCACAGCCATCCAAAACATTGCCTGGCACAAACCAGAACCCAGCCCATCTAATACAGGCTGGTTTCTGGTTTGTGCCGCGTGATGTTCCAAGCATTTTACATGTACTAGCCCATTATTAACTGTAAAGACAGAGTGTTCCTTTAGGGAAGATGCCAAGAGAGGTCTTTGTGGGAAGATGGTATTTGTTCTTCCCTTACTTTCAGGTTTTTGCTCAAACACTGACTCCCTCTTCCCCTCCATCTCTTTTCACCTTTCTATCAATCTATATTCTGTGGGTTGCATTGCTTTATTTCGGCGTTTTCGGGGCAGGGAGACGAGCACTAAGAAAATCCCGCCCTAACTTCACTTAGAAGCTGCCCTTTTAAAAGCTAGACAGAGATCCGTTATCTCCACCTGTACCCACTCCCGCCTGTACCCCCCGCTTCCCCCATGTGCTCCCTCCAACATTTAGCCTTCAGAACAACCAGGGTCAGCTATGCAGCGTGGGAGCTACAGAAAGTATCTCCGGAGTAATGCCAAGGACAGCTCCTTCGCTATCTCCATACCTGGCAAAACCTCCACCCGCCTCTGATCCCAGGCACTGGCCTCCCAGGGCTCTTTTTAGACACCTTTCCAGGATTCTCAACATTCCTCCAACTCTCAATTATTGATAGGGAAGAGGGATACATCCCTCTGAATTTCAAGAAACAGCATGGAGGGAGATGCCAGCTCGCTTTGCTAGCTTTATCATAGCGTCCCTGGCGGTGGGGGAAAGTCAGAAGCTCCTGCTGTGGCAAAGTGGCTCTCAACCTGCTGGGCTGACATGCCCCGCATATCCCCCACCCCCCTGCTGCCATGGAGCCCCATCTGCTCACTGGGCATGGGGACTGCAGGTTGAGGGCACTGGAGCTTTTTACCAGGACACCTAAAATAAATACAGCCTTGGCCCGTGCATGAGGAACCAAGGCCCTCAGGGAGAAATTCCTTCTCTACATCCCTCTCTTCTTTACTTGATATTGTTGTTTACATTTCTGGTTTGGTTTGGTTTGATTTGGTTTTCATCTCTGCAATGCCTTTCTATCCATATTACCTCACTCAATCCTTATAGCCCTGCAAGGTCGGCAAAGTGCGAGCGTGATCCTTCTTAGGGCAAACACGTGACCAACGCAAGCTGTTCTTGACTTTCCACAGCAGCCCCGACAGTCTGCTCTGCTGCCCATCAGAGGGTCAGTGAGTCACTCTTTCCCGTCTCCACAACACACAGTGCTTCAGGTAGGCCTCTGGGGCTTTGAATAGTTCAAGTGTGCTGTGTCACCTTGCAGCTCCCAAATGTCAAGGTGTCAAATACAAGGGCTCTTTCTCCAGCTGCAAGGTCACCCCCTCTCCTTCTCCATTGTTCCCTCTCCTGATCCTCTTTCCCTGTCCTTCTTCCCACATCCCCACCCACTCCAAACCCAGCTCAGTACAGAAAGCAGGGTGTGGGCCAATGGAGGCATGAGGTACCACTCACCCACCACCCAGGGCCACGGAACTTGAGACTCCTGTCCTCTTAGAATGGAATTATTATCATAATGATTCTTCTTCTCGGTGGGGGGCCAATCCCTGGCTCGGAATAAACAGAGCAACTTCCACCCACTTTGGAAAGGCCATGCAGAAAGGCAGGAGCTGAAGAAGAAAGATAGCACTTTCCAGAAAAAAAAGAGAGGAAATAGAGAGAAAAAGAAAGAAAGATGATGAAATAATGTGAAGGAGGTGAGGGGGGCAGGAGGTAGGAAAGCAGCTCTGCAACATGCCTTACATTAAACCAAAAAGGCTTAACAATACGTATATCTCCTTCAAGAAATAAAATCCTGGGGCTGTGCAGTGTGGCCTGCTGTCCCAGGCAGGAGGAGGGCAACTGTTAGTGGCTGATGTCTCCAGAGCCCCCCAAAAGAAACAAGTCACCTGAGAAACAGGCCAGAGCATCACTGAAGGGACAGAGCTACCTGCATATTAAGTCTACAAGGGCGAACTAAGGCCCCGCCTACAAAGCACATTGGGTGTCATAGAACCGCAGACCCTGCAGCCCTCAAACCTTGCTGCAAGCAGCTTGGTGCATCTGCTCCAGGTCCCAGTACCAACCTTCAATAGGTCTTAAGTCCCATCACCTCCTTTCTGGCTCTTCCTCACTGGGGTGAGTCATTGCTACTAACAACCGTGTCCGAGGATGGCAAAACAAAGCAACCTGTGATGCTTGCCAGCGTCTGGGAGGCAAACCTGACCTCCGCCAAACCCGCACACACCTTCTATTGCATGGATTCAGGACGGGGGAGCTCTGCTCATTTTGTTCTGAGGTTTCATTCAACTAAGGCTGTGATGACCCTGCACGTTGCTGGCCCATGAAGGGCAGTCTCTTCGTTTTTTTAAATTTTGTATTTGTTATTTTTGAGAGACAGAGTCTCACTCTGTTGCCCAGGCTGGAGTGCAGTGGTGTGATCTCGGCTCACTGCAACCTCTGCCTCCCTAATTAAAGTGATTCTCCTGTCTCAGCTTCCCAGTAGCTGGGATTACAGGTGCCCGCCACCATGCCCGGCTAATATTTGTATTTTTAGTAGAAACAGGGTTTCACCATGTTGGCCAGGCTGGTCTCAAACTCCTGACCTCAAGTGATCCGAGGAAGGCAGTCTCTTTAATTGAAGCTTGTCAACAAGTCAGAGCTCCCTGAGGAAAGGCCAAGGTCAGGGGACTAATTGGTGCCCCCTGCCAGCTACAGCTACATGGAAGCCAAGTGTTACACGCCAGTGGAAAAGGGTACAGGGATCTCAAGAGGAGCCACCCAAGGGGCTTGGGACGTGCAGTTGCCAGAGAAGGGGCTGGCGGGTGGCCTGCCTGGGGCCCAGCATAGGTGCTGCCTCCTCCTATTCCCCAGCCTCTGCCTCCTGCCATCCTCACTTAACCCCAGACACACAAGGCAACGTTCAATAATTGATGCTGTTTTTATTACTGAGAAGTTGCCATAATAATGACACTCGTAACACAATCTTTTAAATTATTCCACATAATGGAAAAAAAATTAAATGTCGCCCCTGATCAACAGTCAGAATATGGATGGTGCTTACATAACGCATGACCTTCTCTCCTCGGGAGCCCGGCAGCAGGCAGCTGCCCAGGGCCAGGCTGGCTCCCGGTGATGAGCAGCCAGCTAAGAAGCAAACAGGGACACGGAGTGGCACAGACACTGAGGCAGAGGGCACAGTCCTGCCTCGGGTATCAGGCAGGTCACTGCTGTCTTCTTTGCCCTGGTTAACCTATACATTCAGGGATCATGGGTCATAGTCAGAATCCCTAAAGACAAGGAGGATGACGGTTTAAGTACTTGGTCTCTCCTGGTTTTTTACTGCAATTCTTGCCTTGTCCAAAGCACTAGGATTGTACCTCTAACTCAGCTTCAGTTCATTCCCTGTACAGTAATAATGCTATATCCAATCAGTGGACAGCAAGGCAGGTTTTCAAGCTTTGAATTATTCTACACTTGAGGTTTTTAAAATCTTGGCCAAAGAAGCCTGAGCTCCTTCCTCCAGGAAGCCTTCCTAGATGTACTCAACCTAGTATGGATCAAATGTACTCCCTTCCATCCTCCCCTGGTATCCTGAATAGGCTTTAACTTTTCAGTTCTCTTTTTTTTGTTTGTTTTTTTTGTTTGAGACTTTCTTGTTCTGTCGCCCAAGATGGAGTGCAGTGGTGCAATCTCAGCTCACTGCAACCTCTGTCTCACAGGTTCAAGCAATTCTCCTGCCTCAGCCTCTCGAGTAGTTGGGACTACAAGCACGCAACACCACGTCTGGCTAATTTTTTTTTTTTTTTCCAGTAGAGATGAGGTTTCATCATGTTGGCCAGGCTGGTCTCACACTCCTGACCTCAAGTGATCCATCCTCCGCAGCCTTCCAAAGTGCTGGGATTACAGGTGTAAGCCGCAGCGCCCAGCTGACTTTTCAGTTTTCTTAACCATCTCAAAGCCATGAGGCTCAAAATGGCAGCTGTGTCTCGCGGCCCTACTGTCAGGGCCCAGCACAAGGTCTGTGTTCAATAATTCAATTAATTTATCTGAATGAACTAAATGACAGAGGCTCCAAAATAAGAGGGAAATGTTGCATAATACAGAACACACCGATCTAGGGTAACCACAAGTGGTTAGGCCCTGAGAAAAGAGAGGATTGGTGCACAGAGGGGAAGAAAAGGCTTAAAAGAATTAAAGATGTTCTAGCTAATGCCAAAAAGCGTGACGTTCCATCCACCCTGCCGTCTATCCTCTTGATGATTAAGATAATCAATATCAGCCCTGCGACCACAAGAGGACGGGTAGATACCTATCCTATGACTCCCCAGTGAAAGCTTCCATCTCCATCCCCCTTTCTGGCATAAATAGTCAGAGTGGGACAGCCTAGCTCACTCCCTTTTAAGGTAAGATCTTTCCACCCTGAAGCCCACGATCCCTCCAATGCCACATCTTCCAGCTTCGTCCCCATCACCTTCATGACCTTAACATGAAGCTTCACAATGGTGGAAGTTAATTACGAACTTCTAGCTATATTTAAGCTACATAAGTACGCCATTACTCAAACTATCTTGTGAGAGACAAAACCTTTTCCTAGTCCTGATGCCAAAGTTCTATTCAAAATCAAGCGTATTTAAGCACATAAAACAGATTTGAAAGCATCACACAGCTCTGCAGAGATACAGCTCTATGAGAATCTGCAGATAGCCCTCCAGTAGCCATTCCAGGTAAGCAGCCCTGAGCTTGTATTCCAAAGAGCCAGGTCTCCTACTAGCACGGCTGAGAGAGAGGTAGAGCTTGGCAGAGTTTTCCAAAGCATTATGCTTTTTCTTTTAGCTCAAAAATATCATTTTCCTTAAAACAGTAATAGAAATCCAAAAGAACACAAGTAACCGAAGTATAATGAAGTATTTCTTTTCTAATCTTCCATGATTATCCAACACTCTTAATCTAATCCTAGACTTAGTCCCAGACTTTATTAAAATGCACCCATATAATCCACTCTGAGCTTTTTCTGGCTTCTCAACAGACTGAGAACCTCCAGCTGGTGTTTATCAATAAAGTTTTTCTGACCTATGTTATCCTTTTGGAGGATGTTAGATGCCTTCAAAAATCCATCAAAAGCCACAATTTCTCTTTCCTAAAAATGTGTATGTATCGCACAACTATTGCTAGGTAGCAAAACACCCCAAAACTTAGTGGTTTAAAAAAACAGCCGGTTATTATTGTTCTATGGTCAACTGGGCATGGCTGCTCATCCACCTGGGCTCACTGGTGCATCTGAGGTCAGCTGGTGGCTCATCGAGGGGCTGGATGGTCTAAGATGGCACATGCACCTGGCAGCCAGCAGGCAGTTGGCCAGGAGTTGACGGGAAAACACTGATTCTTCTTGGTGGGGCCTGTCATCTTCCAGCAGACTAGATGGAGCTCATTCGTATGCTAACCTCAGCATCCAATGTCAAATGCTTTTCAAGTCTCTACATCACAGAGGCCAAAGCATCATCCCAGTGGCCAAAGCAAGTAAATGGGTATCCACATTGAAGGGTTGGATGAATCAATGGTACTTTTTGTTGGGAGGACCTGCAATGTCACATTGTCAGGTACGGATGCTGACGGGGAAATTTGTGGCTATTTTGCCATTTATTGCAGTACATATGCACAGACATACAAAATGTTGTGTGTAATATGAAGAACCCCAGGAATTCCCTGCAGCTCTCCATGGATCCAGACTAGAAACAATTGCTTTAGCTTAAACCCACAAACTCAATCTCATTCACCTAAAATAGGGCTTCTCCAATGAGGACACAAGGATACATTCTTAGAGGTCTGAAAGTTTTACACAGATTTTTTAAAATTTCGGCCAGGCGCCGCAGCTCATGCCTGTAATCCCAGCACTTTGGGAGGCCAAGGCAGATGGATCGCCTCAGGTCAGAAGTTCGAGAACAGTCTGGCCAACATGGCAAAATCCCATCTCTACTAAAAATATAAAAATTAGCCAGGCGTGGTAGTGCACACCTGTAGTCCCAGCTACTGGGGAGGCTGAGGCAGGAGAATCTCTTGAACCCAGGAGACAGAGGTTGCAGTGACCCAAGATGGTGCCACTGCACTCCAGCCTGGGCGACAAAGGGAGACCCTGTCTCAAAAAAAAACAAACAAAAATTAGCCAGGCGTGATGGCTTGCGCCTATAATCCCAGCTATTCAGGAGGCTAAGGCAGGAGAATCGCTTGAACCTAGAGGGGTGAGGAGGTTACAGCGAGCTGAGATTGCACCACTTCACTCCAGCCTGGGCGAAAGAGCAAAACTCCGTCTCAACATCATCAACAACAAAAATAGACACATAGACCGATGGAACAGAATAGAAACCCCAGAAATAAACCCAAATACTTAAAGCCAACTGATCTTCTACAAAGCCAACAAAAACATAAAGTGGGGAAAGGACACCCTTTTTAACAAATGGTGCTGGGATAATTGGCTAAGCACATATAGGAGAATGAAACTGGATCCTCATCTCTCACCTTATACAAAAATCAACTCAAGATGGATTAAGCACTTTAAGATGTGAAACTATAAAAATTCTAGAAGATAACATTGGAAAAACCCTTCTAGACACTGGTTTAGGCAAGGATTTCAAGACCAAGAACCCAAAAGCAAATGCAATAAAAACAAATATAAATAGCTGGGACTTAAAGAGCTTTTGCACAGCAAAAGGAACAATCAGCAGAGTAAAGAGACAACCCACAAAGTGGGAGAAAATCTTCACAATCTATACATCTGACAAAGGACCAATATCCAGGATCTACAATAAACTCAAATCAGTAAGAAAAAAACAAACAATCCCATCCAAAAGTGAGCTAAGGACATGAATAGACAATTCTCAAAAGAAGATGGCCCGGCACAGTGGCTCACACCTGTAATCCCAGCACTTTGCGAGGCCAAGGAAGGCATATCACCTGGGATGAGGAATTCGAGACCAGCCTGGCCAACATGGCGAAACCCCGTCTCTACGAAAAATACAAAAATTAGCCGGGTGTGATGGCATGCACCTGTAACCTCAGCTACTCGGGAGGCTGAGGCGCAAGAATCGCTTGAACCTGGGAGGCGGAGGTTGCAGTGAGCCAAGAATGTGCCACTGCACTCCAGCCTGGGCGACAGAGCGAGACTCTGTCTTAAAAAAAAGAAAAAAGAAAAAAAAAAAAAAAGAAGATACACAAATGGCCAAGAAACATACGAAAAAATGCTCAACATCACCAATGATCAGGGAAATGCAAATCAAAACCACAATGCAATAGCACCTTAATCCTGCAAGAATGACCATAATAAAAAAAATTTTGAAAAGTAGATGTTTGCATAGATGTGGTGATCAGAGAACACTTCTACAATGCTGCTGGAAATGTAAACTAGTACAACTACTATGGAAAATAGTGTGGGGATTCCTTAAAGAATTAAAAGTACAAATACCATTTGATCCAGCAATCCTACTACTGAGTATCTAGCCAGAGGAAAAGAGGTCATCACATGAAAAAGATACTTGCACATGCATGTTTGTAGCAGCACAATTTACAACTGCAAAATCATGGAATCAACCCAAATGCCCATCAGTCAATGAGTGGACAAAGAAACTGGTGTACGTATGTGTATATATATATATGATCGAATACTACTCAGCCATAAGAATGATTGAATTAACAGCATTCGCAGCGACCTGGATGAGATTGGTGACTATTACTCTAAGTGAAGTAACTCAAGAATGGAAAACCAAACATCATATATTCTCACTGATATGTGGGAGCTAAGCTATAAGGACACAAAGGCATAAAGATGATACAACGGACTTTGGGAACTTGGGGGGAAGGGTGGCAGAGGGAAGAGGGATAAAAGACTACAAACAGGGTGCTGTATACTGCTCGGGTGATGGGTGCACCAAAGTCTCACAAACCACCACTAAAGAACTTACTCATGTAACCAAATACCACCTGTACCCCAATAACCTATGGAAAAAAAATTTTTAAATATATACTAATATTGAGAACCTAACAATGATTCTTCTAAGCTCAAAAATCACAAAAACTATTTAAGTCACCACTCTCTGTGCCTCCAGTGGTCAAAGTAGGAGCCAAGAGTCCATGTGTACCTCTGTACATGGACAAAATCTCCTTAATGCCTCATTCTGTCTTAAACCACAATTTCCCAGAGTTCCCTGCTTCGTGAGATGCTCCAAGGGAAAGATTCTGCAGACAAATATGTTTGGTGAGGTCTATTTCATAAGCAGATAAAGATTCTGAGAAATCCCGCAGTAAAGAACAGGGTTTTGTTTAATCCTGTATTTCCCATACTTATTTGGCCACATATAAAGCCTATTCATACTCAGCAGATGAATTTTTAGGGGTCAGTGTTTAATGCAATTCTATTCTGTATTCAATGAGCAGAATACTCAGCAAAATATTTCTCCTTACACAGCAGCATGATCATATTTATCCAGGGGAAAAGGCACTGAAACCCTTGGCCTCAAAATGTCTATCACTTTCACAAATAAATGTCTTTGTTTACCATCATTAAAAAATGATTCAGTAGCATACATCATAGATAGATAGATAAATAGATAAAAATGATTCAGTAGCATTTATCATAGATAGATGGATGGATAGGTAGCCTCTTGTATAGGTAGGTAGGTAGGTAGGTAGGTAGGTAGATAGACAGATAGATAGATAAATAGTCTCTTGTAGTCATACCAGCTGGAGATTATAAAAACCAAGAAGGTAATTTTTCTATAAAACCCAGCCCTTAGGCTGGATGTGGTGGTTCACGCCTGTAATCCCAGCACTTTGGGAGGCTGAGGCAGGAGAATCCCTTGACCCCACGAGTTTGAGACCAACCTGAACATGGCGAGACCCCATCTCTACAAAAAATAAAAGTAAAAAATTAAATTAAATTAAATTAAATTAAAAAGCGGGTATAGTGGCATATCTCTGTGGTCCCAGCTACTAGGGAGGCAGGAGGATCGCTTGGGCCCAACAGCTGAAGGCTGCAGTGAGCCATAATCGCACAACTGTACTCCTGCCAAGCAACATAGTGAGACCCTGTCTCAAAAAACAAACAAACAACAACAAAAAAAACCCTTCCTTTTTCTTTACCGCAATTTATAAAAATAAAAGTAAGTACACCAGCGCTTCTATTACCAATCCTGTTAAAGAGATCTTTATCTCGGCACTGCTGAGGAAAAAAGGTTAAAGTATGGCTTATCAACATTTTTCATAGCTTTGGCAACCATAAAATGATTTTTCCTGACTCCAGGAACACGAGGGAGAGAGAGAGTGTGTGCACAAAAGAGCCAGCATGAAAGAGCGAGCCTAAGACAGTCACAAGCCACCAAACAGAGTGGACTGATGGCTCAGGAGGCCTGTTCTCATCACCTTCTGGTGAGACCTCCGAGTATTAGGACAATGGATAAGGCTGGAAAGAAATATGCTTGGTATTCTCACATCAGTTAGAATGGCGATCATTAAAAGTCAGGAAACAAAGATGCTGGAGAGGATGTGGAGAAATAGGAACACTTTTACACTGTTGGTGGGAGTGTAAATTAGTTCAACCATTGTGGAGAAAGTGTGGTGATTCCTCAAGGATCTAGACCAGAAATACCATTTGACCCAGCAATCCCATTACTGGGTATAGACCCAAAGGATTATAAATCATTTTACTATAAAGACACATGCACACGTATGTTTATTGCAGCACTGTTCACAATAGCAAAGACTTGGAACCAACCCAAATCAATGATAGACTGAATAAAGAAAATGTGGCACATATACACCATGGAATACTATGCAGTCATAAAAAAGGATGAATTCATGTCCTTTGCAGGGACATGGATGAAGCTGGAAACCATCATTCTCAGCAAACTAACACAAGAACAGAAAACCAAACACTGCATGTTCTCACTCATAAGTGGGAGTTGAACAATGAGAACACATGGACACAGGGAGGGGAACATCACACACTGAGACCTGTCGGGGGGTCAAGTTAGGGAAGGGATAACATTAGGAGAAATACCTAATGTAGATGACGGGTTGATGTTGCAGCAAACCACCATGGCACGTGTATACCTATGCAACAAACCTGCACATTCTGCACATGTATCCCAAAACTTAAAAGTACAATAAAAAAAGAAAAATAAAAAGAAATATGCTTGGTATTAACCGCAAAGTGATAGAAAACAACTCTGCACAAACCCTCTGGTCTGAATACGTTCAGATCCCAACATGCCTTCTCATATGATTGTATTTGCTCTTCAATATCTTGTAGTGATGGAAACAGACAGGTAGCATCCCGGGGGCTGAGTCATGTCCTGGCCACCAAAGTTTGTATATCCTAACTCCCAGAACCTCAGAATGTAGCTGTATTTAGAGACAATGTCTTCAAAGAGGTAATTAAAGTAAAATAAGGTCACTGGGGGCCCTAATCCAATATGACCAGTGTCCTTATAAGGAGGAGAAATAAGGAGGCTGAGGCGGGAGAATTGATTGAGCCTGGGACGCGGAAGCTGCAGTGAGCTGTGATTGAGCCACTACACTCCAGCCTGGGTGACAGAGCGAGACCCTGCCTCAGAAAAAAAAGAAAAAAAAAAAAAAGCACCGGGCAGAGGGTAGGATTTGAACACAGAGATACAGATAGAGGGAAGACGGTGAAGACACAAGAAGATGGCATCTACAAGCCTGAGAGGCCTGGCCCAGATCCTTCCCTCCGAAACCTCTGAAGGAGCCCACGCTGCTGGCACCTCGATTTCAGACTTCCAGCCTCCAGAACCATGAGACAATAAATGTCTGTTGTTTAAGCCACCCAGTCCACGGTACCTTGTTATGACAGCCCCAGCAAACTAAAACAGTTGCCATTTTACATGGGTAGTACTTAACTTCACACCATCAATCAGAGGTACAAGCAGGATTTGAACTCAGAACTTCTGATTTCAAATCCCACCACTTCCCTGGCCCCATGCTGCTCCCAGTGGTTAACCAGAAACGCACTGCGACAACTGAGGCTTCAAGAAGTGACACCCTAATGATGGACACGAGGGGTGTGTGTGGGCATGTGCGCATACCACGTGCTAGGTTATGAGCCACTGCATTCAGTGGAGAGAGGCTGTTTCGCATTTCTGGGCGATCAGGGCTCCTCTTGGTGTGGCCTGTCTCTGTGGTCCCAGCACAATCCCAGAGAATGGAACCACAAATCTCGACCTCTTCTCATCCTATACATGATGGCCCATGCAAACCTCACTTCCCTGGTGCAGAGAGGTGGAAACTAAAGCAAGATTCTGTGGGGCAATGTCCCAACCTAAACCCCACCTCCAGGCTACAAGAGAAAAACTGGCAAATGTTAGTATTGCTGTTAAAGATGGCCTCCAGTGAAAAAGATGACAGAGTTTTGTCCTCAGAAGGGACAGAGATGCCCTCTGGAGGCATCAGCCACCAGCCACCCATCAAGGAAATCAGCATCAAGGGACTCAAAGACAAGCATTAGCTACACGACACCAGGAGAGAAAGATCAGCCTTAAAAAAAGTCAAGAGGGCTGGGCACCGTGGCTCACGCCTGTAATCCCAGCACTTTGGGAGGCCGATGCGGGCGGATCACGAGGTCAGGAGATTGAGACCATCCTGGCCAACATGGTGAAACCCCATCTCTACTAAAACACAAAAACTTAGCCGGGCTTGGTGGCACGTGCCTGTAGTCCCAGCTACTTGAGAGGCTGAGGCAGAGGAATGGCTTGAACCTGGGAGGCGGAGGTTGCAGTGAGCCGAGATCGCGCCACTGCACTCCAGCCTGGTGACAGAGTGAGAGTCCATCTCAAAATAAAAAAAAATAAAAAATAAAAAAAAAAACAGTCAGGAGGGCTTCCGTATTTATCTCCTAAACCATTTCAAGCAAAACATGATGTTGCTGGCCTAAAGGATGGGAAGCCTTGGCCAGGTGCAGTGGCTCACACCTATCAGCCAAGTACTTTGGCAGGCTGAGGCAGGAGGATTGCTTGAGCCCAGGAGTTTGACACCACCTGGGCAACATAGCAAAACCCTGTCTCTACAAAAAAAAAAAAAAAAAAAAAAAAAATTAAAAATAAGGGCTGGGAGCAAAAATAAATAAATCAATAAGGGCCAGGCGTGGTAGCTCACGCCTGTAATCCCAGCACTTTAGGAAGCCGAGGCGGGTGGACTGCTTGAGCCCATAAGTTTAATACCAGCCTGAGCAACATGGCAAAACTCTGTCTCTACAAAAAATACAAAAATTAGCTGGGTATGGTGGTGTGCACCTGTAGTCCCAGCTACTCAGGAGACTGCGTTGGGAGGATCATTTGAGCCCGGGAGGCGAAGGCCGCAGTGAGCTGAGATTGTGCCACTGTACTCCGGCCTGGTGACAGAGTGAGACTCTGTCTGCAAATAAATAAAAAAATAAGCTGGGCACAGTGGCATGTACCTATAGTTGCAGCTGAGGCCACGCATCCACTTGAGCCCAGGAGCTGTGATTGTGTCACCGCACTCCAGGGTGGCCAATAGAGTGAGACCCTGTCTCTGAAAATAATTACATAGGTAAATAAATAAATAAATAAATAAATAAATAAAAACATTTTAAAAGGATGGGGAGCTGGGAGCAGGGCACTGGTGGAGCACTGGTATATGAGGAGGCCCACACGGCACTGGAATTCCCCACCTCACCCTCAAACCCCTCAGTCTTTGGCCCCTCCTCACAGCCCACAGCCTTCTCAGCAGCATCCAGTCCCCCATGGGGCCTGGAGCACCAGGGTTTGAAACCTCAAACTCTTTCTGAAAATAGCATTTCTGTCTCCTGACAATTGCTACCTCCAAAGCTGATACAGCTTCCTAGAAGGAACTGTGGACCAGGGTATTCTGTCTGAACCAAGCTCACTGGAATAGGTGGAATGGGGTGCAACCATCAGTGATGCCAAGGAGGGTGGGGACAGTAGGGGAGGGGCAAAAGGTTTTGGTGAGTGGGGAAGTCCCTGCGCATTTTTATGCTAAAGAAATAGTGTGCAACACGTATGTTTATTGCAGCACTATTCACAATAGCAAAGCCTTGGAACCAACCCAAATGTCCATCAATGACAGACTGGATTAAGAAAATGTGGCACATATACACCATGGAATACTATGCAGCCATAAAAAAGGATGAGTTCATGTCCTTTGCAGGGACATGGATGAAGCTGGAAACCATCACTCTCAGCAAACTATCACAAGGACAGAAAACCAAACACCACATGTTCTCACTCATAGGTGGGAATTGAACAATGAGATCACTTGGACACAGGGCGGGGAACATCACACACTGGGGCCTGTCAGGATGTGGGGGGCTGGGGGAGGGATAATATTAAGAGAAATACCTAATGTAAATGATGAGTTGATGGGTGCAGCAAACCACCATGGCACATGTATACCTATGTATCAAACCTGCACGTTGTGCACATGTACCCTAGAACTTAAAGTATAATAAGAAAAAAAAGAAAGAAATAGTATGCAAATGGCACCTAACTTACTTCAAAAGAAAAGCTGTGGCTTTGAAGAACGTGTTCAATGTTTCTTTAACGGGGCTTTATACATGGCATCACTCAACTTGGAGCAGAATTCATTATTAAACTTATCTGGGCTTGATGAGGACTTGAGAGCTGAGAAAGTACTGAATCACCTTGCTTCTAAGGGAAACATTTCTCTGCTTCCTGCTGTGGGTATGTGGAGACTGGCATCTTCCCTTCTCTCTCTTTTCCAAGCCTAAATTCCAAAGCAAATAACCAAATTGAGACATACACCATGCCTGGATAAGATTGTCGTTGCTGCATGAAGAATTACCACAAATCCAGAGGCCTCAAACAACACTCCTTTTTCACCACTGTTTCCATGGGGCCAGAGTCCAGGGATGGGTGCAGCTAGGTCCTCTGCTGAGTCCCACAGGCTGAAATGAAGACAGTGGCTGGGGCTGTGATCTCCTCTGAGGCTCAGGGTCCTCTTCCAAGCATATTGGCTGTTGTAAGAATTAAGTTTCTTGCAACTAAGAAGGACTCAGGTCCCTATTTTCTTGCTGGCTTCAGGCTGGTGACCCCTCTCTGCTCCTAGAGGCTGCCCTTGGGTTTTGGGGGTTTTTTGCTAATTTTTTTTTTTCTGAGATGGAGTCTTGCTCTGTTGCCCAGGCTGGAGTACAGTGGCCCGACCTTGGCTCACTGTAACCTCTGCCTCCCGAGTTCATGCAATTCTCCTGTCTCAGCTTCCCAAGTAGCTGGGACTACAGGCGCACACCACCACACCTGGCTAAGTTTTGTATTTTTAGTAGAGACGGGGTTTCATCACATTGGTGAGGCCGGTCTCGAACTCCTGCCCTCAGGTGGTCCACCCGCCTCAGCCTCCCAAAGTGCTGGGATTACAGGCGTGAACCATCGGGCTCGGCCAGCCCTTAGGTTCTTGACAAGTGTCCGCCTCTATGGGGAGTCAGCTCCATAAAGAGCTGGCTATATGACTATAAGCCAACACAGCTGTTAGCTTCTGCAAGACCAGCAGGAGACTTCTCTCTCACTTCAAGTCTCTCTGACCTCAAGGAAGGCCCAGTCTCTCTTTTAAAGGCTCACCTCACTATGCCAGGCCCACCCAGGATAATCTCCCTTTCCATGGAGTCAAGTCAACAGACTGATAACCTGATCAGTAACTTAATGGGAGTTAATTCCCATCACAGGGAGGGGCTTCTAGGGCACACACACCATGGGGTATAATTCTTTTTTTGTTTTTTGTTTTTTTTTTTTTGAGATGGAGTCTCACTCTGTCCCCCAGGCTGGAGTGCAGTGGTGCAATCCCAGCTCCCTGCAAGCTCCGCTCCTGGGTTCACGCCATTCTCCTGCCTCAGCCTCCCGAGTAGCTGGGACTACAGGCGCCCGCCACCACGCCCGGCTAATTTTTTGTATTTTTAGTAGAGACGGGGTTTCACCATGTTAGCCAGGATGGTCTTGATCTCCTGACCTCGTGATCCGCCCACCTCAGCCTCCCAAAGTGCTGGGATTACAGGCGTGAGCCACCGCGCCCGGCCACTATGGGGTATAATTCTTAAGGGCCGTGTCAGATCTCCACCTACCACACACATACCTGTATAGAAAAAACTCTCTCCCTGACATTTCTAGCACGTTGACATTTCTAGGGTCTAAATGTACCCTTAGGAAACTAATTCTGGAGCCATGTGTTATGAATAAGATGTAGCGCTCCACCAATTTTTTTATGGCACAAACTTATAATCAAAGCTCCAAACTCATAGGAGGAATCCCATTTCTTCTGATACATCAATAAATGACAACAAGTCATTATATAGTCGAGGTTCTGCCAGGCAAAGGCTTCAGCTCAGCCATCCAGGGAAGATACCTGTGTTGGCCTCAGGGCCAAGAGAACCATTAGGCACAGGAGACGCAATGTCCAGTAGCCCACCTTTAGGGACCCATGAACAGTTTTAATTTCTTCTCAAATCAGAAGAAAAAATAATAACAACTACATGATAATGAATCCAGCCTAGATTATATTCATCCTTATACCAACACAGCTGCAAAATACAACTTTTAGTCTTTTTTTGCGGAGAAAAGAGCCCAGAAAGGCAAAAGCTGCTAGGACCCCCAAAAGTACAAAGGTGGCTCTGCTAGTGGCGCCCCCCGAGGTACACACGAGTTTTCCTCGTACGATGCAAGCGCCATGGCTATTCCAAAGGGCACCTGGGCCAGTCTCAGAAAGAGACTTGAGTCAAGACTCTGATCCTCCAGTGCTGACCTTCGGGCTAAGCAACAAATGAAGATAGTTCCCAGACCACTGCAGGACAGAATTAATATGCTAATTTGCTTAATGAGAACAAATTAACCTAAAGTTACAAACACAGGGCTAATGAAGCCACATGTGGTCCCTGGATGAGCTGCGTAGTTTTGTTTGGATCCATGGTTACCTTGGCCTCCCGGTCCGCATCAGCCACCTAACAGCTGTAAGCTGATGGCCTCCAGGGAGATGTAAGGGTATAAATGAAGCAATTAAAATCCTCCTCAAACGCCAGAAAACAGGCATAAAACTATTATCAGCAATATCAATAGGATTATCATCCTGTTTAAAAACAAAGGAAGAAGGAAAAAGAAGAAATTGAAGTAAAAGACTGTAAATTGGGAATGGGCGTGACACTCAATGTTCTGAGGTAAGTGCTAGTGTGAGATACTTGGCCCTTAGTATGAAACCAGGTAGAGAAATGCCAACAACTGTAAACTAGTTCAACCATTGTGGAAGACAGTGTGGCAATTACTCAGGGATCTAGAACTAGAAATACCGACCCAGCCATCCCATTACTGGGTATATACCCAAAGGATTATAAATCATGCTGCTATAAAGGCACATGCACACGTATGTTTATTGCGGCACTATGCACAATAGCAAAGCCTTGGAACCAACCCAAATGTCCAACAATGATAGACTGGATTAAGAAAATGTGGCACATATACACCATGGAATACTATGCAGCCATAAAAAATGATGAGTTCATGTCCTTTGTACGGACATGGATGAAGCTGGAAACCATCATTCTCAGCAAACTATCACAAGGACAAAAAACCAAACACCGCATGTTCTCACTCATAGGTGGGAATTGAACAATGAGAACACTTGGACACAGGAAGGGGAACATCACATACCGGGGCCTGTTGTGAGGTGGGGGAAGGGGGGAGGGAAAGCATTAGGAGATATACCTAATGTTAAGTGACGAGTTAATGGGTGCAGCACACCAACATGGCACATGTATACATATGTAACAAACCTGCACCTTGTGCACATGTACCCTAGAACTTAAAGTATAATTAAAAAAAAAAAGAAACTGGAATAAAACATCTCAAAAGGTTGGAAAAAAAAGAAAGAAACTGGAATAAAACATCTCTAAAGGTTGAAAAATAAAAGAGCTGGAGGAAATATGGGACCAGAAAAATGCTGAGATGGATAAAAGTATGGACGATCCCTGGTTTCTGGCGTTTCAAGCTTTTTTGACTTTACAACGGTGCAAAAGTGATATGCATTCAATAGAAACTGCACTTCGAATACCTATACAACCATTCGGTTTCTCACTTTCAGTACAATATTCTGTAAGTTTCATGAGGTATTCAACACTTTATTATAAACTAGGCTTTGTGTTAGATGATTTTGCCCAACTGCAGGCTAATGTAGGTGTTTTGAGCATGTTTAAGGTAGCCGGGCTAAGCTATGATGCTCAGCAGGTTCGGTGTATTAAATGCATTTTTGACTTACAGTATTTTCAGCTATGATAGGTTTATTGAGATGTAATCCCACTGTAAGTCAAGGAGTATCTCCAAAAGGAAGCAGGTGAGGCTTAATGTGTGGAAAAGATATCAGGATGGAAGACCAGAAAATCATGCAGGGAGATACAAGGTGCCGCACCATGCCAAGAGCTGAGAAATCTGAACAGAGAGGAAGTTCTGCTGCTAGATACCTGACCTTGTCACTTCAACTCTTGTTCATAAAACTAGGGAATTCAGACTGAATAGTCCCTGAGGCCTGTTCTATACCAAACCATCCACAAACCTACAAATTTCTAGAACAAAAGATACCAACTCCCATTCCATGGAAGAGAAAATGGCTCCAACCACTCCCCATAAGTTTCCAAGCCACTTGTAGAAGACGTAGCACACCTTGAGGAAAAGAGCCCTTGGCTGCAAGGCAGGTCTTCATTCTGCTGAACCAGGGTGACAGGCCCAGCTGAGGGCAACGCAGCCACTCAAAACCCACAGGGCATCCAAGGGAGGCGCGGGCTGGCACCCCTCCTGGCCTGGGTGGTGCTGCCTTTCTCAGTCAGAGGTTCCCTGTGGGAACATCACATCCAGTGGGTTCCAGAGAGGAAGAACTCTCAGCAAAGGTGAGGGTGTAAACTGAGAAAATTGTGACCTCCACGCAAGCCAGCCCAGGCTCTTTCAGATGTGGGCATTCCTCCTACAAAGATTATCTGTTGAGAATTACTACCGCCCCCCACAGAGGAAGGCTTAGCACGTATACTCAGGAGAAAGATGGGAATGTTCTGGAAGTGATAGTAGTTTCAGAAATTAACAGACCTGCTAGAGCAGGGGTCCCCAACCCCCAGGTCACAAACCGGGCCGCACACCAGGAGGTGAGCAGCAGGTGGTTGAGGAAAGGAAGCTTCATCTGTATTTTTTTTTTTTTTTGAGACGGAGGCTCGCTCTGTTGCCCAGGCTGGAGTGCAGTGGTGCGATCTCAGCTCACTGCAAGCTCCACCTCCCAGGTTCACGCCATTCTCCTGCCTCAGCCTCCCGAGTAGCTGGGACTACAGGCGCCCGCCACCATGCCCGGCTAATTTTTTGTATTTTTAGTAGAGACGGGGTTTCACCATGTTAGCCAGGATGGTCTCGATCTCCTGACCTCGTGATCCGCCCGCCTCAGCCTCCCAAAGTGCTAGGATTACAGGCTTGAGCCACCGCGCCCGGCCGCTTCATCTGTATTTACAGCCACTCCCCACTGCTGGAATTACTGCCTGAGCTCCACCTCCTGTCAGATCAGCAGCGGCATTAGATTCTCATAGGAGCAGGAGCCCTATTGTGAACTGCGCATGCAAAGGATCTAGGCAGCGTGTTCCTTATGAGAATCTAATGCCTGATGATCTGTCACCGCCTCCCATCACCCCTAGATGGGACCACCTCGTTGCAGGAAAATGAGCTCAGGGCTCCCACTGATTGTCCATTATGGTGAGTTATATAATCATTTCATTATAGATTACAATGTAACAGTAATAGAAATAAAGTGCAGGATAAGTGTAATATGCTTGAATCATCCCACAACCATCCATCCCTCGCTCCGTAGAAAAATTGTCTTCCATGAAACTGGTCCCTGGTGCCAAAAATGCTGGGGACTACTGTGCTAGAGTGAGATATTATACCTTTTTATTATAAGAAAACACCCTCATGAGAAGAAAATGCTATATAAGCATGCTCAGAAAGAGAGAGAGAGAGAGAGTGTGTTTGTGTGTGTGTGTGTGTGTGTGTGTGTGTGTGTGTGTGTTTTCCTTTTATCTGGAAGACCAGCTCCTAAGCATATCCTGGGAGGCATCCTAAAACCGGCCTCCACACCAGAGTGCCCGCCCAGGAAGCAGGCAAAAGAGGGTGGTATGTCCACAGGTCTCTGGAGGGTTGGGCTAACTTAAGCTAGGAAAATCAAAAGCATCCCTTCCCAAGCAGGAAAAATAATCCGTGACGAAAAGCTCCAACAGCCAGAGGAGAGAGTGCTTTGCAAAAAACACAAACCCATCAGAGGCAAAAGGTACTGATTGCTTTTCTCTGACACGTATCTTCAGCTGGAGCAATGCACAAAGTATTCGCACTGTGCACCTTCAGAGTGGATGCTCCAGGCCAGCAAATCAGCCTCGGATTAATGTTGAGAGCCACTGGAGAGCTCATCACCGCCAGGACATGCGGGATCAACTAGGGAGGTTAATAACTGTGCCCAGCCCCTTAACAGCAGAGCTAACGAGGGCGCTTTCCTCTCTGCAGTCTCAGTTCTTTTCCACCCTCGGTTGTTACAATTGTCTACACGTGGGAAACTAATAGCATTCACCACCCCCTCTCCTCCACCCCAGACCCCAGCCTCCTCCTTCTCCACCTCCTGACAGCATCAGCCCCCATCCAACCTGTAACATCATCCTGCATCCCGGCCTGGGAGCAACAAGGAGAAAAGATTGTGTTCCCTTGTGGGCCTGGAAAGCAATGTTTGTTTTTGGTTTTAGGAGCCGATGCATGTCCAGAAAATTAGCTGTTGCCCCATGAGCTAAGTGGGAAAGCAGGAAGGGAAGATATCAGTTCTAGAATTTGAAGGGAAGGCATCTGCGAGGTAAATATGGAGAGCCTGAGACTCAGTCCAGAGAACAGAGAAGAGTGTGCCCAGGTTCCACCAGAGCCAAGACCAACTCACAGCAAAGTAGCTGCATGATGATCTCTCTCTCTCTTTTCTTTTTTTCTCCATTCCTAAGACCAGGACAATTGTGTGGAGGAAACTCTTTGGGAATCTGAAGGGCTACAGGTCATGCATAAGGTCACACAGAAGGAAGTGACTAATGGTCTTTCAGTTTCCCCAACCCAGTGAGACCACTGCCCCTCTGCTTCTGCCCAAGGTGGGAACTAGCCTGATGTGCAGGTGGTGGACTAAGCAGCAAGGGACAGAGTGACCACAGAGGCCTCGCTCTTCACACACACCTGTGCATTTGGGCAGACTCCTCCCCAACCGCCCATCAGCACCTACAGGCTACAGAACTCTATACAAAGGACAGAGGAAAAAAGCGTGGTGTTGACTCCTGTGTAAGAAAAATGCAGGCACCACAGAATTCACAAAGAGCAAGACACGATCCTTCTCGGCCAAGGAAGGTTCTACACACGTGCGGAGGACACAATCCCTGGGTCTCCCAGAGTTAACTGAAAGGAAAGAATTATTTTTTATTCTTTTTTTTCTTTTGGCTAGTTTCCCAAACCAATGTCATTGTGCCCTGCCCCTACACCGTCCCCTGCTTGAGTGGGAGATCAGAGTCCAGGGTCCTCTGGCTCACCCATCTCTGATGCAGATGCTCAGGTCTACCATGGGAAGCCAGTGCCATCAAAGGACAGGCCACGATGTCCCGTGTTCTGGAGGCACAGGGCTCTCGGTGGCTTTTCCCATGTCTGGGACACATTCCCTCAACTTAAGGAGCCACACTGCCCTCAGGGAACATATTGCAGGAAGGTTACAGGGTTTGACATTTTCACTGGAGCTTAAACATGATGGCCCAGGCCTAGGGTAAGGATGGGAAAACCAGCTGGTTCTAAGGAGACCAAAATGAAGCCAGCTTCAGTGGCAGCAGCTAGACACCGAGCGCCCACCAGAGGACTTTCCAGGGAGGGCTGTAATGTGCGGAGGGAGAACAGGGTCTTACAGAAGAGGACAGCCAGATTCAGGGGAGAGAGGAGAGAGCGAAATAGGGGGTGGGACCAACAGAAGATAGACAGGATCCATTTCAATTCTCCACTAAAACAAGCCCCTGGGGACAAAAACCAAGGCATCTCCAGAGTTCAAAACCACTTCTGTGTCATGCCTTATGGACACCAACCAGGAACCTTGAGATGCCAACAATATGTCATTCATGTTCCTTCTTGTTCCCTCCTCTATCGCATCCTCTTCCCCCCACTCCCTTCCCCTTCTCCCCTTTTCCCCATCTTTCTCTCTCTCTCTCTCTCTCACTCACTCACACACCTCTAATATTTCCTCTACATTATGTATATAAATTTTCAAAACCTATGTATATAAATACACAGCAGACAATCCAGAAGGAAACACACCCAACTCATCTCCCTGGTTACTAGGGAAACGGATGGAAACACTAAAATAGATGGGTGGCAGAGAGCTTGTTGGTTTTCTCTTTAATATTTAAAAAAAATTATGACACAGGCCACAGTGTGGAAGGTTCATCCCAGAATATAATGGCCTCTAAAATATTCTGCCCAAGCCTGGCAGGCCAGCCCCTGGCACAGAGATTCCTCCTCCTAAAATGAAATCTTCCTGCAGTGATGCTGGTCTGGGGACCGAAGCCCAGGGAAAGAGACACCAACGGCAGTCCCAGCACCACCTCCACATACCTGAGCGAGATGCTTCCCAGCATCCCCAGAGCACTTATCTTTTGTTCCAAAAAAATGTTAATAGCCCCCAAACCATTTAGACTTTCATCTTTCAACCGTTGAAAGGCCAGTCTTTCCAAAATAAGTCTGGAAAAAAATCATCAATAAGCAGGTCACGGGCATTTGGTGGAGTTAGAGAAAAGGTATCAGCAGAGTCTGTACACACTCTCTGCCTCCCTCCAGAAACAAATTCATTTTTTGCTCTGAACTAGGAACCAGCTTCCTAGCTTAGAACTTTCTGCTTCTCATGGTCACAACTTTTCACACCTTCACGTTTGCAATACTATTTATGTGAGCCGGGAAGCAAGAGCTTATTACAAGTAACAAGCCCTCAGATGCAGCAGCGCTCCGCAACCAGCCACATCACACCAACACGGGTTTCCCTTTTATGTCTGAAACAAAGGGAATTCTGAGCAAATGTGCTGCTGAATTGCCAGAGAGGCAGGGAAGCAAAGCTGCTAGTAAGAGAAAACATATAATAAGCCCCATCAGCTTAAAGCTACACACAAAAAAAACCCCAAGCTTTTGACATCTTGCTGGGGGCAAACTCACTGATGAGAATTAAGTCAGCTGTAATGCACCAGGAATTGCCCAGAAGACTGTCATTTTATGCTTATTTAAAAAGTGGCTGGAGGACTGGCTAAGAAAATGGCAATCCAGGAGTGCCTGGGTCAAAGGGCCAGTGGATCCTGGGGTCACCTTGGGTTTCTAACAGCCCCCCAAGGGGATGAGAGGAAGCCTCCCCACCAAAAGAAAAGTGGAGAAACAGTGGAAAACTTATTTCTCCTTAGACAGCTCCTTCGAGCTGGCCTCATGGGCACTGTGTCCTCAGAGCCTGGCTCATGGGCTCCCTGCCTTGTCTTCCCCTTGCACGGCACCTCCGCTGGGTGTCTGGGGCTCTGGGTGTCCCCACCACTCCTCCAGTGCCCACAAACAGGCTGATTACAGCAGCACCTTCCTTATGCGGCCGGATGTTACATCGGAGAGGCTGACTGTCCTGCCTCTGAATCACCCAGACCTCTTGTTTCTCGAATTCCCTGCTTTTTGATCAGTCTCTGCTAACCATACGAGTGACCCAGAAGGAAGACGATAAAATGCAAATAACCACTCATTTACTATGACCATCTCTGATGATAGATTTGGGAACGGTTGAGAACTTGAACTAAAATGAGATTTCTGGTAGCCGGTTACCTCTAAATCTGCTTACAGAAATAATCATGGTTTGTATGCACCACTGCTCACCCCCTCCACACACACATACACACACACACACACACACACACACACACACTCTCTCTCTCTCTCTGAAAAACCAGTTTACTTCTCAGGTGGCAAGAAAGCAGCTCTGGGCCCACTGCTCAGCTTCCCCTCCCACAGGAAACGGCACAGCACCCCCGATTTTAATGAAAATCTCAGCCCTTTATTTCCAAAACCCTCTGGACTGGGAATGCATTTTCTCCCATTTCCCATCCAGATGGAAAGCAAACATAAAATCCGCAGGAGAGAGTCTGCCATCAGCACTTGTGATCAACGGCATTTCGAGGAAGCTTGACTCCCCGTGAGCAGAGCACCAACGTGAAGGCGGGTCTCAGCAGCTCCTGGCTGTCCCAGCTGGGGCGGGGCCGCCCCCCAGGAGGACTACCAAACTGTATCCCTTGTTACTAGCATATGCAACCGGGATGCCACCCCCACAGTCTACCCACACAAGTGGGCTTACAACACCAAAACTGGTTTGTAGTGTGTTTAAAAAGGAGAAGACTCAGGGGCTGGGTGGGAGGGGTGCAGGATTCCAAATGAGCCATTTGGGGAGACAGGTTTTATCTACAAAGCACCTACGGTTTGCAGACTCAAGTTCTGCTTACAACCTGTTGGGACCCGAGCTTCTCTCTAGAAGGAGAATACAGTGTGTGTGAAGTTTAGCAGGACACCTGGCATGTAATAAGCCCTCAATTAATATGAACTGTGATCATCACCAGAATCATTATTAAACCAAATACTATTCTGGAACTACCTTAGCAGTGGAAGGAACAGAGAAGGAAAAAGAAAAACGGTCTCAACGTTGCTGTAACAAAATCACAGCCACTCAAATCTAAATAAGTGAATAAAAGCATATCCCACAGAACAGAAAAGGACACTTTATAGTTATTGGTGTTACCGCTTTCTCCCTTCCCCACGGGTGACAGCCATCGCGGCCCATCATGTCCGGAGAGCCAAGGATGCAAATCAGTGGGTGGGAGGTGAGATGAAGCGTTCACAGCCCAGCCAGGTAAGGGCATTGCAATACACATCACCGCCCCACCCTTCCATTTCATAGATGTGTTCTGTGGTCTCCCGATCCAATCGTAAACCTAATATTTACTCAGTGAAAGCAGTATTTGTGTGCGTTGCCATCTAAAATCCAATAAGTATGGAGACAGAAAAGAGGCTGTCTGCTTATGAGGCATGAGGGCAAACACAGCGAGCTCTTTAAAGAGCCATTGAGCTAATCAATATCCTCTCCCATTTCCATTCAGGGGCCCTGAGCCAACGGAGACTTAATAATTATTTTCCATCATTACAACCCTCCGAGAAGCTTACAAAGAAAAGGTCACTGTTTCTAAGTTTGTTCTTCTCTATTTGCCAAACACAGATTATTTCCTGGGCTCCATGAGGATCTCTTCCCAGACTGTAGCAACCAAAGACAGCCCTCACTAGGCCTCTTGGAGCCGGCTTTAGAAACAGGATATTGCTCTGCCCGTGGAAATCACTGTGGTCATCACATTTAGTTGTCTGGCCTCCTGTCCTGACCTTCCTTGCCAAGGTCAAGTTCTGGCCAACCCTCCTGTCGGATATTCTTTTTAATTTGTCCAGGTCTCAAAAATAAACACCAAACTCTGTGGTAGGTCAGGCAGGAAGGAAAAGGATGCTGTGGGTTGCTGGACACCATCACCAGCTCCTTCAACCGAGCTCCTGGACAGCGACCACACAGGCTTCAGCTGAGCCCTTTGTGCCCACATGCACACCACGAAGCCCACCATAAATACCCCAAGCTGCCTTCTGCTTGTCCTTTCCTTAGGAAACATGAACAAACAATAACATAGAAAAATTATGGAAACCATCTTTTCCTTGCACAAAAGTTGGCTCAAATAACTAGTTAAGATTAGGTTTGATTAGAAGAAATAGAAAACCCTACTGCAGCGACTTACACAGGAAAGGTTTATTTGTCTGGGTCAGCAGAAGGACCAGGGTCAGCCATCCAGCGGGTACAGTGGCCCCAGCACTCCCGGGGGGGCACCAGGCTACTCTGTCACCTGAGTGATGGCTGTCGCACCCCAAGGGCCACCCTGCTGTTTCCAGGAGAAGGAAGGGCAAGTAGAAGATGACAAGGGACAACCTCCCTGAAGACTTTTGCTGACCTCACATGGTTTCCCTGGGCTGCAGGGGAGGCTGTAGGTCTAGGAATTATAGGTGGGCACATTGCTAGATCAAACAGAATTGGAG
The DNA here is from genome assembly GCF_029289425.2 of Pan paniscus. Taxonomy (NCBI): domain Eukaryota; kingdom Metazoa; phylum Chordata; class Mammalia; order Primates; family Hominidae; genus Pan; species Pan paniscus. The sequence continues at coordinate 88,988,532 of NC_073268.2, forward strand.
TTCTGTTAGAAAGACAAAAGGATAAGTTGATTTTTTTTCTGAGACAGGGTCTCACTCTGTCACCCTGGCAGGAGTGCAGTGGCACAATCACAGCTCACTGCAGCCTTGACCTCCGGAGCTCAGGTGATCCTCCCACTTCAGCTTCCCAAGTAGCTGGGATCACAGGCATGTGCCACCATGCCCAGCTAATTTTTTAAAATTTTTTGTAGAGATGGAGTTTCACCATGTTGCCTAAGCTGGTCTTGAACTCCTGGGCTCAAGCGATCCACGTACCTCGGACTCCCAAAGTGCTGAGATTAAGGCATGAACCACCTCACCTGGCCAGTAAGTGATTCAGTAGGTACCATGGTCTGAAAGTTTGTGTCCTCCCAAAATTAATACAGTGGATTCCTAAGCTCCAAGGTGACAGTCCAGTCTTGTGTGCATGATGACATGAAAGTCAACAGTGGGTGACATATAAGACAGTGATTCCACAGGATCATAACAGAGTGAAAGATTCCTATTGCCTAGTGACATCTGGATGATCCTGACCCTTTGTAGGCCTAGGCTAACATTAGTGCTTATTTTATTTTTTATTTTCTTGAGATGGAGTCTCACTCTGTCACCCAGGCTGGAGTGCAGTGGCGCGATCTGGCTCACCGCAACCTCCACCTCCCAGGTTCAACCGATTCTCACGCCTCAGCCTCCTGAGTACCTGGGATTACAGGCGCCCGCCACCACACTTGGCTAATTTTTGTAATTTTAGTAGAGACAAGGTTTTGCCACGTTGGCCAGGCTGGTCTCTAAGTCTCGACCTCAGGTGATCCACCCACCTTGGCCTCCCAAAGTGCTGGGATTACAGGTGTGAGCCACCACACCCGGCCTAATGTTTGCATTTGTATCTTCATTTTGTACCAAAAAAAAAAAAAATTAAGTAAAAAGGAATTTAAATTTTTTAATAGAAAAAAGCTTATAGAACAAAGATATCAAACAAGAAAATACCTTTGTACAGCTTTACAGTGTGTTTTAAGCTAAGTGTTATTACAAAAGAGTCAAAACGTTTTTACAAGCTGATAAGGTAAAAATGTTACAGTAAGTTAAGGCCAATGTATTATTGTAGAAAAATATTTTGATTGCTTTAGTGTAGCTTAAGTGTACAGTGTTTACAAAGTCTACGGTAGTGTATAGTAATGTCCTAGGCCTTCACATTCACTCACCACTCACTCATTGACTCACTGACTCACCCAGAGCAACTTCCAGCCCTGCAAGCTCCATTCATGATGAGTGCCCTAGACAGGTGTACTACCTCTTATCTTTTATACCATGTTTTTACTGCACCTCTTCTATGTTCAGATACACAAATACTTGTCATTGTGTTACAGTTGTCCACAGCATTCAACACAGTAACATACTATACAGGTTTGTAGCCTCGGAGCAATAGGCTACACCCTATAGCCTATGTGTGCAGTAGGCTATCCCATCTTTGTTTGGGTAAGTACACTCTATGATGTTTGAACAATGAGACATTTCTCAGCATGTATCCCCATCGTTGAGTAATGCATGACTTTATTAGAAGGTAGGGCCTTTGGGAGATGATTAGGTCCAGGGTTAGTGCCCTTATAAAGAGGTCCTAGACCAGGCGGTGGCTCACACCTGGAATCCTCACAATTTGGGAGGCCAAGGCACATGGATCACCTAAGGTCAGGAGTTTGAGACCAGACTGACCAACATGGTGAAACCCTGTGCCTACTAAATACAAAAAAATTAGCCAGGTGTGGTGGTGCATGCCTATAATCCCAGCCACTTTGGAGGCTGAGCCAGAAGAATCACTTGAACCCTGGAGGCAGAGGTTGCAGTGAGCCGAGATTGTGCCATTGCACTCCAGCCTGGGCAACAAAAGTGAAAACTTCATCTCAAAAAATAAAATAACTTAAATAAATTTTAAAAATAAAGAGGTCTTAGAGAGCTGCCTCGCCCCTTCCGCCATGTAAGGACACAGTGAGAAGGTGCCCTCTATGAACCAGAAAGTGAGCTTTTCACAGACACAAATCTGCTGGTGCCTTGACCTTGGACTTCCCAGCCTCCAGACCTGTGAGAAATAAATGTCTGTTGTCTATAAGCTACCCACTTTATACTATTTTGTTATAGCAGCCCAAATGGACTAAGACAGTAGGGTATCAGTTCAGCTGCTGTAACAAAGATAGAAAGCGAACAATGACTAAAGTACAATAGACCATTATTTCTTAGCCAGTATTATTTCTTAGGTAAAAGTCCTGGTAGTAAGGCTACAGCAGGTATGGTGTATAGAGCAGGTATCAAGAAGGACTGAGGCTTTGAGAAAACAAGAATGAAAATGGCAGATAGGCCAGGCGTGGTGGCTCACACCTGTAATTCCAGCACTTTGGGAGGCTGAGGCGGGTGGATCACGAGGTCAGGAGATTGAGACTATCCTGGCTGAAATGGTGAAACCCCGTCTCTACTAAAAATACAAAAAACTAGCTGGGCGTGGTGGTGGGCACCTGTAGTCCCAGCTACTCGGGAGGCTGAGGCAGGAGAATCACTTGAACCTGGGAGGAGGAGGTTGCAGTGAGCCGAGATCGTGCCACTGCACTCCAGCCTGAGCGACAGAGCGCGACTCCATCTCAAAAAAAAAAAAAAAAAAAAAGGCAAATAATGTCTTAGCATTCTTATGAAAATTAATATTTGAATTTTTAAATTATTATTATTATTTTAACCTCTCAGCTCCCTTGAAAGGATCTTGAGGAAACTCTAGGCAGTTCCCCCAAACATACTTTGAGAACTACCACTTTAAGATCACACCTCTTTAATAAATGAACAAAAGGATAAAGACATGGCAAACAACAACTCAGTCCCTAGGTCTCACACTCACCCTCCATTCCAATTTTCCACTTAAAAAGAAAAAGAGTGATAACTGAGATGTTAAAGAAAGTATGAATCATCAATGGGCAACAACCACTGCTGGGAAAATGACACCGAGGGGGAAAATCCTCATTTGTAGAAAGGCACAGAAATGTCTCTGTTGGCCGGGCACGGTGGCTCACGCCTGTAATCCCAACACTTCGGGAGGCCAAGGCAGGCGGATCACGAGGTCAGGAGATCGAGACCATCCAGGCCAACATGGTGAAACCCCAATCTCTACTAAAAATACAAAAATTAGCCTGGCATGGTGGCACGTGCCTATAATCCCAGCTCCTCGGGAGGCTGAGGCAGGAGAATCACTTGAACCCGGGAGGCAGAGGTTGGAGTGAGCTGAGATCGTGCCATTGCACTCCAGCCTGGCAACAGAGCAAGACTCCGTCTCAAAAAAAAAAAAAAAGAAAAAAGAAAAAAAGAAATGTCTCTGTTAAGTCTCAGGATTATATATTGTAACCAATGTTACAAAGGGACAGGAGTGGTGGGAATTTCTAACATGGTGCCCCCAAAGATGTTTTGCCCTTATCCCCAGGACCTGTGACTATGACACGCCATCAGTACCATGCTGTGGTGTGTTGTGAGTCACAGCTTGCGTTAGGATGAGATTACCCGGTTGGGCCTGACCTAGTCCCAGGAGCCCTGAAAAGCAGAAAGCTGTGTCCAGTGAAGGCAGAAAGGGAAGTCAGAGAGATTCGAAAGTGAGAAAGTGCCTGAGCCGTGACTGGCTGAAGAAGCAGGGAGCCACATGGGAAGGAATGTGGACGGCCTCGAGGAGTGGAGAGAGGCCCTGGCTAATAGCCAGTAAGGACATGGGGCCTCACTCCTGCAGCCCTGCTGTATCCTGCCAGCAGACAGGAGCTTGGAAGGGACTCTGAAATCCAGATGAGAACACGACCGGCTGACCCACCCACGTCCTCCCAGCCCTCTGACCTACGGAGTTTTGAGCTAACAAAGGGTGCTGTTTAAAGCTGTTAGACTTATAATCATTTGTACACAGCAAGAGAAAACTAAAATACCAGGGCAGGGAAAGGAGCGTGTCCCCAGGCCCTAGTTCATGCAGATAAAACCTGTCTTGGATATCAGAGGCAAGGGGAGAACACCCCCACCCCTGGTGAGATACACCAGGGACAAGTTTAGATGAACCACCTGAAAAAGCATCAGAGAAAGTGAAAGAGCAAAGAGCAGAGAGAGGGACTAGGGACATGTGGGAAAGAACCATGAAGTGCTAGCACCTTCCATAAAACGCACAAACAAAGGGCTGGAACAGAAACACCCCCACACAGCAACAATGAGTTTGGGGAAATGGTAGTGATATTATCCAAAGGGTAACGGCTCCCAAAGTGAATGAATGCTTCCTACTCAATAAAGCAGTAAAGTACCGAGGTGGCCTGGAGAGCACGGCCAGCCACCAGCTGCCTGGGAGAGCGAAGGTGCCCAGGAGCCCGACTGCATCGGCACCTGTTCCCAGGAGCCTCTCCCACCCACAAAGCCACAGGATTAGCAACCAGCAGTGAGTCACCGGGTCACCAGAGAAAAACCAGCAAAATGTCAGTCTCCAAGCAAGCTTCTCTATCATTGGATTCCTAGCCAGGGTGGTCGTTGACAATCTTCCAGGCCGTCCTCCAGCCTGCGAACGCAGGGAGAAGTACGGGGAGATTCTAGTGAGAATCTGGGCTGTCATCTGGGCCCCATTTGTAAACTCCAGACCATAGCCCTCTTCCCTGCCCTTAGGCATTCCCTGCCTTCCTCTTCCTCTTCCTTCCTTCCTTCCTCTTTCCCTTCTTTCCTCCCTTGCTCCCTCCCTCCCTTCATCAGATATTTACCGAGCATTTTTCCCTGTGAGTCACTGTGCTGGTGTTGGCGACACGGCCAAGAACAAGCCTAACAAAGTCCCTGTCCTCAAGGAGCCTACATTGTGGTAGGGAAACCGATGATAAAGAAGTAAAAAATATACAAACAAACAAACTGGATAAGGAAGGTTGCTGACAAGTTCTAGGAAGGAAATAAACAGAGAAAGCCACGCACATTGTGGGGAGTCAGGGAGGAGCTTGGGAGGAGACATTTGCACTGAGGCAGCCATGCACAGAGCTTCGGGAACTCTGTTTCAGAGAAAAGGAATAGCAGATGCAAAGGCCGGGAGGTGGCACAGGGCTTGGGGAGCTTCTAAGAAGGGGGTGGGGAGACTGCGGGGAGCATGGAAGTGGAGGTGAGGGAGTAAGGGGGACCAGTCAGGAGGCCAGGCTCTGGGACAGAGACAGTAATGCCTTAGGCTGGGGTGGAAAGGAGTGGACAGGATGGGTCCACAAGACCTTTTTGGAAAGGTGCCAACAGCACTTGTTCATGAGAACGAAAGGAAACAACAAATCATCTCTGTTATCATTGAACACTTAGGGCACGCCAACTCTGGTAAGGCCCTGCCTTCAGCCCTGGGATACAAAGAAGGATGAGGGCTGGGTCTGGCTTTCAATGAGGTGACTGACTAGCCAGAAACGTAATTTTACAAAGATAAAAAAGAAGGCCCTTGCTCTGGGGCTGACATGGTTAGGTTTTGTGTCTCCACCCAAATCTCATCTTGAATTGTAAACCCCATAATCACCACGTGTCAAGGCAGAGACCACGTGGAGGCAACTGAATCATGGGGGCAGTTTCCCCCATGCTGTTCTCGTGATAGTGAGTGAGTTCTCACGAGATCTGATGGTTTTATAAGGGGCTCCTCCCCCTTCGCTTGCCACTTCTCCTTCCTGCCGCCTTGTGAAGAAGGTACTTTTTCCCCTTCACCTTCCGCCATTATTGTAACTTTCCTGAGGCCTCCCCAGCCACGCAGAACTGTGAGTCAATTAAACCTCCTTCCTTTATAAATTACCCGGTCTTGGGCAGTTCTTTATAATGGTCTGAAAACAGACAGGGGCTATGTAAGTGAGACGGATAATTCTCACTCCAGTTATGCTGAGAGGAACCTGGACTCCGGGAGCACACCTGATCCATGGAAATACTGTCTGTCTTCACCTGCCTTGAGAAGCAGAGCAGGCAATGGGATGAGGGATGGATAGAGACATTCCCAAACATTACTGGTGAAAGTGTAAATCAGTACAAGCTCAGGAGAGGGCAACTTGAGAATTTCTAGAAAAGGGAAAATTTGGGTCCCGATGTGTGAAGCGCCACAGAAAATCGAGGCAGTTCAGGCCCCTGCCTTGTCCCTACCCAGCTGAGCTGCAAGGAGGCTGCTCTGCAGAGCTCACACTAACCCACCTCCCTCCAACACAGGACCCCAAAACAAATCTTGCCTATAACAGGTAGCATGCTGGAAAACCAAGACCTCAGATGATGCAGCTGGCAGAGTCTCAAACCTATGCTACTGCCCAAGGTAGATGGAGGCAAAGCAGCATGCCCTCCTCCCATAACCTGCTCCCCAAAGCAGCAAGCATCCCTCCCATGACTTGCTCCCCAAAGCAGCACACCCACTTCCCATGACCTCCCCAAAATGGTGCATCCTTCTCCCACGACTTGCTGCTGGATCCACTGATTCCTACACCAGCTCTCCAGCTGGGACAGCCACCCTTCCTGTCCCCAGCCACCCTGCTCTGTTAAGACCATGACATCCTATTTGCATCTATAACTCCCACCAACAATAGCGGGACCCAGGTGCTTATTTATGAAGATATTACTGTACACGTACAAATCTCAAAGAATCATCTAAAGAACAATTATTAACAAAAAAAAGGTATTTTGTTTGGTGGCTCAAGACAAAATTAGTGGTGGCTCAAGACAAAATCAATAGCTTTTCTATGCAAAAACAACGGCCAGATGGAATATGTCATGAAATAGGAGACCCCGTTTGTAATAGTCATAAAAGGAAATGAAATACCCAGGAATACATTCAACCCTAAACATGAAAAGTCCTTATGAAGGAAACTTAAAATGCTACTGGGAGACGCGATGAGTAGCCTGGATAGATGGAGTGGTGAGCTTTGTTCTTAGGCAGAAACTCTCATCGTCATAAACCTGTCATTTCTGCCTACGTTAATGTAGAAATTTGAAACAAAGCTTGTAAAAAAAATACCTAGAAGATGTTCTTGAAATTAGCAAGCTGATGCTAAAGTTCACATGGGAAAATATGCTGTAAGAATAACCAAGAAACTTTTGAAAAGGAACGTAATACAAGTAATACAGAAGACGAATAGATGATAAGACATGAAGTTGCAGTAACTGAAATAGAATAGTACCTGAAGAGGCAGAGCTGAAAAGATTAAAGCGGCACCATATAATGAAAATAGAATGTGAGGCTGGGCACGGTGGCTCACGCCTGTAATCCCAACACTTTGGGAGGCTGAGGCGGGTGGATCAAAGAGGTCAGGAGTTCGAGACCAGCCTGGCCAAGACGGTGAAACCCCGTCTCTACTAAAAATACAAAAATTAGCCAGGCGTGATGGTGGGTGCCTATAATCCCAGCTACTCAGGAGGCTGAGGCAGAGAATTACTTGAACCTAGGAGGCAGAGGTTGTAGTGAGCTGAGATTATGCCACTGCATTCCAGCCTGGGTGACAGAGGGAGACTCCATCTCAAAAAAAAAAAAAAAAAAAATAGAATGTGAATTACAAATATAACATTAAATTTTCTGGTAGGCACAATCAACAAGGGGGAAAGAAACAGGTGAAATTGATTGTAATAATATATTTTATTTTATCCAAATATATCCAAAATAGTTTCACTTCAATAATGTAAGCAATATAAAAATTGGTAATGAGATATTTTATACATATATATTTTTAGTAAGTCTTCAAAATCCGCTGTGTATTTTTTATTTATCGCCCATCTCGATCTGGACTAGTCACATTTCAAGCACTCAATACACACATATGGCTGGCTAAATGGCTAGTTTATTATTCACCTTAGGACTAAAAAAATCCAGAAACAAATACATAAATACATCTTCTGATTTAGTAAATTTTATAGCTGGCATTTACACCAACGGAGAAAAGATGGATTATTCAACAAATGGTATCAAGACTTCTGAGAGCCATCTGGAAATACATACATTTTAATCTCTATCTCACTTTTGATACCAAAATAGATTATTTTAATCCCTATCTCACTTTGTATACCAAAATAGATTCTGGATGAATTAAATATTTAAGTGCAAAAAAAAAAAGGAAACCAAGTTGTAGAAAAAAATAGGTATTTTTAATCCTCTTGGAATGAGGAAGACTTTACTAAGTATGAATCAAAAAAGACTAAGTTCAAAGAGGTACAAATTAAATAAAAATCTACATGGTTGGAAGCACCATAAACAAACTCACAAGTGACCAACTGAGAAAAGAATTATAATAATATGACAGATAATATTCTGAATATACAAGGAGCTCCAAAATAATGAGTTAGGAAAGACCAACCATGGAACAGAAAAGTAAGAGAAAGACACAGACACTTCACAGAAAGGGAAATACAAACAGCTTTGAAACACGTGGAAAGATGCTAAGCTGACTAATAAGACAAAGCCGTAGGCCAGGAGCAGTGGCACACATCTGTAATCCCAGCCACTTGGGAGGCCAAGGCAAGAGGATTGCTTGAGGCCAGGAGTTTGAGACCAGCCTGGGCAGCATGGTGAGACTCCATCTCTAAAATTTTTTTTTTTTTTTTGAAACAAAGAAGTCTCCATGAAATACCATTTTTTACCTATTCCTATTAACAAAAAATCAAAAATTTTACTAAAACCCTACAGGGATGGGGTATGGATAAAGACATTCTCAAACATTGCTGGTAAAAGTATAAATCAGTATAAGCTCAAGGAAGGGCAACTTGAGAATTTCTGTAAAAGGGAAAATTCACAAATATCCACTGTATAATCCCACTTTCAGAAACTTAGTTTTATAGATATGTTCACATGGACTCAAATACAGACGGTAGCTACTTTCTATCTGATGTGGTCCAAACTGGTCATTAATAGGTTAATTTTAAACATGGAAAATGGGAAGAATCTCCCCCCAAAAGTAATTTTAATTTCAAGCAAATAAATGTGCATTCACTTGCAAATCTTATGATGTAAATCAGAGGCCTCTTTCGTCCATATCGGTCAACTGATAAAAGTTCTGTTTCGTCTATTTTGCAAAAACCTTGTTCGTAATACTTCATTTACAATTTTCAGATTTTGTTTCTTTAAAGTGGTGGAAAGACTTAAAGACACCTGGGGAGAAATCTGGAAATAGAATCTCCATTTTTCTAATTCGTTGCCAAGGCTTTTTTTTTTTTTTTAACAGCTGTCTCTACTATGCCTTATTTGACAGAAATTTGGTGATTCAATGTTAGCAAATCTCTTCAAATCTGAACTTTCATTAAAATTGCATAACATTTGATGAAATCAAATGATGGCAGCAAGTGCAGCTAAAATAAATAGTTGGATTAATGAACAACTGACTCAGGTTGCACTGACGATAGGGCTGCAAGTGTTTGGAGTATAATGGGCAGCAGAAACACAGAGCGTCTATTATCCACGCATCTCCATCCAGGCAAGGTCAACTCAGAGAACATCTATTAAATATCCACCAGGATATTCACTGCATCACTGTTCCTAAGAGTAAAGGACATGAAACAATCAAAATGCCCCTCAACAGGGAACTGATTAGATAACTCACAGTACCTTCATTTGATGGAATAGTACCCAGGGTGTTTTTTGTTGTTGTTTTTTGTTTATTTGGTTTTTTTTTTTTGAGACCAAGTCTCACTCTGTAGCCCAGGCTGGGGTGCAGTGCCGCGATCTCAGCTCACTGCAGCCTCCACCTCCCAGGTTCAAGCGATTCTCCTGTCTCAGCCTCCTGAGGAGCTGGGATTACAGGCAAGCGCCACCACAACCAGCTAATTTTGTATTTTTAGTAGAGACGAGGTTTCACCATGTTGGCCAGGCTGGTCTCGAGCTCCTCACCTCAGGTGATCCACCTGCCTCGGCCTCCCGAAGTGCTGGGATTACAGGCATGAGGCACTGCGCCCGGCCTGTTGTTGTTGTTGTTGTTGTTGTTGTTTGCTTTTGTTTTTAAATAAAGCAACATATATGGATGTGCTAACATGGAACTCCTCTGTCCAAGATGTGGTGAAATCAGGATATGGAACAGACTGATATATTTACACTTACATGCTTAGGGAGACAGAAAGCACCTCTGGAAAAATACAGAAAACAACCTGGTTACAAGTGGTCACCTCTGAGGAAATAAAATAAGTAACCAGAAGACAGAGGTGAGAGAAAGACTTTTCACCACAGACCCCTTTGTACCTTTTGAGTGATGGGCTGTGGGCAATTTTCTCTTTCAAATCAGAGCCAGGCTCTTCACCCAGACTCCATAAAGATGCCCAACGGTGAGAACGAAGTCGGAAGAAAAGAGGGGGTGCTGAGAGCTGGTGAGTTACTAAGGAAAAGGGAACCCTGGGATCTGCCCTCACCATCTGGGCCAGGCCCCAAGGGAAGTGGGGATCTGCGAAATCCCCAGATGGATTTGGGAATCTAAGAGCAGGGGCCCTCTAGGCCCCTTTCCTGAGTGCTGTTCAGGGTGGTGGCAAGCTCCAGAGAAGTGCCAGCAGAGGGGTAACCAGGCAGAGAGGACCCAGGTAGCCTCAGGTTTCTCATGGCTCAGAGTGGGGCTGGAATCGTGGAGTGATTCTGGGAGCCTCAGAGCCACACTGAAATAGAGAAACAGGAGGCAGGCCCATCGAATTGCCACTATCAGCAGCAAAAAAACCCAGCTCTTGCCCCTGTTCTTCCCCCATGAAGCAGAACGGCCTTGAAAGCTGCTTGTAGCATTGCATTGCACAGAGCACGCGCAGAACAAACTCAGCCAACCCAGGATGGGCACAGAAGTAGCTATGAGACCTGAAGGGGCTTGGTCAAACCCGGCCCACAGTCTGTTTTTGTAAATAAAGCTTTATTGGAACTCAGACATTAAAAAAAAAAAAAAAAGAAACAAAAGAAAAATAAAATTCAAGAAATAAGATTCCTTTCCCTTGGGTGTTGTGGGGTACATGTAAAGCCCAGGCACACTGAATCCACAGGCTTCCCAGGAGTTCGAGTTTTATTCAGCAAAGCAGCTGTTCTCAAAGTGGGGTCCCCAAGGCCAGCAGCATCAGCAACACCCAGGAACTTGTTAGCAAGGCAAGTTATCAGGCCCATTCCAGGCCTCTGGTGGGCCCAGCAACCCGTGTTTCCGCAAGACCTCCAGGGGATTCTCATGCACTCTCAAATGTGAGAATCACCGCAGTGAAGCAATGCCTTTTACAGGGGCTGAGAAAGGTGAAGTCTCACCGCATCTGGTTACCATTCCTGTGTGCCACAAAGTATTTTATCAGGCTCTGAGTCATCTGACATTTCCTTCTGGAAGCAGAATGTTAAATGAATAAGGAGGAAGGCCATTTGTTTATCTGAAACATAACAATATCCCAAATCTATTTCATTTACTTCTAAAGCTAATGATTCTGCAATCCAATAACTCTAGAGAATTGCACACAGCGGCAATAACCCTCTTATGGAATCAATTTTCTCTGGTTAGGAACAAAGAATTCTCCCCTCCAAAAATCCAACCTGCATTGATTAGTTCATCAGAGCACACTAGGAGGCCCATCCGGGCTAGAGGCAGGGCAAACACATTAAGTTGTCTGGGGCCACACCTCCCTAGGAATGTGCACACTCCGCGTGGCTGACGCCACTCCAGAAGGCACCAGGTACAAGGCAATGATCTGCTCATGCTTAAGTGGCCTGGGAGGGACATACAGGGGGGAAGGGACAGAAAGAGCTAGCTGAGTAAGGGCCACGCAGACAGCGCCCACAGAAGGAGGAACATGTCACAGAGTCGCTCTCTGAATTTTTGCCCACAACTTTGCTGACGGGACTAGCCAGCTATATCTGACCCTATCAGATATTACCCACTTGTGACATTTATTTCCATGCAAACCTTCTTTATTTGCATGGGGCCTGCCTTTTTTTTTTTTTTTTTTTTTGAGACAGAGTCTCACTCTCTCGCCTAGGCTGGAGTGCAGGGGCGCCATCTCGGCTCACTGCAACCTCCACCTCCCAGGTTCAAGCAATTCTCCTGCCTCAGCCTCCCGAGTAGCTGGGACTACAGGCATGCACCACAACACCGAGCTAATTTTGGTATTTTTAGGAGAGACAGGGTTTCGCCATGTTGGCCAGGCTGGTCTCGAACTCCTGACCTCAGGTGATCCACCCACCTCAAACTCCCAAAGTGCTGGGATTACAGGCATGAGCCACCGCATCTGGCCAGGCCTAACTTTTTATTACTGTCTTTTATTTATTAATCTTCCTGCAATCGATGCCCTATCTCCCTGTGATGGGTTGAACTGCATTCCTGCAAAAGATGTTGTCTATAAATGTGACCTTTTTTGCAAACAGGGTCTTTGTAAATGATCGAGGTAAGATAAGGTCATTAGGGTAGGTCCCAATTCAATATGATTTTTTCCTTATAAAAAGGAGAAATTTGGACACAGAGACAGGCACACAAGGAAAATACTATGGGAATACTGGAGTTATGCTACTAGAAGCCAAGGAACCACCAAAAGCTAGGAGAGGGGCTTGGAGCTCATCCTTCCCTGGAGCCTTGAGGAGGCACATGGCCCTGCTGACATCTTGAGGTCAGACTGTTAGAACTACTTTCCAGAAAGTTCTAGACTCTAGAACTGAGACAATAAATGTCTGTTGTTTAAGCTATTCAAATTGTGATATATTGTTCCCACAGCCCTAGGAAACCAGTTCACTCCCCAATAAGACTCCAGGGTCCCCCAAAGGCCTGACGGCTGTGGAGCTAGCTTTGAAAGCCAGGACACCCTAGTCACAACACAACCACTAGGGGGAGATGTTGAGGTGATGCAAACCACGGCTGGGGAACTGGACAAACTGGTGGTTGCCAAGCCTGGCCATGCAGACAAAGCCCCGGTGAAGCTTTTTAGAAATACAGACGTCTAAGCTCCACCCAAAGCCTCCTAAATCAGAACATCAGAAAGTCGAGTGTGACGCGCCACCTGCCAGGCACTGGCCCACAGACCCTCCAAGGACCCTTCCAACTGTGAGGTCCCATTACTGCCACACTGCTGCACCCTCCACCCCCAGCTAGCCCGAGGGGGCTCCATGGATCAGGAGCATCAGCCACCTTGACAGCTTGGGAGACACATACAGTCTTGGGCCCCAACCCAGACCTGCCAAATCATCATCTGCATTTTAACAGGCTCCCGGGGTGAACCGTGCACACATTCAGGTGTGAGAAGCACTTGTAGATTGGATATAAGACATAATCACAGGCCGGGCATGGTGGCTCACGCCTGTAATCCAAGCACTTTGGGAGGCTGAGGCAGGCAGATTACTTGAGGTCAGGAGTTCAAGACCAGCCTCGCCAACATGAGGGATGAACTGGTTACTGTCTTCAACTACAATGACTCGTTTTTTATATCAGAAGGGAAAGAATAAAAGCACGGGGTATTGTCCAATAAACCACAAAGCTCTGACATAGTATGGATGTGTGTTCCCTCCAAATCTCATGTTGAAATGTGAGCCCCAGTGCTGGAGGAGGGCCTGGTAGGAGGGGTTTGGGTCACGGGAGCAGATCCCTCATGAATGGTTTGTTGCCCTCCCCACGGTAATGTGCGAGTTCTCACTCTGTTGGTTCAGGAGAGCACTGGTTGTTTGAAAGATCCTGCTAGTTCTTTTGCTCCTTCGCTTGTCACGTCACACATCTGTTCCCCCTTCACCATCTGCCATGATTGGAAGCTTCTTGAGGCCCTCCCCAGAAGCAGATGCTGGCACTATGCTTCTTATACAGTCTGCAGAACTGAGAGGCAAATAAACCTATTGTCTTTGTAAATTACCCAGCCTCAGGTATTCCTTTATGGCAACACTTAATGGACTAAGACACTCCACAAGGACCTGAAGTTTGTCTCTTATTAGGTCATCACCAAATGTACTTGTGTAAAGTGTATCCAGTTTGAGTGAATGGGGCACTTAGCATACAGTTCCTGGATTTGTGACAGAAATAAGATGGAATGAACAATTAATCCCACAATCTACTAAAGAAATCAGTAAGAGGTACCCTGACACTCCCATGGCAAATTCAGAAATGTTAAAATATGCTCCCCATTCCCCAAAAAGGGGACTGAATGGGCTATTAGGGGAACAGATGGCTTGCACTAGAATTCTTTAGCAATCTCTGGAAAATAAGAAATTTTTTTTTCCTTGCCTAAAGACAAAGTCCTGAATCAGAATATCCCTTCCTCTTCCACACCAAGTCTTTCTCCACTCCAAAACTTCATGACACTTACAGAGAAAGGTGAAGCCTCAACGGTTGTTTTGGGAACAATCTCCCTCATCCACTCACCCATCCAAAAATGACACCACTTAAAAAAACAAACAGCCAGTGGGGGCTATTTCTTCCCATGTTCTCGTCCTGAATCGTAAAAGAGCAAAGCCTCCTTTCCATTATTACTCTTGGCATGAATGGTTTAAAAAGAGCATCTATAAACCAGAAAAGAGAGCCACGTAAAAGTCAGCTCTCTTTTTTTTTATTTTTGTGAGTACATAGGTGTGTATATTTATGGGGTCCATGAGATGTTTTGACACAGCCATGCAGTGTGAAATAAGCACATCATGGAGAATGCGACATCCATCCCCTCAAGCTTTTACCCTTTGAATTACAAACAATCCAATTACACTCTTTATTTTAAAATGTACAATTAGGCTGGGCACAGTGGCTCACGCCTGTAATCCCAACACTTTGGGGGGGCCAAGGCAGGAAGATCACCTGAGGCCAGGAGTTCAAAACCAGTCTGGCCAACATGGTGAAATCCCGTCTCTGCTAAAAACACACACACACACAAATTGGCCGGGTGCGGTGGTACATGCCTGCAATCCCAGCTACTTTGGAGGCTGAGGCATGAGAATTGCTTGAACCTGAGAGGCAGAGGCTGCAGTCAGACAAGATCACACCACTGCACTCCAGTCTAGGTGACAGAGCGAGACCTTGTCTCAAACAAAACAAAACAAAACAAAACAAATGTACAATTAAGTTATTACTGACTCTAGTCACCCTACTGTGCTATCAAATAGTAGGTCTTACTCATTCTTATTCAACTTTTTTTTTTACTTTTTCATGTTGCAAATCTGAAACTCGGTACCTTTCAAACAACAACTCCCCTTTTCTCAGTGCCCCTAGCCCTTGGCAACCACAGTTCTACTTTCTGTTTCTATGAATTGTGTTACTTACTTATTTATTTATTTATTTTTATTTTTGAGATGGAGTCTCACTCTGTTGCCCAGTCTGGAGTGCAGCGGCATGATCTCAGATCACT
Source organism: Pan paniscus (assembly GCF_029289425.2). NCBI lineage: Eukaryota > Metazoa > Chordata > Mammalia > Primates > Hominidae > Pan > Pan paniscus. Next base: position 89,003,775 of record NC_073268.2, read on the forward strand.
GCAACCTCCGCCTCCCAGGTTCAAGTGATCCTCCCACCTCAGCCTCCTGAGTAGCTGGGATTACAGGCGTGAGCCACCACGCCCAGCTAATTTCCGTATTTTTAGTAGAGACAGGTTTGCTCTTTTTAAGATTACAATATGCAGGCAGAGCATGGTGGCTCACGCCTGTCATCCGAGCACTTTGGGAAGCCGAGGAGGGCACATCACTTGAGGTCAGGAGTTCGAGACCAGCCTGGCCACCACGATAAGACCTCATCTTCATCTCTACTAAAAAGATGAGGAAGTTCTAGAAATCTGCTTCACAACAATGTGAACGTATTTATTAACACTACTGAACTGTGCACGTAAAAATGGTTATGCTGGTCAGTTTTCTACTACGTGTCTTTCACCACAATAAAAAGAAAGATAAAAATAAAACAACAACAACAAAGAAAACAATTGTCCATCCTTACTCAATGCCAGAGGCTGCAGTCCCACAGCACAGCCAGATCTTGGCTGTATTTCACAGAGTTCTCCTGACTCTAGAATCATCCTTCAATTGTTTGATCCTTTTATTTGCAATGAAATGATTTTACCAAGATAACAGTACAAGTTTCTCTTACATTTCTTGGAGCTACTATCATCCCTTATAACATAACAGCGAGGGTATAAATATTCCATTATGTCAAATCATTTTGTTTATACTATCCCAGGATATGTCTTAAAGACATAGATTACCTTTAAATGATCTAGTCTTGTATCTGTTTTTGCCTTCTAATAGAATTTTTAAAGGGCATCTACCATTCTAAGAAATTATCATTGTATTTGGGAAGTATGTTCATTTATAATGACAATTCTGTCATGCACCCTCACCTTCCATAGTTTATCAAGCTGGCTTTGAGTGAAGACTGTTTTTCTTATTCCACTGTTTCAAGATGTGGATTTTTGCATTTGTTAAGAGAAGGTGATAAACTCTCATCTTGAAAATGAAACAGATCATTACGTAAAGTCTCCACCAGTATTTGAGCCCTGGTATACCACTCTTCCAGTGATGGGCTTCACATACAAAAATTACGAAACTTATTTAGGGACATAACTGTCACCTAGGATAAAATGACTGCTCTCGTTAGAGGCTCTTCAGTAAATTTCTTTTGTCTTCATTATTTCAGTAATTTATTCTTTCGATGAGACGTCATCCTAAACTACACAGCCTAAAAATGGATAATGCTGCACGTAGTATCAGACTATTTGCAGATGATGCTGTAAGTGACTTACCCATCTCAGTACATGAAAGGCATAACATCAAAAATATTCCATCTCAAAAGCAAGCATTAGGCTGCAAAATTAATTTTAAAAAAAATGGTGACATGCACTACCCTTAGGTCCTGCTTGGTCTTACAGTTAGAATGCTGACATTCAAACCGATGCAGAGCCTTGATGGCTGCTACAAATAAATTATTCCAACCAGTTACAAACCCTAAGACTGCCGGGTTCAGACAGCTTGATCCTAGTCACTGCAAAATGACCAAGAAAGAAGAAAATAAATGAATAAATACAAAATGACCAAGAAGGAAAAAACCCCCAGGAAGGGTTCAAGTATAATAGTGTGATATATTAAAGAAACACATTTCCTTTTCCTATCAGGATTTTTTTTCTCTCTCTTTTTCAAGACAGAGTCTCCCTCTGTTGCCCAGGCTGGAGTGTAGTGGCGTGATCTCGACTCACTGAAACCTTGGCTTCCCAGGTTCAAGCGATTCTCCTGCCTCGGCCCTCAGCCTCGCGAGGAGCTGGAGCTACAGGTGCATGCCACCAGGCCCAGCTAATTTTTTTTGTATTTTTAGTAGAGACAGGGTTTCACCATGTTGGCCAGGCTGGTCTCAAACTCCTGACCTCAAGTGATCCACCTACCTCGGCCTCCCAAAGTGCTGGGATTACAGGCGTGAAGAACCGTGCCTGTCCCATATCAGGATTTTCTAATAATTCTCCCCGACCAACACACACACATCTACACTAAAATCTTATAGTGTATATATATATAACCTAGAGACTAAAGTTTAGGGTGCTTAAGTTAATGACTGTCAAGGCCAGGGACCATTACTGTTATACAAAGTATGGAAGAAATATTTTGGTGACTATTACATGAGACAAAGTCTGCTGATCTACTGTCAAATACAATTTGTTTTTCCTTTACTTTGAGGTCATTTAGTCAATAGTTTTTAAGACTGCTTCTTAAGGCAATCTTTCAGAAATGTAGAAGAGTACAGAGAATAACAAGATGTAAGTCCACGTACCAACCACCTAGATTTAATAAAGGTTAACCTGTTACCATATTTGATTCAGATTTTTAAAGTAAACTATTACAGAAAGAATTGCAGCTCTTCTCTCTCCGCACCAATTAGAGGTACTCAATATCTGAAAAATTCCATGAGTATGCTTTATAACACTATTTTTACACTTTTAATACCATGCTAATATATTTTTATATGTCTACAAAAAATTCACACTATTACTTTATACAATTTCAAACTTTAGTTAAATAGTATTTTACTGTATGTAGCATTCGGCAACTTTTGTTATTTTTATTTATTTTTTAATTTTTTTTTCTTTGAGATGGAGCCTTGCTCTGTCACCCAGACTGGGGTGCAGTGGCGTGATCTCGGCTCACCACAACCTCCACCTCCCGGGTTGAAGCGATTCTCCTGCCTCAGCCTCTCAAATAGCTGGGATTACAGGCCCACGCCACCACACCCGGCTAATTTTTGTATTTTTATTAGAGACGGGGGTTTCACCATGTTGGCCAGGCTTGTCTTGAACTCCTGATCTCAGATAATCCCCCCGCCTTGGCCTCCCAAAGTGCTGGGATTACAGGTGTGAGCCACTGGGCCCGGTCATGCAACTTACTTTTTTAAATGGCTACTTAGCATGCTATCTTAATGAATTTACCACAATTTAATTATCCATTCTTCTACTGACTGATAATGTATTCATTTCCAATTTTTCACCATTCCAAGAAATGCTGCAATGAACATTCTCATGCAGGGTTCCCTGTGTACATTCGCAAGAATGCCTGAAGAACATGTATCTAAAACTGAAACTGCTTTGTCATGGGATATGTTATATCATCAGTTTTACCAGATATTAACAAATAACTCACCAAGATGGTTGTATCAATTTGCACTCCCATCAACAGTGCATGAGAGTTCCTATTTATCAAAAATCTCTTTTGTCAATACTGAATATTGTCAAACCTTTTCTCATTTTTTTTGGTCAAATACAAAAGGTGAGAATTTAAATCGCAGAGGCCAGGAGTGGCGGCTCACACCTGTAATCCCAGCACTTTGGGAGGCTGAGGCAGATGGATCACCTGAGTTCAGGAGTTCCAGACCAGCCTGGCCAACATAGTGAAACCCCATCTCTACTAAAAATACTAAAATTACCCGAGCTTGGTGGCAGGCACTTGTAATCCCAGCTTTACTTGGGAGACTGAGGCAGGAGAATTGCTTGAACCCAGGAGGTGGAGGTGGCAGTGAGCTGAGATGACGCCATTGCAGTCCAGCCAGGGTGACAAGAGTGAAACTTCATCTCAAAAAACAACAACAAAAAAGAAAAACAAAATAATTTAAATTGCATTCCCTTTATTACCAGTGATACTGGGCATCTTTTCATGTGTTTATTGGTTCTTTAGGGCTCCTTCCTCATAAATTCCTAATCAAATAGTTTGTTCAATTTTTTTACTGTGCACGGTTTGCCCCTTTTCATTGATTTGTGGCAGACCTTTATATATTCTGGACACCAATATTTCATCAGTTGTGTGTATTGCAAATATCTTCTCACAAGCCTTGGCTTGAATTTAACTCTATAATGTCTTTTGTCACAGAGAAGTTTGTTTTTCTTAATGTTATAAATTGCTTTCTTTTATCACTAGTTGGCTACTCATTAAAATCACCTGGAGAGCTTTTAAAAAATACTAATGCTAAAAAATAAGTTATAGTGTTAGAAAGCAGATCAGTGGTTACCTGGGTTCAGATTGGCACATGAGGGATGTATTAGTCTGTTCTCATGCTGCGAATAAAGACACACCCGAGACTGGGTAATTTATAAAGAAAAAAGAGGTTTAATGGACTCACAGTTCCACATGGCTGGGGAGGCCGCACAATCATGGCAGAAAGCGAAAGGCACGTCTTACAAGCTGGCAGACAAGAGAGAGCTTGTACAGGGAAACTCCCCCTTATAAAACCATCAGATCTTGTGAGACTTATTCACTATCATGAGAACAGCACAGGAAACACCCGCCCCCATGATTCAATTACCTCCCACTAGGTCCCTCCCAGGACCTGTGGGAATTGTGGGAGCCACAGTTCAAGATGAGATTTGGGTGGGGGACACAGCCAAACCATATCGGGGGTGCTGACTCGGAAGGGGCAGCAGGCACCAGGGAATTTCAAGGGTAGGAAAAAATCTTAAATTTGATTATTGTAAAGATTACACAGGTGTACACATCTGTCAAAACACAGCAAACTATAAAGTTAAAATGGGAGCCTTTTATGTAAATTATACCTCAATACAGTTGATTTGAAAAATACAGATGCCTGGGCTCTACCACGTACAATTTTAGTTAGAATCTGTAGGAGTTGAAATCCACAATCTGTATTTGTTTTAAGTGTCCACAGATGATTAAAATGTGCAGCCAGGGCTAAGAACCACTGTCCTAAATATTGTTGAAGCATTGCTAACTTCGCCTGGGAGCATTTTTGCAAAGGGCATATGGTAGATTCTAATTTTGGAGGCGATTCCATTGGATCAACATTTATTGACTAATCAATCCTTTTCCCACTGAATTATAATGGCAGCTCTGCCATGTTCCATACACCAAGTTTCTATATATTCATGAGACTTGCCAGTCTTCCTCGTTGATTCTGTACAGCTATGGCACAATGTCACATTGTTGTAATTACCAACATGTTCTGCTGTTTGCAAGGTCAAAATCCTTTCTCTTCCTCCTCCCTCTCTTATTCTCCTTCCAAAATTTAAGATTTTCTCCTACCCTTGAAATTCCCTGGTGCCTACTGCCCCTTCCGAGTCAGCACCCCCGATATGGTTTGGCTGTGTCCCCCACCCAAATCTCATCTTGAATTGTAGCTCCCACAATTCCCACATGTCCTGGGAGGGACCTAGTGGGAGGTAATTGAATCATGGGGGCGGGTGTTTCCCGTGCTGTTCTCATGATAGCACCTATTCTTGGTCCTGTATTTTTCCATATGAACTACATGTTTAGCTTCACGAGTTTCACCCAAGTTTCACCTGTTACAGTCATGAACTGCCACGCCTGGCCTGGTTTCTACTTTTCTTCATAAAAATCCTGCAGTATTTCATTTGCTTCATATACAGTAGCCAAAACCTACAAGCAATTCAATGTCCACCAACAATAGGATGAATAAATAAATATATTCATATGGTGGAGTATTGTATAACAGTCAAAAGGAATTAACAAGAGCTATAGACAATGATGTGGATAAATTTTATTCCTATAATATTTAATGAAAGAAGCAAAACACACAACTAATATATACAGAATGTTTTCATTTATATACAATTGAAATACTAAATTATGTTGTTTAGGGATGTACACATAATGGGTGAAACTATAAAAAAGAGGTAATTATAAAAGTCAGAATAGTGGTGACTTAGCAGCAAGTAGCAACAGGGATTGATCAAGAAGGGAATACATGGGGAGTTAGGGGGACTTTTGTTTCTTGGCATGGTGGCGGTTACAAAGATATTTGCTTTAGAATTATTCATTACGTTTGTTGTATAAAGTTTTTTACGTGTATCATATTTCATAATAAAGTGAAAAAGGGCTTTTAATTAGAAATCTGAGCTCTGGTACTCCACAAACAGGATCCAGCCTACTTTAAGTAGAAGGTTCTCTCTAGATAGGAGCTGAGGATATGGCCTGACCCGCTTGATCTCTGTGCATCATTAACTCTAAATCATCTCTTTAGAAAGAACAAACACTCCATGAGACTTTCAAATCAAATGCCCTATACGGACTGGGTTCTTGATGCTTTTAGCTTCTCCATGCTTTGAATATATAATATGTTGGAGGTGAAGGAGGGGGTTATTTGGGCTAATTGAACATATTACCCAACAAAGCATGGTGCTAGTTTCCACCTGGATACAGAGGTGAGTTAGGTAAGACCCTGCCCTAAAAAGCTTGCAGTAGCCAGTTAGGCAGCCAACAGCCATTCCCACTAGCATCTATGTCTCTTCTTCAACCTGGACACAGAGTTAGATTATATATGATACAGCCCTGCCTTCCTGTCTTGACCTCATCTCTCAACACTTTCAAGCTCTCCATGGCAGGTTGAATGACTGGCCCCAGTTCTTTAGCCCTCCCTGCAACCATGCCCTTGTCATGGCCTTATCATGAGCACAGTGTGTTTCCCCACCCCTTGACCTTGGGCTTGGCCATGTGATTTGCCTTTCATCCAAATAGATGTGCAAGTGACTATGAATTGGCCAAGAGATTGTGAGCAGGTGTACTAAGCACTACATCAGGCCTGACCCATAAGAAATGAACTCATCATTTTCCCCAATGCCATAACCAGCTCCAAGGAGAGGGATCAAATCCACCTAACTCCCTGTGATGGTTAATTTCACGTGTCAACTTGACTGGGCTAAGGGATGCCCAGATAGCTGACAAAATACTATTTCCAGGTGTGTCTGTGAGGGTGGTTCCAAAAGAGATTAGCATTTGAATCAGTAGACTGAGTAAGGCAGATGGCCCTCCCAGCATGGGTGAGTATCATCCAGTCCATGGAGGGCCTGAATAGAACAAAAAGGTGGAAGAACCATGAATTCACTCTCTCTCGGCTTGAGTTGAGACATCCATCTTTCCTGCCCTCAGAAAGTGGCACTCCTGGTTCCTGGGCTTTCAAATTTAGACTGAATGTTTCACCATGAATTCCCCAAGATTTTCCAGCCTTCCGACTTGGATGAATTACACCACTGGCTTTCCTGGTTCTCCAGCTCACAGACAACAGATCTCAGCCTCCATAACTGTGCAAACCAATTTCATTAATAAATCCTCCCCCCGCCCAATGAATCCTGACTAATATACTCCTCAAGCCAAAAATAATCTCCCACATCCAATTGGTTACCAAGTCTAGCTGTTTCTTTTGAACATCTTTTTTTTAGATCTACCCCTAATTGTCTTCCTTAAATGCCACCCTAACCCCCACCCTTCTGCCTTCCCGCCTAGCCTATTGTAGTAGCTGGAGTCTAGTCCAGCACCCTCCACACTGCCCTCCTTCACCCCAGAGCCACCTTTCTAAAATGCAAATCTGAAGATGTCACTCCCTTGCCCTATATCCCTCAGTCCCACCACTGCCTACAGGATAAAATCTAAATTCTTTGTATAACATGTCACGCCCCTCCTGATACAGCCCTGCCTGGTGTCTCGGCCCCGTCTCTTACCGCAGCTGCACCCTCCGTGGCCGCTTGAATGTTTGGCCTCAGGTTTTACCTCTATGTGTGTCCACATTCTTCCCATGGCCTTGTCATGGGAATAGTATGTTTTCCTACTTTATTGGTTTTCTAGGGCTGCCGGAACTAATCACCACAAACTGGGTGGCTTCAAATGACATAAATTTATCCTCTAAGAGTTCTGGAGGCCAAACGTCTGAATCAAGGTATCAGCAGGGCCATTTTCTCTCCAAAGGCTTTAAGGAAGAATCCTTCTTGCCCCCTCCAGCCGTTGGTGGTGCTCAGCAACCCTCAGCACTCCTTGGCTCGTGGCAGCATTACTCCCATCTTGGCCTCCATCTTTGCATGGCCATCTCCTTTGTGTCTTTGCTTCCCTTGTCTCTTCTCTTTTTAGAAGGACATGAGTCATATTGGATTTATGGCCCACCCTACTCTAGTACGACCTCATCTTAACTAATTACATCTGCAAAGACCCTTTTTCCAAGTAAAGTCATGTTCCAAGGTTCCAAGAAACATATATTTTGGGAGACACTATTCAACCCAGTACACCCACCCTTCGATGCTGGCTTCTACCATGTGACTTGCTTAGCCAGTGGTATATAAGATGGAAGTATCCATGGGTCGGTTCTGTGCCTAGGCCTTAGGGAGCCTTGTTACTGCTCTTCCTTTTGTGCCTCTGCCCTTGTCATGAGAAAAACATGCCCTGGTCCAAGGCAGACGGCAGACACTTGGGGCAGAGCCACCCTCCCCACGACCATCTGCAGTCTTGCAGCTTAATGTAGTGAAGAGCAGCTGACCCCCAGCTGATCCACAGATGCATGAGAAAGCTCTATTATCAATAGAGTTGGTCCAGCCAATTCACAGACACCGAGAAAATCAATCCTTCTAGTTGTATACCGCTGAGATTTTGGGGTTGTCATGCAGCAATAGTTAACGAATGCATACACTTTGTGCCACAGCAACAATGAACGAGACGGCCTGCTGCAAGGTCTCTTTAACGTACAGAGTAGCTCCCTCTTTTTTTGAGACGGAGTCTCGCTCTGTCGCCCAGGCTGGAATGCAGTGGCATGATCTCAGCTCACTGCAACCTCTGCCTCCCAGGTTCAAGCGATTCTCCTGCCTCAGCCTCCAGAGAAGCTGGGATTATAGGTGGCCACCACCACGCCCGGCGAATTTTCTATTTTTAATGGAGATGGGGTTTTGCCATGTTGGCCAGGCTGGTCTTGAACTCCTGACCTCAAGTGATCCTCCTGCCTCGGCCTCCCAAAGTGCTGGGATTACAGGCATGAGCCACCGCGCCCGGCCAGAGTAGCCCCCTCTTATCCATGGTTTTGCTTTCCACATTCCCAAACTACCCAGTCAAGTGTGGTCCAAAAATATTAAATGGAAAATTCCAAAAATAATTCATAGGTTTTAAATTGCACACTGTTCTGAGTAGCATGATGAAATCTCACTCTGTCCTGCGCAGAATGTGAATTATTCCTTTGTCCAGAGTACCCGCATTGTCTACGCTAGCCATCCATTAGTCACTTAGTAACCGTCTTGGTTATCAGATCAACTGTCACGACATCATGGTGCTTTTGTGGAAGTAACTCTTAATTTACTCAGCAACAGCCCCAAGCACAAGAGTAGTGACGCTGGGAATTTGAATATGTCATAGAGAAGCCATAAAATGCTTCCTTTAGATGAAAAGGTAACAGTTCTTGACTTCAGAAGAAAATCATATGCTGAGGTTGCAAAGATCTAAACAAATCTGTTATCCATGAAATTGTGAAGAAGGAAAATAAATTCATGCCAGTTTTGCTGTTGCACCACGGGGTATGCAACTGCTAAGATGAAAAAAGCGTTAAATTTATGAGTGGAAGACATGAACAGAAATGTGTTTTGATTGACAGCCCTCAGGTTCGATACTATCCAGGATTTGAGGCATCCACTGGAGGTCTTGGAAAGTATCCCCCATGGATAAGGACCACCATCCTCCTTTTAACGAGGATAGGATGTAGAGCCGTGCTATGTCACAAGGACCACTGTACTGTTCCTTTGTCTGAAATGCATGCCCCACCATCTCCTGTCAAGCCCATCTGCCTGACAAATTCCAAATTAATCTTTAAGTCCAAAGTCATGCACCAATTTTAGGAAGCCTTTCACGACTCTCCCAAGTAGACTGAGTCACTGTTATTCAGTGCTCCCAGCCTATGCTCACCTCCATTATAGACAGTAATTACCGCTCTGTAATTGCTTGTTTATATAATTACAAGGCTTTTGATCCCTGACACAAGCAAAATGTCTGGCACCAAAAGTTGGCACTAAATGAATCACAGAAAACAAAGACGTGATAGGAATGGGGCAGTAAGTGGTAATGAGGAAAAGGGAAGAAGACTCGCAGCCTAGAAGGGAAGACTGCAAAAGTCTGAAAAAGTCTCTTAAGTCCAGACTCACATCTCTATGTGGTTTTGACACATGCAGCTGCTTTGGGGTACACCTTGCAGTATGAAACTCATCCCATCACTGAATCACAGAACTGAACTCTGGGGGTCCCCGCTGAAATGACTCAGTAAAGTTGCAAGGAAAGCCAGACAGCATAGGAGTCCCGTTCTGAGAGGTGGAAGGGAGATGGCGGCATTTTCCGCAGCCACAGAGATGGGGTCAGATGAGAAAGGCAGCAATTTTAAAGCAGCTATTAGGAAGAACTCTCTGACTTTAATGCGGTGAGAGTGAAGCACATACCAAGAGTGGTTTCAGAGTCTCATTGAGCAGAACAATGACAAGGACAAGGACGATGACAATGAAGATGGTGATGATTCCAAGAGGGCAACAGGTCTGATGTGACGTAAGCACGGCCCTACATCCCATCCTCACCAAAAGGAGGATGGTGGCTCATTTCTCAAGGCCTAGCATCTCAAAATACATCCTGTTAGAAAAAAGATCATCGGTTCCTAGCACTACACTAATATCTCTTTCTGGAGCTTTCAATTATCCAAATTACATTCTTTACTTTTTAACTGTCTCTCATTCTCTCACTGCCATCCTCAAAAATTTACTTCTCTCCCCAGCCATCTCTTTGTCTGGAATGCAATAATATTTGATCCTTCCACTCTGCAAGCCTGCTGGAAAATTAATTAAAAACCAGACTGGGCTCAAAGAGGCCCTTTCAGTCCAGGAATCTCATAGGGCTTAGCACTCTGTAGGGAAAGATCCGCTCCAGGCTGCTAATCATTAGCCAACCTGCTGCACACCTTGGAGCCTAAACCATCAAACAGTTCTCATCACCAGGGGTTTATTGAGCCTTATATTTGGAGATAATTTCATACACGTGTTTTGAGTGCTCTCCAAGGAGTAATCCCTAGCAGTTTTTAGTGCACTGGGGATTGCAGACTCCTCTGAGGAGCCACGGAAGGCAACAGGTCCATTTCCTGCTGTGGTGAACACTGACTGCCTAGGGCTGCAGATGGTTTTCTTTTATTTTAGCTATCCTGTATCTGTTTTTTTGTTTGTTTGTTTGTTTGTTTGAGATGAAGTTTCACTCTTGTTGCCCAGGCTGGAGTGCAGTGGTGCGATCTCAGCTCACTGCAACCTCTGCCTCCCAGGTTCAAGCGATTCTCCTGCCTCAGTCTCCCGAGTAGCTGGGATTACAGGCATATGCCACCACACCTGGCTAAGTTTTGTATTTTTAGTAGAGATGGGGTTTCGCCATCTTACCCTGGCTGGTCTCGAACTCCTGAGCTCAGCTGATCCACCCGCCTCAGCCTCCCAAAGTGCTGGGATTACAGGCCTGAGCCACCACACCTGGCCGGTATCCTGTATCTGAACCCCTTTCTGTGTCTAGGGAATTGCCCACTTTATGAGACAAGGACAAAGACCTCTTCCCATAACAGAGCTGAAAATGCTAGACATTCTTTCCTGGCATTGTGAAAGGCAGGGCACAGCCAGATGACCGAGTTCTGCCTACCAGATGCACCCGGATAGTCAGACTATCTCAGAAGGCAGCAAAATCAGCTGAGGGATCCATTTCTCCCCTCCCCCATTCCCCTCTTCTCCTTCTCCCTCTCCTCTCATCTCTCCTTTCTCCCCTCTCTCTCTGCCTCCTCCTTCTCTCTCTCTCCTCTCATCTCTCCTTTCTCCCCTCTCTGCCTTCTCTCTCTCTCTCAATCCCTCTCATCTCTCTTCTCCCCTCTCTCTCTGCCTCCTCCTCATCCTCCTCCTCCTCCTCTCTCTCTCTCTGATGTTGGCTGACACAAAAGTGGCAGCAATTGCATCCAACTTATGTTCCCGACAAGGATACGGGAACAAGGCACATAGGCCTCTGGTGCTGCATGGCCAGTAGCAGTCTGCTCAGCAGAACAGTTCAGCGACTTGGTTTTGGGTGTTATTCTTGGAAGCTGAGCCTTGAGTGTGGTTCTCCTTCCCTCCTCTCGCATCAACATTCTGGGAGCTACTTGGTATCCTTAATAAGCTCCATTCCTGTTTCATCAGCCAGGGTCAGTCTCTGTTGCTTGCAACCCAGAACCCTGACTAAGGAACACACTCATTTTCATATATCATATCACAAGATCAGAGGCCAACTGAAGTTTTTTAAAATTCTACATTGACTCTCAGCCCAAACATACCTTCCTATAGCTCCAAGATATTAAGGCTGAGGCTTTGAAACTACATTTTTGCTTTGCTAGTTGTTCTTTGTTAGGCTCTGCAAGTCAAGGATATTAGAAGAAAACTTTAATGCTTGAAAAGGGACATGTTCCTTCCTGTCTGCTGACTATTGTTGTGAGCTTTACCCCAGAAATGCTTCTTCACTGTGGCAGCCGTAATTCATTCCTATAGTATCTGCTGCATCCAGTTTGAACTTTTTCCAATATTTGCAGAACTGTCTTCATTATGCCCTAGCCTAAGACACCATCACCAGCCTGCTGGCCCCTCCTCATGGACATTTGAGTTTCAGCTCTGAAGGGCCCTTCTCTAAGTTTCTAAGTTTTAATAATTCCAACTTCTTTCTCTATTTCCTCATCCCGAGCAGTGGTAGCTGCTTTCTATAGTTGCTACCTTTGTGATACCTTAGAGTTCTCTTTTTACCCTAGCTAACAATTTTATTCCAGTTAGTTAGCCATTTGTTGTGTTAAATTCTCTCTGTTCAAATAACTGATGTGCTTTCTATCTGGAACTAGAACCTGACTGATAGGTATCAGCCTTAAGAAAAAGTTGTATACACATGGACACAGGAAGGGGAACATCACACTCTGGGGACTGTTGTGGGGTGGGGGGAGGGGGGAGGGATAGCATTAGGAGATATACCTAATGCTAAATGATGAGTTAATGGGTGCAGCACACCAGCATGGCACATGTATACATATGTAACTAACCTGCACATTGTGCACATGTACCCTAAAACTTAAAGTATAATAATAATTAAAAAAAAAGAAAGAAAAAGTTGTATGAGTATCCCATTTGCAACCAGAGAAAACAGAAACAGAGAAATAGGAAGGAAGAAGAGTTTCCAGCCAAGTCAAGAAGTAAAGAATCAGACTCAGAGGCCATGGAATGAGTTCAAGCTATACAAGTCCAGCAAGCAAGGTTATGTGTATACCTGGGTGATTTCTGCAATGTGAGGAGGCAAAAGAAAGACAAGACCAGACATACTACTCAGAGCCCACAGGTCCCCTGCACCAAGTCCTGCAGAGAGGCTGTACCAGGGCAATGGAAAGTATCACAGACAGAACAGGTATGGGAAAAAATAATAAGTTTTCTGAGCATAGGGGGTGGGAAGCAGGGAATAGACTATCAGGCTTAGGAAAGAATGGTGAAAACATGCCTAAAACCCTCTGCTTGTTTGCCACAACTGAAATAACAACAGCATCATTACTAAGATGCTCTTAGGATATTCCAGGCCTTGAGCTAAGCATATCTGCACAGATTGCCACAGTCATCAATTACAAAATGCATTCTATTGTAAGACATACCATTACTTGAGGTATCACTAAGAAAGAAAAATATGCTGTCAATTAAACAATGACCCGCCACTGCCTGTAAGAAGCATCCCAATTGTAAAGATAGTAAAATATGAAAAAAAATGCTTCTTACAATCAAGGGAACATGGCAGCTCATTTAATCCTTATAACAATTCCTATGAAGTAGGTATTGGGGCTTAAAGGGGCAGGGGCTGAGTGACTAGTTCGAAGTCCTACAGTCAGCAAGTGGCAGAGCATGCATCTGATCTCAGTCGGTGGGATGCCAGAGCCTGTGCTACTGGTAACTCTGGTACCTCTTAAACCATTTAGAAGTCAGGGATCAAACTCTTATTTAACATGTGCAAATGTTACTGATCTATTCTGAGCTTTTAGATGACCAAAAGGTATCAGCCATGAGCACTGAGCTGGTCAGACAGGGTCAAAGAAAGGGCTCTCACTACCAAATTTCCTTCAACAGCACAGAGCAGAGAGCAATGCCAGCTCCCCTGCAAGGCAAGAGGAAAGGCACACTATGGGGAGAACTAAAGATGCAAACTGTGTGAGTTCCCTGCAGCTGCTATAACAAGTTATCACAAATGCAATGGCTTCAAACAACAGAAATTCATTCTCATAATTCTGAAGGCCAGAAATGCAAAATCAATATCACTGTGTCAGCAGGGCCATGCTCCCTCTGGAAGCTCTAGGGAAGAATCTGTTCCTTGCCTCCTGGCTCAGGGCTTCATCCCTGCAATTCAGCCTCTATGGTCACACTGCCTCCTCCTCTTCTGTCCAAATCCCCCTCTGCCTCCCTCTTATAAGGAGGTTTGAGATTGCATTTAGGGCCCACCCTGGAGACAATCCAGCATTACCTCCCCATCTCCACATCCTTAACTTAATCGCATCTGTAAAGGTCCTTCTTTCATATAAGGTAACATCCACAGACTCCAGAGATTAGGACCTGAGTATCTCTGAGGGCCCTTATTCAGCTGACCACACAAACCAAAGGTGGAACCTGCTGCTGGGGCTTCCCAAGCCCAGACACCTAAGCAAATATACACAGGTTGTTGAAATTTGAAATGTTAGTTTGATATTTCCATTTTTCAAAACTTACAGTGGAAGAGAAACTTTACCTGCAAATATCTGGAAATGTACAGATCACCCCAGCTTGACGGGCCGGGAATCATTACAACAGAAATTGAGTTGTGTGTGCTAATGCTGCAAAGTACTCATATGACAAATGACCTTGGGCAGGTCTGATTGGATGTTGGGGGCAGAGTCCTGGGTGGAGACTGATGGAGAACTAGAACCCTCACAAAGGCACTGGTGGGCAGTAGACAGAAAAGGGATGAGACTAGCACCTGTTTTAGAGAGGAGGCAGACAAGACCCCAGGCTAGGATGAGACTGGCGCCTGTTTCAGAGAGCAGGCAGACAAGACCCTGGGCTGAACATGGAGAGGGCAGAGAAAGCAATCTGAGTCTACATGAGAAAAGGGGAAGGGAACTTCACAGAGGTGTGCTGTTGTGAGTCCTGGGCAGGACAATGACTGAGCCAGGGGTGAGGTGGCCACAGAGGGCAGCATCAACCAATGCAAGGGACAAAGAAGGCCTGAGTCACCAAGATCCGGGATAATCACTATAGATTTCACAACTCTCTTACCTTGGCTGCCACTATAAAATGCCACAGGCCAGGTACGGTGGCTCATGCCTATAATCTCAGCGCTTTGGGAGGCTGAAGCGGGTGGATCACCTGAGGTCAGGAGTTTGAGACCAGCCTGGCCAACATGGTGAAACCCCGTCTCTACTAAAAATACAGAAATTAGCTGGGCATGGTGGTGCATGCCTGTAATCCCAGCTACTATGGAGGCTGAGGCAGGAGAATCACTGAAACCCAGGAGGCAGAGGTTGCAGTAAGCCAAGATCGCACCACTGCCCTCCAGCCTGGGCGACAGAGCAAGACTGTGTAAAGAAAGGAAGGAAGAAAGAAAGAGAGACAGAGAGAAAGAAAGAAAGGAAGAAAGAAAGAAAAAGAGAAAAAGCAAGCAAGCCACAGACTACAGGGCTTATGCAACATTTATTTCTCATAGTTCTGGAGGCTAGAAGTCTGAGATCAGGGTGCCAGCATCATCAGGTTCTGACATGGCCTTGCTCCTCGGCTCCCAGAGGGCCGTCTTCTTGCTGTGTCCTCACACGGTGGAGTAAGAAAGACAGCGAGCTCTCTGGTGTCTCTTCTTAAAAGGACACTAATCCCATATGAGGGCCTCATCCTCACGACATCATCTAAACCTAATTACCTCCCAAAGGTTCCCATCATACTGAGAGTTGGGGCTTCAACATACGAATGTGGAAGGTTTACAATTCTGGCCCTGGCAATAACCTAGGTATCCTGCCAGGTTGGCACTCCACTAGCAACTTGCTCAGTGGGTAAAATAAGTCTCATTATTTGAAGTTAAAGCGTAAGACACCTGGAGGTTTCTACTTCACCTGGTCAAGTCATTTGATCCTTAACTGTTGCTTTCAACAATCTCTCTGAGAAAAAGAGGCCATGGGGCGATGTGGCAAAGATGAACTGTGGTCCTAGGGCACGATGTTATGGGCAGAGCTTTCTGGCCCATTCCCTTGGGAATATTGGAAGGAAAGGGGCCATCGGCTCATGGAATACCCAAACAGTCCACGAGAGGCAGGACCAGCAGACACTGCAATGTGGACCCCACGAAGATCACAGCACATAAACACATGGACCTAACCACCCAACACATATACACATGTCATGTTTTGTTTGTTTGTTTGTTTGTTTGTTTTAAACAGAGTCTCGCTCCTTCCCCCAGGCTGGAGTGCAGTGGTGTGAACTCAGCTCAACTGCAACCTCCACCTCCCAGGTTTAAGCGATTCTCCTGTCTCAGCCTCCCAAGTAGCTGGGATTACAACTAATTTTTGTATTTTTTGGTAGAGAAGAGGTTTCACCGTATTGGCCAGGCTGGTCTCGAACTCCTGACCTCAGACAATCCGCCAACCTCTGCCTCACAAAGTGCTAGGATTACAGGTGTGAGCCACCGTGCCCAGCCCACACACACAATGTTTTGTTAAGCCTGAACCCACAACTTGTGCAAATAAGAAACAGGACCAAAAAGTTATCCCCAGGAGCTTCCACAGTTCCTGATATAAGGGAACTGACATGTATCAAATACCTACTGCATGCCTGACTGTGTGTCTGATACTCTCTGCGTGTTATTTTATTTAACCCTCACGGCCACCCTCTCACAATTAATTTGGAGGCTGCTCAAGTGTCTCTGCGGTGCAGGGTGCCAGTCAGGATGGGCTGGGTTCTGCTGCAACAACAAAGCACCTTCCTGTTCTATATGCAGAGGCTCTGCCCGCTCCAGCCACCTAGGGACCTGCTCACAGAGGCTCCATCTCAACACATGGGTCTGTGATCACATCACCACCTGAGTGACCTGGTCTGGTTACTTCGTGAGATGGGGCCTTCTTCATCTGTTCTCACACAAACAAGCCTCAGTTTCCTCATCTATAAAATAAAATTACCAGCCAGCCATGGTGGCTCACGCCTGTAATCCCAACACTTTGGGAGGCCAAGGCAAGCGGATCACTTGAAGTTAGGAGATCAAGACCAGCTTGGCCAACAGGGTGAACCCACGTCTCTACTAAAAATACCAAAAAATATTAGCCAGGTGTGGTGGCGCAGGTCTGTAGTCCCAGCTACTCGGGAGTCTAAGGCAAGGGAATCGCTTGAACCTGGGAGGCGGAGGTTGCAGTGAGCCGAGATCACACCACTGCACACCAGCCTGGGCAACAGAGCAAGACTCCGACTCAAAAAATAAATAAAAATAAAATAATAATAATAAATAAAATTATCATTAGCACCTACCTCACAAGACAATGCCTATAGAGAGCCTGGCACCGTGCCTGAGACAGGACACACACTCCATGACTGTGAGTCATTGTCACGACATGTCCCGTACAGAAAAAAAAGCTCAGAAAATACTCAGACAGCCAGTGTTCCAACACATGGATAAGGGTGGCGTCCATGTGATGAGATTAAAAGTGTATTTTCCTTACCTGTTGGAGTTTTTATTCTCTACATTTCTTTAGAAAATGAGCATACATAATTTTCATCATCAAGAAAAAGGGCAACATATAAATAAATACATCCAACATGAGAACACAAAACAAAGTTTTAAAAGAACTGGCCTTAATGGATCTTCTAGATCAGAGGTTTGTAAACTATGGATTGCGGGCCATAGTTTACAATCCATAAACTATGGATTGTAGTTTTGTACAGCCAGTTTTGTACAGCCCACAAGCTAAGGATGTGTTTTACATTTTTAAAGGGTCTTGGAGAAGGGAAAGGAAGGGGAAGGGAGAAGAGGGTGGGGAAGGGAGAGACAGCAGCAGACGCTGTGTGTGGCTACAAAGCCTAAAATATTTACTATCTGACCTTTTATAGAAAAAGGGTGTTCACCCTGCTTTAGTTCACCCGACCACCTGATTCTTCAGACAATAAGTACCCAAAGCCTTGGGTGCTTTACTTAGAATTCAGTTTGTAAACACACACACACACACACACACACACACGCACACACGCACCCCTACAAAAATTATCAGGAACGCAAAGACCCTTGATATAAAATGATGAATATACAATTATCTGTCATCACACTGCAGACAGTACATGATTGAGTCTCCTTTCCACCCAACCGTTCACACATTTAGGAAGCGTTTATTGCGGCGGGAGTTGTTAGGGGAGAGATTAAGGGGGCCTCAGCATCTCCATGTCCCAGGCACTGTTCTAAGCCTCGAGGATTCAATGATGAATAAAGCTCCAGGCTGAACACTCACTCCTTCCTGTAGCAAATCAGTTTCAGGGCCCCTCCGTGTCAGGCTCTGTGCCAGGCGCTGGGGATGCAGAGGCAAACAAGGATGATGACGCCACTGCCCGAGGAGCCTACAGCCCATCAGCGACATGGGCAGCTAAGCAACCACGCAGCACGGCGCTCAGTCAAGGGGCCACAGAGAGATTCAAAACCAAGACACAGGGCCGGGCGCAGTGGCTCACGCCTGTAATCCCAGCACTTTGGGAGGCCGAGGTGAGTGGATCACGAGGTCAGGAGTTCAAGACCAGCCCTGTCAACATGGTGAAATCCCATCTCTACTAAAATCACAAAAATTAGCCAGGCATGGTGGCACATGCCTGTAATCCCAGCTACTCAGGAGGCTGAGGAGGGAGAATAACTTGAAACCGGAAGGCAGAGGTTGCAGTGAGCCAAGATCATGCCACTGCACTCCAGCCTGGTCAGCAAGAGTGAAACTCAGTCTCAAAAAAAAAAAAAAAGCAAGACACAGCAGACACAGCCTCAGGGCAACGCCATCATCATCATCGACTAATGACAATGGCCAAAACCTGAAAAGGAAGGACTTGGCCTGGTGAAGGCAAAAGGAGGAAAGTGGTTCCTGGCGGAGGGAGAACACGAGAAAAGGCTCAAAAAGACAAACAGTGTGACGTGTGCTGAGAACCAGCTGCAGGAGCTGGTGGGTGGTTTGGGTGGTGGAGGACTGGCCTGAGCCCAAGCTAAGGAGGGAGGGAAGGAAGGAGGGGCCAGGAGGAGAACAGTGAACGAAGTCCAAGCTAAAGGGACAAGAGGAAAAAGGCCTGGGCTTGATAGGAAGATAGCAAAGGATTTTGGACACGGAATGACATGGTCAGAAACATCTGTGGTTGGGCCAGGCGCAGTGGCTCACGCCTGTAATCCCAACACTTTGGGAGGCCGAGGCAGGTGGATCACCTGAGGTCAGGAGTTCGAGACCAGCCTGACCAACATGGTGAAACCCCATCTCAACCATAAATACAAAAATTAGCGGGGTGTGGTGGCGTGAGCCTGTAGTCCCAGCTACTCAGGAGGCTGAGACAGGAGAATCACTTGAACCTAGGAGGTAGAAGGTGCAGCAAGCCAAGATCACACCACTGCACTCCAGCCTGGGTGACAGAGCGAGACTCAGTCTCAAAAAAAAGAAAAAGAAAAAGAAACATTTGTTGTTGGGGTTTGTTGTTTTTTTTTTTTTTTTTTTTTTGAGATGGGGTCTTACTAAATGGTCCAGGCTAGCCTCAAACTCCTTGCTTTAAGCAATCCTCCAGCCTCACAGCATCCCTAGTAGCTGGAACTACAGGCACCTGTCACTGCACCCAGCAGAAACATATTTTTAATAAGATTATTCTGGCTATTTCCTCTGTAGCCTTGCAGAGTGAAGGCACTTACAATGAAAGCTAGCCTGAAGCTCTACCCAAACAACCACACTGCCCTGACCAGGCCACTCCCTCTGCCCCTGCTGACTGCCCAAGTGTCCTTCCAGCTCCTCCCATTCAGAGCTGAGCTTCACACATGTGGCTCCAGCAAGCTGTGGGCCAGATGAGCCACCAGCCTGGCTGCCCACCAGGTTCAACCTAATCAGGTGCTCCTGATTATAGGGACACCAGGATATAGACCCGAAAGAACTGAAAACGGTGCTCAAGCAAATCCTTGGTCACTCATCTTACTAGCAGCACTATTCACAATAGCCAAAAGGCAGAACCAGCCCAAATGTCCAGCAATGGATGAATGGAACACAGTATGGCATGCCCAAACACAGTGGAATATTCTTCATCCAAAAAAAGCAATGACGTTCTCGGCCAGGCACAGTGGCTCACGCCTGTAATTCCAGCACTTTGGGAGGCTGAAGTGGAAGGATCACTTGGGCCCAGGAGTTCAAGACCAGCCTGGGCAACATAGTGAGATGCTGTCACTACAAAAAAAAAAACAGCCAGGTGTGGCAGCACATGCCTGTAGTCCCAGCTACTCAGGAGGCTAAGGCCGGTGGATCAGTTGAGCCTGGGGCCCTTAAGGCTGCAGTGAGCTGCCATTGCAATGCTGCACTCCAGCCTGGGTGACAGAGAGACCTGTCTCAAAAAAAAAAAAAAAAAAAGGCAGGGGGGCAGGGTGGCTCACGCCTGTAATTTCAGCACTTTGGGAGGCCAAGGCGGGCGGATCACAAGGTCAGGAGATCGAAACCATCCTGGCTAACACGGTGAAACCCTGTCTCTACTAAAAATATGAAAACAAAAAATTAGCCAGGTGTGGTGGCGGGCATCTGTACTCCCAGCTACGGGGGAGGCTGAGGCAGGAGAATGGCGTGAGCTTGCAGTGAGCCGAGATTGCGCCACTGCACTCCATCCTGGGGGACAGAGCGAGACTCCATCTCAAAAAAAAAAAAAAAAAAGAAAGAAAAGCAATGAAGTTTGATACATGCTACAATATGGATCAACCTTGAAAACACAATGCTAAATGAAAGAAATCAGACCCAAAAGGTCACCTATTATAGGATTCCAGTAATATGAAATGTCCAGAATGGGTAAATCCACAAAAACAAAGTGGATTAGTGTTTGCCAGGCGGTGGAGAGTAAGCGAAGAATGGGGAGATGGAGAGTGATGGCTTAATAGGCATGGGGTTTCCTTGGGGGGTGATGAAAATGTGTGGAATTTAGATAGCAGTATTGGTTGCAGAAAATTATGAAGGTACTAAATGTCACTGAAGTGTTCCATTTAAAATTGTTAATTTTATGCTATGTGAATTTCATCTCAATACAACAAAATTTTTTTATTATACTTTAAGTTCTAGGGTACATGTGCACAACGTGCAGGTTTGTTACATATGTATACATGTGCCATGTTGGTGTGCTGTACCCATTAACTCGCCATTTACATTAGGTATATCTCCTAATGCTATCCCTGCCCCCTCCCCCCACCCCACGACAGGCCCCAGTGTGTGATGTTCCCCACCCTGTGTCCAAGTGTTCTCATTGAATACAACAAATTTTTTAAGGAGCCCAGGAAATGAGTAGGTTCTGGAGCCCTCTCCACTCCAAGGTTTCGGTACTCTTCTCCCAGATGTTACAGCTTTCCAGACTCCTGCTGTGCTGCTACCTGCCTTTCTGGACTGACTGTGGTTCTCTGACTAGAGGGAGCATGTAAGTCCCCTGGAGATCTAGTTCAAAATGCAGGTGCCTGGGCCTCACCCCAAGAGCTTCTGAGGCACAGAGTCTGGGGTGGGGTCCCGGCACCTGCATTTTGTTAGGTGATTCTGGTGTGGTCTGAAGTTTGCAATCAATACAACCAGACCCTTTCTCCCTTTTCATCTTCGGACTGTTACTTAATCAACTGCAGGACAATTCTTCTTTCCCTCTTTTCTTAGTCTTTTGCAATAGGAGAAGACTTTGGCTTCAAAAAGAAACAGGAAGATACTTGAATTGTGGAGAATGAAACATAACCCAGTAACTAAACAAAAGCGAGTTATAGGTAGCCTTCAATCAATGGTCACTGACCTTGGCTGATCGTCAGAGTCCTTACGGGAACTTTTTTGAAAGTACCTAGGCCGTACCATGGACACCATAAGTCAGAACCTCCAGAGGGAGGTCTAGATGTTAATATTTTTTCTAAAGCCACACAGGCAACTTCCCTGCTCTCCACCTCACCCTTTACTCAAAGGTCGCTCGAAAAATGCTTGTTGTAAATGGCAGTATGAGTCTCTAGCTTCTTAGGCAAACATAATTATGAAAGTAAATAAGGCATGAAAAATCATATGACACAGGCAAATTTCAGATTAAGCTTTTCTTTTTGTCTCCTGCATGTTTAATTATCTGTGCTTCATGTTTGTAGGGCCAAAAAAGTGGTCAATTGCAACGGGCATGGATGTGCTTCCCAAAAATAACTCACATGTGTAAAGCACTTTCAACTTCCATGCCGTAAGGAAGCGTTTTCCTAACAATGATCTCCTCTGATCTTCACAACCTCTCCAATTATTCTTTCATTGATTCATTCATCAAATACCTCCTGAGAACCTACTCTGTGCCGGGCACTGTGCTAGTGTACAGGACACTGCAGAGACATGACCCATCTGTGCCCTTGCCCCCACCTTCAGGCCCCCGGTCCACAGGCACACAGGTGATGACAGCCCAGGGAAGGGAAGGGCCAGGACGAGGAAAGTACAAAATGAAACGAAGATATGGGGCAAGTCTGGAGAGCCTTGTGGGGAAGGAATGCATAAGATGCACCCCAAAGGGTAAGGAAGAGAGTCTGGCAAAACACCGCAGAGGCGGTGCCCCAGGCAGAGCTGGCCCAAAGGCAGGGGGGACAGGAAGGAAAGCGGAAGGATGGCAAGAGATAAGCAGGGAGGGACCAGGCTGCAGAGGGCGGTTAGGGCCAGATCAGAAGGACTCTGGGAAGCACTCTATGAAAACAGAACTGCAAATGAAAGGTAGAGAAGTCCTTGAAGGGGTTTCAGCCAGAAACACAATCAGACTCACAACCTGCACGGGATACTCTGGGGGCTTGTGGAAAATGATCTGGAGCGGGAAGACGAAGGTACCCTGAAGAGAGAGGTCACCAGGGCACATAGACAAAAGATCATGGTACAAAAAAAGTAGAAAGAATGAATAAGTCCTGCTATACGACAGCATAACAGGGTGACTATAGTCAAAATAATTTAATTGTACTTCTGGTTTTCTGGTTTTCTTGGTTTTTTTTTTTTTTTGGATGGAGTTTCACTCTTGTTGCCCAGGCTGGAGTGCAGTGGCGCGATCTTGGCTCACTGCAACCTTCGCCTCCTAGGTTCAAGCAATTCTCCTGCCTCAGCCCTCTCAAGTAGCTGGAACTACGGGCACCCACCACCATGCCCGGCTAGTTTTTGTATTTTTGGTAGAGATGGGGTTTCACCATGTTGGCCAGGCTGGTCTCGAACTCCTGACCTCAGGTGATCCACACGCCTCGGCCTCCCAAAATGTTGGGATTACAGGTGTGAGCCACTGCCCCTGGCCCTAGTTGTACATTTTTAAATGACTGAAAGATGGCCAGGTGCGGTGGTTCACTCCTATAATCCCAGCTCTTTGGGAGGCCGAGGCGTGTAGATCACCCGAGGTCAGGAGTTTGAGACCAGCCTGGCCAACATGGTGAAAACCCATCTCTACCAAAAAATAGAAAAACTAGCCGGGCATGGTGGCAGGCGCCTGTAGTCCCAGCTACTGGGGAGTTTGAGGCAGAAGAATTGCTTGAACCCGGGAAGCAGACGTTGCAGTGAGCCAAGATCATGCCACTGCACTCCATCCTGTGACAGAGCGAGACTCTGTCTCAAAAATAAAATAAAATAACTAAAAGAATATAATTGGATTATTTGTAACATAAAGGATAAACGCTTGAGGGGATACCCCATTTTCCATGATGTGATCGTTATACATGACTATATCAAAACATTTAATGTGCCCCATATACACCTACTACGCAGCCACAAAAATTTAAAAAACTTTTTAAACAAAGGATCGACTGAATAAGTATTTAAATCAGGGATCAGCAAACTGTTTCTGCAAAGGGTCAGATAGTATTTCCCAGTTTTTTTTTTCTTTTTTAACTTTTATCTTAGAATCAGGGGGTACGTGTGCGGGTTTGTTACAAAGGTATATTGTGTGATGCTAAGGTTAGGAGTAGGACTGAACCTGTCACCCAGGTAGTGAGCACAGTACCCAGTAGGTAGTTTTGCAGCCCTTGCCCCCTGTTCTCTCCCCTCTCTAGTAGTCCCCAGTGACTACTGTTCCCACCCTTATGACCATGTGTACCCAATGTTTATTTTATTTTATTTATTTATTTATTTAGAGCCACATATTTATTTATTTATTTAGAGACACAGTCTCACTCTGTCACCCAGGCTGGAGGGCAGTGGCACAATCTTGGCTCACTGCAATCTCCACCTCCCAGGTTCAAGCGATTCTCCTGTCTCAGCCTCTGGAGTAGCTGAGACTACAAGTGCGAGCCACCAGGCCTGACTAATTTTTATATTTTTAGTAGAGACGGGATTTTACCATGTTGGCCAGGCTGGTCTCGAACTCCTGACCTCAGGTGATCCACCTGCCTCGGCCTCCCAAAATGCTGGGATTACAGGCGTGAACCACTGTGCCTGGCCCTTATTTTATTTTTTTGAGACAGTCTTGCTGTCATCCAGGCTGGAGTGCAGTGCACGATCTCGGCTCACTGCAATTTCCACCTCCTGGGTTCAAGGAACCTGCCTCAGCCTCCCGAGTAGCTGGGACTACAGGCCTGCACCATCACACCTAGCTAATTTTTGTATCTTTAATAGAGATGAGGTTTCACCATATTGGTCAGGCTGGTCTCGAACTCCTGACCTCAGGTGATCCACCCACCTCAGCCTCCCAAAGTGTGAGGATTACAGGCGTGAGCCTCCGCACTTGGCCCTGGTGTTTAGCTTCCGCTTATAAGTAAGAACATGTGATACTTGGTTTTCTATTTCTGTGTTCAATCACAACCATCACAGCTACTCATTTCTGCTGCTGTGTTGCAAAAGCAGCTGCAGGGGATTCCACAGTTCATAAATGAACAGGTGCAGCTGACTTGGCCCTCAGGCTGTACTTTGCCAGCCCTCCCTCTAAAGCAAGCTTGTTCAACCCACGGCCCACAGGCAGCTGGTGGCCCAGGACGGCTTTGAATGTAACGCAATAAAAATTCATAAACTTTCTTAAAACATTATGAGGTTTTGTGATTTTTTTTTTTTTTTTTAGCTCATCAGCTATCGTATTTGTTCCTGTATTTTATGTGTGGCCCAGAGAAGCCAAAAGATTGGACACACTTGCTGTAAAGGATCACATCCACATGGTTTCGGGACCAATGAGGGGATAATGAAAGGAGACAGCAGGGCATCAGAGGAGATGAGGAGGAAAGTAGGCATTGTCACCAATGACTCCTAAATCAGGAATCTGAGACGCAGAGGCCCAGCGATTTGATGGAGGGCAGTCACACCCAAGCCTCAGTGCAAATTCTCTTAGCAGTGCCCCCTGCTGTGCCTTGGCAATCGTAAATAAATCAGACGTGAACGCACCACACACCCTCACATATCTGAGTTGCTTACTTTGGCCACCCCAGCCTTCAACTAGTTCCCTTAACCCATCCTCTGCAGAGCCCACTCCCTCTCATATAAACACAGAATGCACCTAAATCAACTTCATGTCTCCTGGGGCCTCAGCCTCCTGCAGAGCGAGAGTCTCACACTACCCCGTCCAGAAGTCCTTTCAGTTTATAATGAGATGATCAGTTAACCTCGACCCAGCATGTCTGGGGAGGAATATGTTGCTGGGAACATTCAGTTCTCACTCCCTATCCCGGTGCAATTAACCCATCAGATCTGTCCTGTTAGAAATCAATCAGCTGAGTAACTATCAAAAACTAGATACGGGCACACTGCCTCATGCCTGTAATCCAGCACTTTGAGAGGCCCAGGTGGAAGAACTGCTTGAGTCCAGGAGCTCAAGACCAACCTGGGCAACGTAGCAAGACCCTGTCTCTACAAAAACTGAAAAAGAATTAGTCGGTCATGTTAACATGAGCTGTATCCCAGCTATTCAGGAGACTGAAGCAAGAGGATCGCGTGAGCCTGGAAGTTCAAGGCTGCAATGAACTGTGATCGTGCCACTGCACTCCAACTTGGGTGACAAAGCGAAACCCTTTCACAAAAAACCATGTGGATGGGCATAGACAAGCAAACTGGGGCCCACGTTGCTTCACCAAGTCCCAGAGGGCCAGCTTTTGAGGCCCTTGTTCTCTTTGCTCCCAGCGTCATCTGACCCTCTGGCTGCACGTTTCTCTTGCCTCTGGACTGGACATAAGCCCCTGGCCGGCCTGCAGCAGTTTCCTATCTCATGTATTCGTGTGTGACATCTTCCTCTCCTGTTCAGAGCTCTCCCAGTGCTGTTTCTGTAACTCCAGCCTCCATCCCGCCCCTGAGCCACTGGTTCATACTCCCAACTTCCTAGAGCCATCTCAACTCAGGTACCTCACTGTCAACCTAAACTCAACACACGCATTCAGTGTGCTTGTTGAATTCATGTTTCTCCAATTAACTGTATGCCCTTCCACACCCATCTATCCCTCCCAAATACTGAGTTTCCATCCTACTCTGGTATGGCCTCACAGCCACTGAAGTCTGAAACCTCGGTATTGCCCTGTACTGTTTTTTCTTCCTCCATATAAGCACTCATCTGATCTTCTGCACGGTTCCTTCTTCTAAATGTCTCTCAAACATGCCTTCCTTTCCATTTTCATCATCTCGGGCCCTCCCTGCCTTTGGGAATACTGCATTCATGTCATAGTTAGTCCCTGGGCCTTTGGTTTCTCACTCTTCCAAATTATTCTATTATCTGGTGCCAGATTAATCTACAAAAACACCACTGTATAACGTCACAACCTATGCAAAACTCCCAAACTTCTCTCTGATCCCAAGCTCAAGGGATAACACCTCACATTAGCATATACAGTTTATAATTTGGAGTATTTCAATGTACCCTGTATGCCATCCGATTCTCCCCAATAACTCGTCCTTAACAAATTGCCACGTGGAACAGCACTTCTACAACAGGGAGGCGATTATTTTTATTTTTACTATTTCTTTGAGACAGGGTCTTGCTCTGTCACCCAGGCTGGAATGCAGTGGCGCGATCTTGGCTCACTGCAACCCCCACCTCCAGGTTCAAGCAATTCTCGTGCCTTGGACTCCCAAGTAGCTGGGATTACAGATGCACACCACCACGCCCAGCTAATTTTTGTATTTTGACTAGAGATGAGGTTTCGCCATATTGGCCAGGCTGGCTGGAACTCCTGACCTCAGGTGATCTGCCCGCTTCCGCCTTTCAAAGTGCTGGGATTACAGGTGTGAGCCACCGTGCCCAGCCAAGAAGGAGATTAGAGCAAAATGAAAAGAATGAGGAATGGCAGTGCTTTCCCATCTTAGACTATGACATCATTAACTAAGGTCAACGAGTCCAAAGAGGAGAATATAGCCATCTTGGACAGCTGGGCTCTGTCCAGCTCTAACACCAAGATGCTTTCAGACCCTGGGAAGGTTGTAACTTCTTCAGGTCTCAGTTTTACTATCTGTATCATGGGTTAATAGTCACTATTCTGCCTATATGCTTTTCTGAAGGGAAAATACAGTACTAGATATGACAATATGTCCAGTTTTAGAATGAACACTGTTGTAAAAAGCCACTATATCATGTTTCTTAAAGGGAGGTCCATGGATCACCTACATCAGAATCTCCTAGACACCTGATAAAAGTAAAGATTCCTGGGTTCCACTCCAGTTCTCCTAAATGAGACTCTCAGGGTGAAGAAGTATCAGAAAGTTGATTTTTTTTTTTTTTAGACAAAGTCTCGCTCTGTTGCCCACACTAGAGTGCAGTGGCATGATCTCAGCTCACTGCAACCTCCCCCTCCCAAGTTCAAGTGATTCTCCTGCCTCAGCCTCCCGAGTAGCTGGGATTACAGGCATGTACCACCACACTCTGCTAAGTTTTGTATTTTTAGTACAGACAGGGTTTCATCATGTTGGCCAGACTGGTCTCGAACTCCTGACCTCAGGTGATCCACCTGCCTCAGCCTCCCAAAGTGCTGGTATTACAGGCGTGAGCCACCACACTTCACTCCAATGCACACAAAATCTCCCAAAGAGCACCTAATTGCATTGTTACAAAGAATTGATTTGCTAAATGTAAGCAGTCCCCCTGAAGTGGAGAAGAGTTAAGGCAGCTGTGGCAATATTTCAGAACCAATGAACCAAAGCTAAATCTAGTCACCTTCCCATGAGGGTCAGCCTTCAGTTGGTTCCCTGAATCAGCCAGTATCCTGGCTCTCTGTGTGTAGGGTTTTCATCCAATTATGCTGATTCCTGCCATCTGAAGCAACACTCCATTTATTATGATCAAAAGACTCTAGCTCTCCACTTAAGCGCCTGTTAATTAAAAGAAATGCCTGTGGCCAGAATGCAGCAAAAATTCTAGAAGCAGGTATCAGTCAACTTCTGCAAGGAGAAGTATAGAAACTTTTGCCAGAAACACACATAGCTTCTTCTTAAAATGACCTTACAAGTTAAATCACCTTCATTTAGAAGGCAAAGTGGATTGGAGGGCAGAGAGAAATGAGGGGAAAAAATGAGGCCAAAAACACCTGCAAAGAATCTGGAGCAAATGTTTCCAATTAATTCCACTGTGACTTCCTATTTTAGAATAAGTAAAATACTATGAAGTTAAGTAAAATATATAAAGCAACTATTTTCAGGGACTAGACAATAATAGACTACGCAGGGCTGTGATCCTTGCAAGAAGGAAAACATGCAAAGGGTGCACCACGTCCACCTGAACACTGGGGCCAGGGAGGGACTTTCCAAACTGCAGCATAAAGAAATGCAGCAGTATACAGAAAAAGATTGAAATTCAGGATGCTGGCCAGGAGTGGTGGCTCACATCTGGAATCTCAGCACTTTGGGAGGCTGATGCAGGTGGATCACCTGAGGTTAGGAGTTCGAGACCAGCCTGAGCATCATGGTGAAACCCCCATCTCTACTAAAAATACAAATTTAGCTGGGCGTGGTGGCACGTGCCTGTAATCCCAGCTACTTGGGAGGCTGAGGAAGGAGAATCACTTGAACCTGGCAGGCGGAGGTTGCAGTGAGCCAAGATCATGCCACTGCACTCCAGCCTGGGCAATATAGACTTCGTCTCAAAAATAAAATGAATAAAAACAAAATAATAAAAAATAAAATTCAGGACTGCTGACACAGCTGTAATTTGCAGAGTAGGATACCACAGAGGAGGATCATCACACAAAGAAGAAATCTCAGAAATATGCAAAGGGATATCCATGAGTTGCTGCCTAAATACTAAGCTATGCATGTGCAAAGTAAAATGCTATGAGGCCTGGAAAAGAGAATTCTTTCTAAGGGACTGTGAGATGAACGGAGATTCCAGAGGTCATATGGTACTAGAAGATAAAATTCCAACTAGTCTTAGCAAGGAAATCTCACTGTACACCCCAGTCATTCAGTTGAGACCCTAAAGATCCTCTTTAAGGGCAGAGCTATTCTAGGCCTCGAGTAAAAGCTACTCTATACCCATCCTAGCAAAGCTGAAAACCAAGACTTTACAGGATCAAGTTGAACCACCAGTAAATTATCTGCCTTACAGAATAAAATCCATCACTCTTTAAGATGACTAAATCTAGTCTCTTAACAATAGACCACTGACAATGTCCAATATACAATCAAAAATTACTAGACATTCAGCCAGGTGCAGTGGCTCATGGTTGTAATCCAGGCACTTTGCGAGGCCAAGGTGGGAAGATTACCTGAGGTCAGGAGTTCAAGACCAGCCTGGTCAACATGGAAAAACCCTATCTCTACTAAACTACAAAAATTATCCAGGCGTGATGGCAGGCTCCTGTAATCTCAGCTACTCAGAAAGCTGAGGCAGGAGAATCACTTGAACCTAGGCAGCAGAGGTTGAAGTGAGCCAAGATCACACCATTGCACTCCAGCCTGGGCGACACGGCAAGACTCCATAACAAAAAAAAACAATAAAATAAAAATAAAATAAATCAATCTATAGACCCAAGAAGCACAATTAACCACAAAAATAGGGCTATTGTAGTCCTCGGATAAACGGTATCCATCCCAACAAAGCCTAAAACCAAGACTTGGGAGTATCAAGCATATTAACTGCCTGCCATGACAACACTCAAACTTCTTTAAGAAAAGACAACAAAATAGAGATCCTCAACAACACAGGAATTGCCCTGTCCAGCATACAATAAAAAATTACTAGACATGAGAAGAAACAAGAAAATGTTACTAATCACTGGGAGAAAAAAAAAATCAAGAAAGATAAACATAAAGAAAACCACACAAAGGCATAACAGAGTCAAAATGCTAAAAACTAATGATAAAGTCTTAGGAGCAGCCAGAGAAAAAGTCACATTACATATAGGAGAACAATGCTGACTTCTCATCAGAAACAACATAAGCCAGAGGACCTTAGAATCTCATCTTCAAAGTCCTAAAAGCAAAAAACTGTTAACCTAGAATTCTATATCCAGTGAAAATATTCTTCAAATAATGAAGGCAAAATAAAAATGTATTCAGATAAATAAAAGCTAAGAGAATTTGTCACTAGCAGGCCTAAGCTATAATGAATATTAAAAGTAGTTCTCCAGATGGAAGAAAAATAATATTAGATAAAAATATGGGTCTACTGAGGACTGTCACTGAAAAGCAGTGAAAATGAAAGTACATGGAAAAGTCAAGGCTGAGAAAATATGAAGACTTTTTCTCACTTTAAAGTTTCTTTTAAAGACAACCGATTGTTAAAGCAAATATAGCAATGTACTAAAGATTTATGACATGTGAAGAAATAAAATGTATGACAAAAATAGTATGAACCAAAGAGGGATAAATAGATGTATAGTGCTATTAAGGCTCTTATATCATACATGAAGTGTTAATTCGAGGTAGACTATGATAAGACAATTACAAGGTAGACTATGATGGACCATTACAATGTTAATTCAAGGTAGACCATGATAAGTTAAGGAAACTGTAATCCCTACAGCAACCTGCAAACATAACACAAAGAGATACATTTTTAAATCCAGTAAAGAAACTAAAATGGAATACTAAAAACTATTTTATTAACCCAAAAGAAGGCAGGAAAGCAGGTACCAAAGAGCAAAATAAAATAGATGGGATAAATAGAAAATAAATAGTAAGATGGTAGTCACGGACCCAATCACATCAGTAATTATATTAAATATAAATTGACTGAACATTCCAATTAAGAGACGGAGATCCTTGGACTAGATTAAAAAGTAAAACACAATGTTATGTTGTTTATTAAATATAAAGACTCAGGTAAAGGTACAGAAATGGAAGAAGATATACCAAGGAAACACTAACAAAATGAAACTGGGATAGAAGTAACTATATTAATATCAGGACAAAGTAGACTTCAGGACAAAAAGTATTATAACTTAATTTCATTGAGAATAAAACTGAAGAATCACACTCCTTCTCCTTCTATCTAGAAAAGTGTCCATTTCGAGTTATGTTTGGAAAATTTTCACCATATTCAGAGCCCTTTATGTACTGAAGATGACGGGACAGAATGTCCTCGCATTCTTTATATCAGGTGTTACAAACAGAATATTTGTGTCCCCTCGAAAAAAATTCATTTGTTGGAGCACTAGCCCCCAGTGGGATGGGAAGCTTTTGGAGGTAATTAGGGTTACATGAGGTCATGAGGATGGGACCCTCATAATAGGATTAGTGTCCTTGTAAGAAGAGACATCAGAGAGCTCGCCCTCTCTCATTCTCTCTACCATGTGAGAACACAAGAAGGTGGCCATCTGCAAGACAGAAAGAGAGTCCTCACCAGGAACTGAATCTGCCAGCACCTTGATATTTTTCTGTTCTTTAAGCCAGACTTCAGTATTTTTTTATGGCAGCCCAAGCCAATTTAGATAGCAGGAACCCACTTAGCTGGTGTCTGCCTTGACTTTTACATGGAGCAGTATTTCTAAAGGAAACCAAGTGAAATCTGAAAAGAACTTCTGCTTCAGCTTATACTGTTCATGACCTCCCCAGGGGACCATGTGAGAGAGAACAATGCTTTTGGGTTTTTGGGGGGTCTTTTTGTTTCTTTCTTTTTTTTTTTTTTTTTGAGACGGAGTCTCACTGTATCACCCAGGCTGGAGTCAGTGGTGCAATCTTGGCTTACTGCAACCTCCGCCTCCTGGGTTCAAGCGATTCTCCTGCCCCAGCCTCCCGAGTAGCTGGGGCTACAGGTGCGTGCCACCACACCCGGCTAATTTTTGTACTTTTAGTAGAGACAGGGTTTTACCATATTGGCCAGTCTGGTCTCGAACTCCTGACCTTGTGATCTACCTGCCTTGGCTTCCCAAAGTGCTGAGATTACAGGCATGAGCCACCACGCCCAGCCCGGAGAGAACAATGCTTTGGCTTTCCAGTGCTTTTAACAGAACTCCCTCCCTCCCATGAATTGGCCAAACTACATCTCTATCCCCAAACTTCACTTCTCATTTCTTCCCTGACACCAGCCAGAACTGTTTATCTAACTCTCCAACTTTGGTTCCTGAGCCTGGGGACCTGCATCAACACTACCAGCACCACGATCAATCCCAGAGGAGATGGACCACGCAGGCATGATCAGGACCTGCTCTATGGAGCACCCAGCTAGGGGTACGGTTATAAGCAAGACAGACACGGTCCCAGTCACCTTTGCCAAGAAGAAGGGATCCAGTGAAGATTAGATGCATACTCAGTTCCCTTACTCTTTCATTCTTTTTTTTTTTTTTTAAGACATAGTCTTGCTCTGTCACCCAGGCTGGAGTGTAGTGGTGCAATCTCGGCTCACTACAACCTCCGCCTCCTGGGTTCAAGCAATTCTTGTGCCTCAGCCCTACTCAAGTAGCTGGGATTACAAGCAGGCACCACCATGCCCGGCTAACTTTTGTATTTTTAGTACAGACGGGGTTTCACCATGTTGGCCAGGCTGGTCATGAATTCCTGCCCAGCTCTGCCTCCCAAAGTGCTGGGATTACCAACGTGAGCCACCGCTCCCAGCCTCTTTCCCCTTCCATACTCATCATCATCTTTGCCACCCTCGGCTATCGACTGGTTCAATATGCTTCCACGGTGGCTTCTGGGCATTTTTCATAAACATGTGGCTGAGCTCAAGAGACAGCAAGAGAGGACAGGTATCCAGTTACAACTTTATGGCCTAACAAATGAAAAGGTGTTCTACCCACGGAGAAGGAAATCTAAGTCCTAGAAGGTTCCAACCAAGCGTATCTGCACTCAAGACTCCCCACCACTCTTAGACCAACAACAAGAACCATTCCGTGCTTAAGGAGTTCCCCTCAGCAAGCCAGCCCACGCAGTGCGTGTGTGTGTGCGTGTGTGTGTGCGTGCGTGTTCGTGCCAGACCCACAGGGTCCTCCGGGAATATATATCGACAACAGAGGTGGGTTTCTGAACCCTGGTCAAAAGCCAGAGAGCAGACATGCTTGAAATGCTCTGTGCCACTGACTGCAAAGCCACAGATATTTTTCCTGCAGCCTCAATGAGCAAGGACTGTGTACACAGCTAACACACATGGGCATACAAATGCATAGAACAGTATTCACCAGCTGCTCTAGAAAACCAAGAGAGCATATGGCAAGAAAGAGAGAGTTCACGGCATGCATTCCCATCACCTAAATGCGCACTTGCAGGCATCCACAGAATGGTCAAAACTGCTGTCTTCTCTAAGAATCAGCCAGTAGGCTGAGTGCAGTGGCTCATGCCAGTAATCCCAGCACTTTGAGGGGCCAAGGCAGGCAAATGACCTGAGGTCAGGAGTTCGAGACCAGCCTGGCCAACATGGCAAAACCTGGTCTCTACTAAAAATACAAAAACTAGCCGGGCATGGTGGTGCACACCTATAATACCAGCTACTCAGGAGGCTGAGGCAGGAGAATCGCTTGAACCTGGGAGGCGAAGGCTGCAGTGAGCCAAGATCCCGCCATTGCACTCCAGCCTGGGAGACAAGAGCAAAACTCCATCTCAAAAAAAAAAAAAAAAAAAAAGAATCGGCCAGCCCACCATACTAGGAAATTGCCTCCATCCCCTTTTCAGCCTGTCTGCATGCCAGCGGGACCCAAAACAACATCTGAACATCTTCCTAAAAGTCACGGGAGGCTGTAGAATGCCTCCAAAGGCGGAAGAAACAACGCTAACCATGGCTTCCAGTTGCCCCTGGGAATACATTTGGTACCCAGGACAGCCTGAATGCCAGCTCTCTCCAAACTTCACACTATGAAGGGCCTGTGGCTTCAGTGTGTCAAGAGCAACCCCACCCTGTGAATTAAAATATCCTGTTTCACAAAGAAAAAAAAAAACTCAGTTTTCCTTTGCCAGTGAACCCTTCTGAACAATAAGCTTTCTCAACCCTCCCCAAGCCCAGAATTATCAGGCACTGCTTCCATTACTGCAAGCTCACAGGTTTCCTCCCTTAGAAACTGAAGTATTAATTAGTACTGTGTATTTGTATTCCTTAGCCTGCCACGCCCCTCAGGGCATAGCCAGCCAGCCCACTGTTCCAGTGTCAGGGAAGCGGCCTCTGGTTCAGAACGCCCAGTGCCCAACTAACAGCTGAGCTCCTGCCACTCTACCATCTTTCAATCACAGTGCCTAAAAAAAAAAGATGTTACCCTAGGCTGAATTGTGCCCCCCAAAATCCATGTATCAATGCTCTAACCCCCTATACTTTATAATGTGACTGTATTTAGAGATAGGGCCAGTAGAAAACCAATGTTTTAAACTGAAGATGGGCCAGGTGCCATGGTTAATGCCTGTAATCCCAACACTGTGGAATTCCAAGGTAGGAGGACTGCTTGAGCCCAAGAGTTGAAAAGGTGTCCAATCAAAATGGTGCTGGGTTTTTTTTTGTTGTTTGTTTGTTTTGTTTTGTTTTTTTGAGGCAGTGTCTCACTCTGTTGCCCAGGCTGGAGTGCAGTGGTGCGATCTCGGCTCACTACAACCTCTGTCTCCTGGGTTCAAGTGATTCTCCTGCCTCAGCCTCCCAAGTAGCTGGGACTACAGGTGCGTGCCACCACGCCCGGCTAATTTTTTGTATTTTTAGTAGAGATGGGGTTTCACTGTGTTAGCCAGGCTGGTCTCGATCTCCTGACTGCGTGATCCGCCCACCTTGGCCTCCCAAAGTGTTGGGATTACAGGTGTGAGCCACCACACCCGGTTCCAAAATGGTGCTGTTTGGGTGGGCCTTGGTCCAATGTGGCTGGTGTCTTCATGGAAAGAGGAAAGCTGGGCACGTAAAGAAACACCAGGGATGTGAGCACAGAGGCAAGACTGTGTGAGGACACACAGGAAAGGCAGCCATCTGCAAGCCAAGTGGAGAGGCCTCAAAAGAAACCAACCCTGCTGGCACCTTAGCCTTGGACTTCCAGCCTCCAGAGCTGTGAGAAAATAAATTTCTATTGTTTAAGCCAACCCTGTATGTAGTATTTTGCTATGGCAGCCCCAGCGAAATAATACAGATGTGTAGACAGTGAAGTAAAAGGTCCGACTGCAGAACTGCCACCTTCTTTGGCCTGGGGCTGCCCAATCCACCCAACATGCCAGCCTCTTCAGATGGCACAATTGTGTCCCCACACTGGAAGGATCTGCTATTGCCCCAGAGGCTCTCTACAGCCAGGCAGAAATTTCAACAATAGCTCAACCCCAGGATGCAGCATATAGCTTGAAGCAGAATTGCCCATCTGGAGCCTCAACAGAGTATAAGAAAGCACAATCCTAAAAATGGGGCAAAGGGCTACTGTTCAGTGTCCCCACGAAACG
This sequence comes from Pan paniscus, assembly GCF_029289425.2. NCBI lineage: Eukaryota > Metazoa > Chordata > Mammalia > Primates > Hominidae > Pan > Pan paniscus. The sequence continues at coordinate 89,039,462 of NC_073268.2, forward strand.
AGTCGGGCTTACTTGACGATATCAGGCTTATTGTAGAGACTCTCAGGTGGCTGCTGCTGAAGTTTGTCCTTTTTGTTTTCTGTGAGATACTCTTTTCATTTCTCCTTTTTAATTCCCTAAGATATTCTTTCGTGAACTAGAATCAGAATGCTAAAGATGAAGGAAATCTACGAAGGAGAAATAAATACATGCAAACACGCCTCTGGGAGGAAAACTGCCTCTTGGAACATCTGTCACTTCTAAGACAGTTGTCATAGTTGGTCTCTCAATAGCAGCTCCAGCCAGCCAAATATTGATACCAGTAAAAGTTGTGTACATTTTTTTTTGAGACAAAGTCTTGCTATGCCGCCCAGGCTGGAGTGCAGCAGCGTGATCTCGGCTCATTGAAGCCTCCACCTCTTAGGTTCAAGGGATTCTGCTGCCTTAGCCTCCCGAGTACCTGGGATTACAGACACGCAACACCATGCCCAGCTAATTTTTTTTTTTTTTTTTTTTTTTGTATTTTTGGTAGAGACAGGGTTTCACCATGTTGGCCAGGCTGGTCTTGAACTCCTGACCTCAACTGATCCACCCACCTCGGCCTCCCAAAATGCTGAGATTATAGGCATGAGCTACCGCGCCTGGCCAAAACTGGGTACATATTCAAAGTACACACGCACACTGTTCATTTAAGCTTCACTAGAGGCATCTTCTTTGCCATCACAATGAGAACTAAAATAAACTGAACATGGTTGAGGACTCAGATAAATTAAGGCAGGAGCTGAGAAGAGGGTGATCCCTGCTTGCCAGCCTCCCCCACCCTCCTGGAGCCCGTCTGGGCAGGACTGTTGGCCAAGTCCACGTGGAGGAGACAGCCTCAGGGTCACAGGCACCTGTTACCTACTTGGGCAGCCTCCTCAAGATACTGAATACCAAGAGAGGGAGAGGAGGGCGAGGGGAGCACACATCTCCCAGGAAAAAGTCTGCCAAGATGCAAACCAAGCTGCGAAAAGCAAGCAGCAACAACACAGACAGTATGTTGCCATTTGTTTTTCAGAAAACATGAAACAAAATTCCATCTCCAGATGTACATGCAAACATATGTAAAAGCACAGAGCAGTCTAACTACTCAACCACGGAGAGATGGCTGAGCAAATGAACTGGATGACAGAATGTTACGTAGGTATTAAAATATCATCGATAAAAATCATTTCAAATGTAAAAATAACACAAAGAGAATGCACAGACTGATTCCAACTGTGTAAAAATGTATGCTTGCACATATACAAGAAAAGAAGACCGAAATGGAGTCAGGGTTCCTACTGCTATAAAGTCGATTTAAAGTGTACTCAAACAATACAAGCAAATTGGAAAAGTGTTTATATTTCAATAATTAAAAAACACAGTATCATTGGTTTTCTTTAAAAAAGGAAAAGGGGCTGGGCGTGGTGGCTCACGCCTGTAATTCCAGCACTTTGGGAGGCTGAGGCAGGCATCCGCCTGCCTGAGGTCAGGAGTTTGAGACCAGCCTGGCCAACATGCTGAAACTCCATCTCCACTAAAAATACAAAAATTAGCCAGGTGCGGTGGCAGGTGCCTGTAATCCCAGCTACTCAAGAGGCTGAGGCGGGAGAACAACTTGAACCCGGGAGGCGGAAGTCGCAATGAGCCAAGATTGAGCAACTGCACTCCAGCCTGGGCCACAGAGGAAGATCCACCTCGGAAGAGAGAGAAGAGAAGAGAAAAGAGAGAGCAGAGGAGAGAAGAGAGAAGAGAGGAGAGGAGAGGAGAAGAGAAGAGAGAAGAGAGAAGAGAAGAGAACAGAACAGAACAGAAGAGAACAGAAGAGAAGAAAACAGAAGAGAAGAGAAGAGAAAGGGAAAAGCCGGCTGTGGTGGCTCACACTTGTAACACCAGCACTGTGGGAAGCTGAGGTGAGTAGATTACCTGAGGTCAGGAGTTCGAGACCAGCCATGGTGAAACCCCCATCTCTACTAAAAGTACAAAATTAGCCAGGCATGGTGGCACATGCCTGTAATCCCAGATACTTGGGAGGCTGAGGCAGGAGAATCGCCTGAACTCGGGAGGCAGAGGTTGCAGTGAGCCGGGATCGCACCATTGTACTCCAGCCTGGGCAACAAGGGCGAAACTACATCAAAAAAAAAAAAAAGAAAGAAAGAAAAGAAAGAAAGAAAAGAGAAGAAAAAAGAAAAGAAGGGAAACACTAGAATGATACCCACTCAACTGGTAACAATGTTTGACTGGTTGGTCTGGGGGAAAAGATAAACGTAGGAGAAGGGTTTTCACATAAAATTTTTACAAAACTGTTTTATAACGAGATTTTTGTATCGTATTGATGTGATGCTAACATGACTAAAAATAAAGAATTGACCTTGGGGACACACACACACTACCCTCCTCCCCACCCTACCCATCAACCACCAGGAGAAAAATCACTGTTTTAAACTGAAGGCGGGCCAGGTGTGGTAGCTCACACCTATAATCCCAACACTTAAGAGGGGGAGGCCAAAGTAGGAGGATTGCTTGAGCTCAGGAGTTCAAGACTAGCCTGGGCAACATAGGGAGACCCCTGTCTCTACCAAAAAAAAATTAAAAATTAGCCGGGCAGGGTAGCACACGCCTGTGGTCCCAGCTATTCAGGAGGCTGAGGTGGGAGGATCACTTGATCCCGGGAGGTCAAGGCTACAGTAAGCCGCAGTCATGCCACTGCACTCCAGCCTGGGCAACAGAGCAAGACCCTGTCTCAAATAATAACAATAATAAACTGAAGATGACAGTTTCCCACATACTGCTATCCCTTAACTTCACATAGAAGCACAACTGCAAAATCAGAAACATGTCAATGTCTCCAAACAGCTGTTCAGTGTCCTGTCTGTTTCTGCCTAGAAGCATCCTAAGGGGAGCATGGGCTCCAGCTGGCCCCGAAAGCATTTCCCATCATCCGACCCCTCATCGGCCTCCTCCCAGGCCCAGCAGGCTGCACCTTCCTTGTCCACCCCCTTTTTTTCTCCCCTTTCATTAAGACGCCATTTGGCAAAGTCTCTGTAAATCCCTGTCAGTTCATTTCCCATTAACAGTTACCGCAGAGCTTCTCTACTTTATTCCCAGATAAATAATTGAAAATAAACACCCAGTATGGAGAGGAACTTGATGCATCTGAAGTTCACAAAGCCACAACGGCTTCATCCTGACAGGCTCTTCTGAGTAATGCCCTTTCCATGAGCAATATTTTGCTTTGCCTCCAACAGAGGGACAAATAAATCTGAAAGGCTGAAGGAACAGAAATGGAGTTAAAGAACACAGTCATGTGTTAACCATTCCCTTCCCACCAACCCAAGAGTGTGATGCCCTTCACGTCCCGAACACATATAACCAGGGTGGGTGGCTCTGACGCTCCCAGGCATTGGGGCCTGTGCCTGAATGGTCACGGGCAAGGGTCAAATCAGGGCACTGCTGCAGAATCCTTCAAGCCATATCGCTGCCTTTTCCAGACTTCCGCATCTCCTTATTTCTCCAGGTGAAATAACACAGACACTAACCCACTTCCTTTCACCCCAACAAACTCCAAGCAGACATGTCCCCAGGGGATAGAAAGGAGACCCTGAGGTTTTCTGCAGACAGGCCCACTACATCCTGGGGCCCGTCCTAAAGGGTGAGAGCCCCTTGGTCGGAACTGCAGCCAAAGGCTTTTCCTCTGCCTTCATTCTGCTCCTGGGGCCATCCGCTGAATTGTGGGACTCCATCATCAGGGGAATGAATCAGGAACTGAAATGATCTGGGGCTGAATTTACCCACAAAACTTCCCACAGCCTCAAAAGCCACTGGTTCATAGATCCCAAGAAGGGCAAATATCCTGAACACAAATTCTAGCCCCGCTCCTCCCCTGTTAGACTATAAACGCTGTGGGTGCTCAGTCGATGCTGGCCAACCGCAACGACTCAAGATCAAAACCCATTAACTCCGACCCCACAGAGCATCTTCAATAGATCCAAGCTGCTGCCCTTTTCAGGTCTGGTGAGCAAATTAATAGTGAAACCAAAGGAAACCTTTGGCCAGCCTCAGAGTGAAGGTCAACAGACTGTTTCCAAGCACAACTCTTTCAACAACATTTGTATTCACTGACTGTAGCAATCATAAGTAATTCTCATCCATGTATGAGACCTTCTAAGACAAATTCCCCCTCTCACATCGACAGCAAGAATTCATTTCTTTTTAAATCTCCTAGAACAGATGTTTACTGTCAGGCTGATCTTTCTGCCAAGTAGTGAGGTTCTGGGCATTTGTGGTGATGATGTCTGTTTCTGAGCTGCTGCAACCCCTCCCCAGACATTCACCAGCTGCTCCCAAACCATTACTGATTCTATCCAGGGCTTCCCTCTGGGATCTCCTCCATATTCAAAGCATATATTAGAACAAATATGAACCAAAAGGTTTTAAAAAAAAATACTGCTGCAGCCGGGCACGGTGGCTCACGCCTGTAATCCCAGCACTTTGGGAGGCTAAGGTGGGAGGATCACTTGACGTCAGGAGTTCAAGACCAGCCTGGCCAACATGGTGAAACCCCATCTCAACTAAAAATACAAAAATTAGCTAGGCATGGCAGCAGGCGCCTGTAATCCCAGCTACTCGGGAGGCTGAGGCAGGAGAATCACTTGAACCCAGGAGGTGGAGGTTGCGGTGAGCCAAGATCACGCCATTGCACTCCAGCCTGGGTGACGGAGTGAGACTCCTTCACAAAAAAAAAAAAAAAAAAAAAAAAAAAATTACTGCTGCACTGCTGCATAGTGCAAATTAGCCAATGACTGTTTACACTGCCCAGAGAAAATCCCTACATTCAGACAGCTGACCAAATACATCTGATACCACCCCACCACCCCTACTTCCCAGTAACATAGTAAGACCCACAAGGATTGCAGAGTCCTTTCCAAGAGACTATCTTGGAAGCCCAGTTGGGTGCAGGAGAGGACAGCAGAATGGGATCCAGCAGGGGCCGTGCAGAGCCACTGAGCCAGATCTCTGCCTGCTGCTCAGGGATTAAAGCCACTGGTCACCTGTCAGGGCAAGCAGAATACACTCCAACAACAAGTTCACACAAAACCAGGGTGGCCTTGAGATCAGAATATGGCAGCCTGCATTGAGGGCCACTGGACGCCACTACCACACATAGTCGGCAGCAAGGAAGCCACATGTCCAGGGGACGGAGACAGACACGGCCACTCAATCTTTTTTTTTTTTTTTGAGACAGGGTCTTGCTCTGTTACCCAGGCAGGAGTGCAGTGGCACCATCTCGGCTCACTGCAACCTCCACCTCCCAGGTTCAAGCGATTCTCATGCCTCAGCCTCCTGAGTAGCTGGGATTACAGGTGCGCACCACCATACCCAGCTAATTTTTGTATTTTTAGTAGAGATGGGGTTTCTCCATGTTACCCAGGCTGGTCTCTAACTCCTGGCCTCAAGTGATCTGCCCGCCTCAGACTCCCAAAGTGTTGGAATTACAGGCATGAACCACTGTGCCCAGCCACGTCACTCAATCTTTTAACAACAAAAAATGACACATGGTCTTTAAGAGAGTGGTCCCCAACCTTTTTGGCACCAAGGACTGGTTTTGTGGAAGACAGTTTTTCCATGGACAGGGGCCGGGGTAGGGGGTTTGGGATGAAACTGTTCCACCTCAGATCATCAGGCATTAGTTAGATTCTCTTAAGGAGCACACAGCCTGGATCCCTCACATGCGCAGCTCGCAGCAGGGTTTGTGCTCCATTGAGAATCTAATGCCACGGCTGATCTGACAGGAGGCGGAGCTCAGAAGATAAAGCTCACTTGGCAGCTGGCTGCTCACCTCCTGCTATGTGGCCCAGCTCCTAACAAGCCATTGACCAGTAGCGGTCCTTGGTCTGGGGGGTTGGGGACCTCTGCTTTAAGACCGTATCACAGCCGTCCAACATCACATTCAGCTGTCTGATCCAAAGCACAGTTCTTCTGTAACACAAGGAATCCGTTTTACATTAGCCCAGGACCCAGAGGCATAGTTCCTGGGAATCGTTATAGTTACAGAATCACCCATCGTTCCTTCTCTTTCTCCACTTGGGAAGTTAAGGAAAAAAGAAAGCAGGAAGGCAGGGAAGAGAACTTCAACCTACCTACCTCCCGGGGTACAGGACCACTGACTCCAGTGAGTCTGACTTAATCCTGTCTCACCGTGATCCAGCAGGAGAAATGGACTTTGACCCATTTCTCTCCAGAGAGTTCTCCCTGCACCACTTCCCTTTCTAGGGGAGCAGGGAACTCTGGCACCAGTTCAGGGGTGCTTCTGCCATCTCTAGAACTTGTCGGGCCCAGTGTCTGGTAAGGCTGTCTCATGCTGTCATGATCTTGGACCCCTTTCCTCTACTGACAGTGGTGCATGCAGATGACAGGGCTTTAGCCAATGGCTTGCGGTTCCCATCGCATGACCTGGCCCCAGCTCTCTTGGCTCGGTGATCACAGCCACATGCCAGGCTGCGGTTTGCACGGTGCTTCTCTGTAAGCACATACATGCTCATTCCCAAATCCAGCTCTCCTGCCCTATGTCAGTAAAAAAGCCTGAAATCTCTGGCTTATCCCCAATTCCAGTGCATTTTTACATTTTTAAAATTTTACTGTACAGTCCTTCGGGGGAGTTATCCTCAAATTAAAGGATGGAAAACTAGAACTCAGGGATATACAATCAGTAAACGGCAGGTGTGAGCTCCAGCCCAGACCCCTGCTGCACAGAGCCCTGCCTCACCCTCCTGTCAGCCCTCATAATGTGATCCATGGTTGAAGGCCTAATGCTACAGGTTGGGGGGGTGGGGCGGGGGTATCATCTCCCTGATGATGTCATACTCTCAATAAAACCCAGCACCATAGTGATGGTTCTAGGTCCTACCCAGCACCCGGTTCTAGGTCCTCTCATATATATACAGTGCCACCCAGCACATCAGCTGTACTCTATATTTTTAATGAAATGTGACATTCAAAATCCGAACTTACTAAAATGTAAATAAGGGGGTAATTACCAAGACATTACTTTAAGAAAGAAATCACCGATCAGTTCCTCTAATGCCTTGTTCTCTGTTTAAATACCACTGGCTACTTAACAGAGACATTAACAGGTATGTCAGGTTTGATCAGAAATAAATTCATTGCACAGAGCTGGTTGTATCCCGATACGACAGCTAAAAGTAGAGTGGTACTCACCAAGTGAGGCATCAGGAGGTCAGCCAAGTAGACAAAAGCCGCTCCAAGGGTGAAGCCAACAGCCACAGGGAAGAAGGCAAAGGCACCGAAGCCCCCAGAGGACGTGGCCATCTCAACTGCTGGGGCCAGAAGAGACCAATAGGAAGCTGCCAACATGACCTACAAAAACCACAACGAGAGATAAACGTTAAAGCAACTGCAGAAGGCTTTCCAGGCAGGAGCTCAGTTGCTCTCTGTGGCCCAGATTGACCCCTACAATTTCACATGAGTTCAGTCTTTCGTCCCAGGTTGGGAGGTACTATCAGAAACCAAAAAGCCATCCCCAGAATTCCCAGAGCTTACTATTGCAAGAACTCAATTTTGGGTAGGATAGAGTTGACCTTGGGAGGATGCAGTCCAGTTCGCCATCATCTAGCCTATAATTCAGTGGTTCTCAACCAGCAATGGTTTTGCCCTCCACAGGACATTTGGCAATGACTAGAGACATTTTTAGCTGTCACACTGGGAGGAGGGTAGGGGGAGGTTGCTACTGGCATCTAATGAGTGAGGCCAAGCATGCTGGTAAACATCCTACAATGCACAGCACACCCCTGACAACAAAGAATTATCTGGCCCCAAATGTCAATGAGAATGCTGTTGCGAATTCCTATTCTTTTTTTTTTTTTTTTTTTCTGAGATTGTGCAGTGGCACAATCTTGGCTCACTGCAACCTCCGCCTCCCGGGTTCAAGTGATTTTCCTGCCACAGCCTCCTGAGTAGCTGGGATTACAGGTGTGTGCCACCACGGCCAGCTAATTTTTCTGTATTTTTTAGAGGTGGGGTTTTGCCATATTGGCCAGCCTGGTCTCGAACTCTTGATCTCAGGTGACCCACCCACCTCGGCCTCCCAAAGTGCTGGGATTAAAGGTGGGAGCCACCATGCCCAGCCCAAAAAATCCTATTTTAATTAAATTCTTCCAAGACAAATTGCTCACTACTTCACGAGTTGCACTGTATTGTAACACAGGTCTGATTATTACAAAGTTCTTTCTTATGTTGAGCTGAAATCTGTCTCCTTTCCACTTTTACCTTTTAGCTGTGGTTTTGCTCCCTAGAACACCAAAAACTGTGTCCCTCCTGTGTGATATGTGACAGCCTCTGAAATATCTGAAGATAACCAGCAAGTCAACGTCATATTGGTCTCATCAATTATCTCTAAAAAGGACGAAGGGAACTAATATTTATTGATCACTTGGTATTTCCAAGGGCCAAGATTTATATTTGATATCTTATCTTTTCATCACAACCACCCCAGAGGCAGATGATGTTTTCTATTGCGGTTTGTAGATAAAGAAATTGGATCTTGAAATAATAAGGTAATTTGCTCACGGTCCTACAGGCCAGAGGTCCCCAATCCTTTGGGCACCAGGGGCCAGTTTCATGGAAGACCATTTTTCCACGGACCAGGCAGTGGTTTTGGGATGAAACTGTTCCACCTCAGATCATCGGGCATTAGAGTCTCATAAGGAGCTCGCAACCTAGATCCGTGGCATGTACAGTTCACAATAGGGTTCACGTTCCTATGAGAATCTAACGTCGCCACTGGTCTGACAGGAGGCGGAGCTCCCGCGGTAATCCTCACTCACTTGTCCGCTGCTCACCTGCTGTGCGGCCTGGTTCCTAACAGGCCATGGATCAGCACTGGTCCATGGCCCGGGGATTGGGGACCCCTGCCATAGGCAGTAAGTAGCAGATCCAGGGAAATGACCAAGCAGGACCATAACCAACTCAATGACGGTAGAAACATGAAGGAGAAGAAAAAAAATTAGGCTAGTCTCAAATCTCAGCAAAGCCAATTCAATAAAAGGTTCTCCAGCAGATGAGCTGGCACAGTGGTGCATGACTATAGTCGCTGGAGATGAGCTGGCGCAGTGGTGCATGACTGTAGTCCTAGCTACTGGGGAGCCTTGAGCCCAGGAGTTCAAAGCCAGCCTGGGCAACATAGCGAGACTCTGCCTCTTAAAAATAAGAAGCTCTCCAGCACTGACCAAACTAAACACTCATCCATGGCTGTTTACTCTTACAGATGCTATGACATCTTTTGGCTAGAGTACACCCACCACCCATCGTAACTATACGGCAGTCATCGCCGACACAGAAAATGTTGAATGGGTTTCTAAAAATTACTTAATTATGCCTTGCCTTAAAAAATCATCTCCATCACCCATCTTCAAAATAACACTCAGAGTGACAGAAGCAGGTATTACAACAGCAACAATAAAGAACAAATCCAAGCATAAATCCATAAATTCCCTTCTTCCAGCTGTCAATCATGCACAGTCACTTGCTCTGGGCCAAATTCTCCCAGCAAAAGTCTTAGTGCCACCCATGGAAACCTGCAAAAGCCTCCAAAACTCTAAGAATGAAAATGCCTCTGCTAAACAGGATGGGAGCTGAGGCTGATCAGTTCAACTCCATGAGCTGGGCTGTCAATAAAGACCATCAAAGGAAATGTGAGGGCTCCCCCTCCCTGCTACAGCCTAATCCACCCCTTTTCCAGACTTTGTCTTACTAGCTTTAGAATTCAACAGCCCTCAGTAGCTGCCCTGCATGGTAAACTCCCCATCGAAGAGGACCTGCAACGAGACACAGAGATGGAAAGGTGCCCGTTCTTCTTTGCATTTTTTGAAACAGAGTCTCTGTCACCCAGGCTGGAGTGCAGTGGTGCAATCTCGGTTCACTGCAACCTCTGCCTCCCAGGTTCAAGCAATTCTCCTGCCTTAGCCTCCCAAGTAGCTGGGATTGCAGGTATTTGCCACCACACCTAATTTTGTATTTTTAGTAGAGACAGGGTTTTGCCGTGTTGGCCAGGCTGGTCTCGAACTTCTGACCTCAAGTGATCTGCCTACCTTGGCCTCCCAAAGTGCTGGGATTAAAGGCGTGAGCCACTGCTACCAGCCCAATTCTTCTTTTTAAACCTGACCTGTGCAGCAGCTTCTCTGGTTCTCCCATACGGTCCCACCTTCAACAACTCTAAAACCACATGGCCCAGGTAAGCCCACTCATCTCACCCTCTAAATCCTCCCCACCCTGCACTCTGATGAAAAAACATAACATCGCTGTCAGCATCACTTAAGAGACGTCCCCAACCTCTGCTCTCATCTCCTTTTCAACCCCAGGTCCAAACTCTTCTGTCCACATTTCCTTCCATCCCTCTGCATCACTGAGTACCAACCTTTTTTCTGCCCTTACACATGAGAAGCACACAATCCACAAGCTATTCAAGGAGCAGGAGCAGAAAAGAAGTGTCTCTCAAGGGAGGGTGTGTTGGAATTTGGGATGCTTGCAATGCAAACGCATCCCAGCTGATTCAGGTAAGCCCCCTTCTTGAGAATCACTGCCCTTTATCTTTCCAGTCAAATTTAGGATCCAGCTGGATTTCCTTCATTTCTTTTCCTTGTGAGCCTCCCTGCCTCACACACAAACTGGAAAACCACCAAAGAACAATCGGGAAATTGAATAGGGTTGCCTGTCTAAAATGAAAAAAGCACCCAAAGCAAAATTCTTTTTGTTTTTTGTTTTTGTTTTTGTTTCGAGACAGAGTCTCGTTCTGTCACCCAGGCTGGAGTACAGTGGCGTGACCTGCAACCTCCATCTCCACCTCCCAGGTGCAAGAGATTCTTGTGCCTCAGCTTCCCAAGGAGCTGGGATTACAGGCATGAGCTACCACGCCCAGCTAATTTTTGTATTTTTAGTACAGACAGGGTTTCACCATGTTGGCTAGGCTGGCCTCGAACTCCTGGCCTCAAGTGATCGCCCACCTCAGCCTCCCAAAGTGCTGGGATTACAGGTGTGAGCCACCGCACCCGGCCAAAAAGTTATTTAAAGGGCGAGTGGGGTAGAAAAGACGACTGTATCCTAATGCCTGTGAATATTTCACCTTACAAGTAAAAAGGACTCTGCACGTGGGATTAAATTAAGGACCTGGAGATGGGGAGATGATCCTGGCTTATTTGAGTGGGACCAATGTAACCACAGGGTCCTTACGAAGGAGTGAGAAGGGTCAGAGTCATGAGATCAGGAGTTTGAGACCAGCCTGACCAACATGGTGAAATCCTGTCTCTACTAAAAATACAAAAATTAGCCGGGCATCGTGGCAGGCACCTGTAATCCCAGCTACTCAGGAGGCTGAGACCAGAGAATCACTTGAACCCAGGAGGCGGAGGTTGCAGCGAGCCAAGATCGCACCACTGCACTCCAGCCTGGGTGACAGAGCAACACTCCATCTCAAAAAAAAAAAAAAAAAAAAAAGAAGAAGGGTCAGAATCAGAAAGAAAATATGATAACAAAAGCAGAGGCTATAGTCAGAAAGAGATTGAAAGATGCCATGCTGCTGGCTTGAGGATGAAGAAAAGGCCATCTGCTAGGGAAGGGAGCTGGCCCCAAGATGCTGAGAAGGCAGGGAAGCAGCTTCTCCTCCAAATCCTCCAAGAGGAACCCAGCCCTGCTGCCACCTTGACTTTGTCCCAGTTAAAATCACTGTGGACTTCAGACCTCTAGTACTGTAAGATAATAAATTTGCACTGTTTTAAGCCACTACATTCATGGTAGTTTGTTACAACAGCAACAGAAAATTAATACAGGCATGTGTTACTTTTCTTAAACTTTATTTTTTAGAGCACTTTTAGATTGATAGCAAAATTGAGTGGAAAGTACCAAGAATTCTGACATAGGCCTACCTGTCCCCACATACCCAAAACTTTCCCCACTATCAACATCACACCACAGTGGTACAGTTGATACAACTGATGAACCCGCACTGATATGGCATTAACACCGAAGGGCCATCGTTTTTTTTTGTTTTGTTTTTTGTTTCTTTTCTTTGCTTGTTTTGAGACAGGGTCTCACTCTGTCACCCAGGCTGGAGTGCAGTTGCGTAATCTCAGCTCACTGCAACCGCTGCCTCCCGTGTTCAAGTAATTCTCTTGCCTCAGCCTCCTGAGCAGCTGGGATTACAGGTGCCCGCCATGCCACCCAGCTCATTTTTGTACTTTTAGTAGAGATGGGTTTTCACCGTATTGGTCAGGCTGGTCTCGAACTCCCAACCTTAGGTGACCCACCTGCCTCGGCCTCCCAAAGTGCTAGGATTACAGGCATGAGCCACCACGACCAGCTGGTCCATAGTTTCCATTAGGGTCCACTCTTGGTGCTATACATTCCATGGATTTTGACACATATATAATATCATGTATCCATCATTACTGTATCATATACTTTCACTGCCCTAAAAAGTCCCTGTGCTCCACCTATTTATTCATCCCTCCTTCCCCACTAATCCCTGGAAATCCCTTTTCACTGTCTCTATAGTTGTGCCTTTTCCAGAATGTCCTATAGTTGAAATCACACAGCATAGAACCTTTTCAGATTGGCTTCTTTCACTTGGTAACATGCATTTAAGATTCCTCCATGTCTTCTCATGACTTGATAAAGCATTTCCTTTTAGCACTGGATAATATTCTATTGTCTGGATGTACCACAGTTTATCTGTTCACCTATTGAAGGACTTTTTGGTTGCTTCTGAGTTTTGTCAATTATGAATAAAGTGGCTATAAACACCCGTGTGCAGGTATTGGTGTGGACCGGAAGTTTTCCATTCATTTCGGTAAATAAGTGCCAAGGAGTGGAATTGTTGGATCCTATCATAAGCATCACTTTTTAAATAATCCCCCAGCACAGGTGGGGAGGTGAAACTCTCAACATCAGCAATGCTCCTTTATATGTTAGGCATTTTTAAATCTGGGTGTAGTGACATATGAAGTAGCTGGGGCAGGAATAGAAAGCAGGGTATCTGATTACCTCTCAATTATCCCTAAGAAGCAGGGCCTGGAACGGGCAGGCCACAGAGGAGAAGGTGCTGAGCACCAGGCCCAAGACTTCAGGGAATACTCTTGCCAGCCAGTCCCTTCCTAGCCCCGGATGGTAGAGAGCAAAATTCCTCCTGCAGCTGTGACCCCGCCTGTAAAGACAAACAAGTGGGCCAACAGGGCCATCCCTGAAGACACCAGGTATAACTATAAGAAGCTGATGGTTGGCACCTTCCTTTTCCTCACCTTTGTCTATAAAAGGAATCCATAATGAGCTTCAACACACATGGCAGGGGCCTCGCTGTACCCCCAAAGTCTTTCTTGCCTCTTTATTCCTGAAATGAAGATGAAAAGCCCACCCAATCGAATGAAGCCAGGGGGAAGGTTTGGGTGGGGCCCATCCTCCAAGTTAAATGTTGCTAAGACCAAAGCAGCCCAATTTCTTCTGCTAAATAATGAAAGAAGCTCAAGGATGAGTATTTCAATAGCAAAAGAAAACTCGTGGCAGGGCGCAGTGGCTTACGCCCATAATCCAAGCACTTTGGGAGGCTGAGGCAGGCGGATCACCTGACGTTAGGAGTTCATGACCAGCCTGGCCAACATGGCGAAACCCGGTCTCTACTAAAAAACACAAAAATTAGCCAGACATGGTGGCACACGCCTGTAATCCCAGCTACTCGGGAGGCTGAGACATGAGAATCACTTCAACCCGGGAGGCGGAGGTGGCAGTGAGCTGAGATCACACCATGGTACTCCAGCCTGGGTGACAGAACAAGAAACTGTCTCAAAAACAAACAAACAAACAAACAAACAAACAAAAACAACCCTTGCAAAAGGGCTAAGGAGGAAATAAAAAAACAAAAGAGAATGGATTGAAAGTCTAACTTCAGTCTTTGGCTGGTTTGGTAGGTCTACCACAGGGCTCAGAAGTCTCAGTGCTGAACAAAGTGATTCCCAGGCAAGGTGATATTTAAGAAGCTGAGTATAGGCTGGGCACAGTGGCTCACGCCTGTAATCCTAGCACTTTGGGAAGCCTAGGCGGGCAGATCACCTGAGGTTAGGAGTTCAAAACCAGCCTGGCCAGTATGACGAAACCCCGTCTTTAGTAAAAAACACAAAAATTAGCCAGGCATGGTGGCACACGCCTGTAATCCCAGCTACTCGGGAGGCTGAGACATGAGAATCACTTCAACCAAGGAGGCGGAGGTTGCAGTGAGCTAATATCACACCATGGCACTCCAGCCTGGGTGACAGAACGAGAGACTGTCTCAAAAACAAACAAACAAAACAAAACAAAACAAAAACTCCTGCAAAAGGGCTACGGAGGAAATAGAAAAACAAAAGAGAATGGATTGAAAGTCTAACTTCAGTCTTTGACTGGTTTGGTAGGTCTACCACAGGGCTCAGAAGTCTCAATGCTGAACAAAGTGATTCCCAGGCAAGGTGATATTTAAGAAGCTGAGTATAGGCTGGGCACAGTGGTTCACGCCTGTAATCCTAGCACTTTGAGAAGCCTAGGCGGGCATATCACCTGAGGTCAGGAGTTCAAGACCAGCCTGACCAACATGGTGAAACCCTTTCTCTACTAAAAATACAAAAACAAAAAAAAAATAGCCAGACATGGTGATGGGTGCCTATAATCCCAGCTATTTGGGAGGCTGAGGCAGGAGAATCACTTGAACCCAGGAGGCAGAGATTGCAGTGAGCTGGGATCAAGCCACTGCACTCTAGCCTGGGCGACAGAGCAAGACTCTGTTGAAAAAGAAAAAGAGAGAGAGAGAGAGAAAGAAAGGAGGGAGGAGGGAGGGAGGAGGGAGGGAGGAGGGAGGGAGGAGGGAGGGAGGAGGGAGGGAGGGGAGGGGATGAGTTGAGGTTGAGACTGGCCTACCCAACCATTAGGGACCCCATTTGTACTACTGCCCCTGGTTGTTGCTGAACTCTTCTGCTCCCTCACCTTGGCCTAAGCAGCTCCATCTGTGACAACACCAAAATGCCAAGACCCATCTCCCATGCCCCTTCTTCCGAACACCCTCAACTCTTTGCCCAAGTCCATATTTATCATGGGAAAATGCAGGACTTAGAATCAAGTCCGAGGTTGAATCTTGGCTCAGCTACTTACTGGTTAGGTAGCCCCAGTCAAATAACCTAAGCTCTCTTCTGCAGCTCAGTTTTGTCACCTGAAAATGGTACATTTCACAGGATTGTCCTAAGAATCCTGAGAGTCAATGCAAATACCACCCCAACCCGGTTCCCAGCAGGAAATATGCAACGGGTCAGTGCTGTTTTGGGTTCATCCCTCTCCCCGTATGCCTTCTGCAGACATCCTCTCTTCCTCCTTCCATCTTGCGCTATACCCCACTTCTAAGGTGGCTCTTTTCCATAACACTAGATTCATCACTCGTGTCCATGTCCCCCAGAACGTCGCACATGCCCAGGAGAGTGCTGTGCCTTAAGCATCTCTGTACCTGGCACCCCCATCAGAGTAGTCCTGGACAGGGCGGCTATTCAACATTTGTTGCCTAAATGCATTCTCCGTCATCCTTGCTAATGAAGGGGAGGAACGAGGGTGGAGAAATGAGAACGCATGATCAGGAAGTGATTCAACACCCATTTTTTGGTCTAATGCCTAATTTTTACAGTAATTTTTAGCTTCCAAAGTAAGTATTATACAGACTCATACTCAAATGCCTTCTGTCCTTTCACAAACATGGGGTGAGTAATTGTTTAAAATAATTGAGATTTTCATGGGTGTGGAAAAGTGCCAACGCAGAATTTTCGAAGCTTCACAGATAATCTACTGAAGTCTACTGATAGAATCACAGACTCACTTAGAGTCAAAGGGGACTTTAGGAGACCATTTAATCTGAAAACCTCACTTAACAGAAGAAAAAGCTGACACCAAAGAGATTCAGTGGCTTTCCCAAAGCCCCAGAGCAATCTGGTCTGTCCCAAGTTGACTGTGCCACCCTCTACCCCTACTTGACAACTCAGATTCTTGTAAGAAATTCTGCGAGCTACAGAGTAAAGACCAGGTATAAGTTACCGCCTCCCCCATTATCAGGGAAGGAATCCCAAAGCTGAAGTCCAAGATGAATCAGTGTCAGCAATAACTGAATGCAATCGATCCCATAGCATTCCCCGATATTGTGATAGAAACTACTCCAAGAAAACCCAGCACTAGAAAATTTGTGGCCACTAATGAACAGGGCTAATAATCCTGTTAAATACTTGCTTCACAAAGATAAATCAAACCTCACAAACTTAAACCCATTAACATCCCATGACTTCCTTAGAACTAGGTAGAGAAACAAGCAATTTTGTAAGTCACACTATAATCCCCACCCAGGAGCACAGCTAAAGTTGGGGATTTCAAAACAAAACATACAGATGTTCTACTTTTGGTCTAAGTCTCTGAATAAAAGGTATGCCTTCCTCTACTGTAAATTACACTTTAAAATAGGAACAGTGTAAAAGCAGTTTGTATCCTGATTGGTATCTGAGAACAGAAGAAGGACATTGGTGGGGAAACTGGTGACATCCAAATAAAGTCTGGAGTTTAGGGAATAGTAACAAACAAATGTTAATTCTTAGCTTTGACAAATGTGTCATGATTATTTATGTAAGATGTTCACATTGGGGGAAACTGGATGAAGGGCACTATTCAGAAATTCCCTGTATTATTTTTGCAACATTTCTTAAAATCTAAAATACTTCCAAATAAAGAGCTTATTAAAAGTTAATGATTATAACATGCCCAGGCACGGTGGCTCATGCCTGAAATCCCAGCACTTTGGGAGGCTGAGGTGGGCAGATCACTTGAGGTCAAGAGTTTGAGACCAGCCTGGTCAATATGGTGAAACCCTGTTTCTACTAAAAATACAAAAATTAGCCAGGCGTGGTGATGCACTCCTGTAGTCCCAGCTGCTCGGAAGGCTGAGGTGGAGGAATCAGTCAAACCCAGGAGGCAGAGGTTGCAGTGAGACAAAATCACACCACTGTACTCCAGCCTGGGCAACAGAGTCAGACTCCATCTCAAAAAAAAACAAAAAACAAAAAACAAAACAGTATTAACAACATCACTTACTCAGTATATCCAGTCAGAGAATAATTCCCCTCTAAATCTAATTTTCAAAGGTTTACTACACTAATGTGAAATTCCTAGTCCACTTTGGAATATCACAAAATGTACATTGTAGGGCTTCTAATTAAACATGGCCAATGGAACACAAGCTCCCAAATTCTCACTGGAGTAAAGGTACAGGGATATGAAGGATCCAAAGGCCAAAGTCAGAAGGAAAGGAAGAGGACATGGCAGTCACATTTTGGAAGCTTGAAGACAGGAGCAGGTAATCGCTGATGGATGCTCAAGAAGGCTGCCACCTGGGGCTGAAGGAAGAGACTAGAAGGAAGGTGCTTCATCCCACAAAGCCCCAGAATAGCCAGGGAGCCTTTGACAATGAGTGTGCAGATGGGCCTAAAAGAGACCTGATGGAAGCCTGGGTAAGAAGCAAGTAAACTCCAGATTCCTCCTGTACCCCAGGCAGCCAGGCAACTGTCCCACCAGACATTGCAGGACCCCCAGCCCAGCTAAGGGTGAGGATACCAGGCTGAAAACAGGAGAAAAAGTGATAGTTTATGTGCTGGAATGGGGGCACCCAGCATCTTCCCACATCTTCACCCTGATTTCACAATGAAAATCCAATGCGAGTAAAGAATCCTACGTACAAAAACTCAATTTTCAGAAATGTTTCTGCATGATAACCTTAACACCCACCTGGACTGTGCATTTGTGGAAGGCTTGTAAATCACAGCCTTAACAGCAGAAGGCTGAAAGGGACTGGAGAAAACATTTAAAATCACCAGATATTTACAAGCTCTTCTTCATAGTCCCTGAGAACAAAATCCCTATTTCCCTCCTGTAGTTCTCAAAACCTAGAAAGGCTCATAATCCGATCTCTTTTCTCAAAATAACATGCAGAATGCCCCAGGGATCTGTACTTTATAATGCTATTAATTTCCCTCTGGTGTCAGAGGTACCAGCATAGAATAATTAAAAAAAAAAATCAGCTTAACACCTACCCCACATTAGGCAAACCTTTCCATTTCTGTGTAAGTGTTCATTTTGAAGGAATTTCAGCTCTGGCAATAGAAATGAATTTGTGAAGAGTTAAGGGATACATCAGAATATTCTGGCACGATGGGTACAGTTGAGCATTTCCTTTATTATAGTAGTGACAGTTTAAATACCAAAACAAAATCCAAGCCACAAAACAAAATTTTTCTCGTAACAAATAGGGGAAAGAAAATTATTGCACATAGCTCACTTACAATGCACTGAATGTGTCAACTCTTCACACCTCTAAAAAGGTACACAGAGGTAGGACAGGCTAGACACAGTTCAAAAGAACAGCACCCAACTCAGTGCCTACTATGGAGCAGATCCTCCCTCATGTTTATTGAACCAAAGGAACATAGACTCTAACCTCAAGGAGGTTACTGTGTACTTAAGGAGGACACACAAACTTGCAATCCATGTAGGTCAAAGCAATAATCAGAAAGAGGCTGGGCATGGTAGCTCACGCCTGTAATCCCAGTACTTTGGGAAGCCAAGGCAGGCAGATCGCCTGACGTCAGGAGTTCGAGACCAGCATGGCCAACGTGGTGAAACCCCATCTCTACTAAAAATACAAAAATCAGCTGAGCATGTTGGCGGGCACCTGTAATCCCAGCTACTTGGGAGGCTGAGGCAGTAAGAATTGCTTGAACCTGGGAGGCGGAGGTTGCAGTGAGCCGAGAACACGCCATTGCACTGCAGCCTGGGCAACAAGAGTGAAACTCTGTCTCAAAATGAATAATAATAATAAGAATAATAATTACCCAGAAAGTACAGAAGCCAAGAGTTGTCTCCAAGTTCTTCTCCAAATCATACACAAAATTAACAGTTAAAAGTCAATCAGCAATCCCTAAGCAGAGACTGTTACACGGCCAACACCCTGCCAGACCCCAGGGGGTTGCAAGAGAGGAAGAAAGAGCTAGTGTGGATCTGGGCCCTGCCTCCAGGAGCTGGCTCTGGACTATAATAAGAGAGGCTACAGAAGACATATGATAGGATAAATTAAGAAAGTCTGCAGTCATGCCAAGAAAGGGGATACCAATATTGTTTCAAAATTTAAAAAGCAGAACATCAAAGAACAGGGAGGGGCTCTGGAAGGCTGGACACAATTTGGAAAGGAAATGAGGTTAGGAACTTTCTAGCTGGGAAGCGCAGAGTGGGCAGAGTCTGGAGGCAAGTACACAGAGGCTTATGTTGTGGAGTCCACAAGGCGAAAGAAGGCAGGGAGGAGTTTACAACCAGACATTTGGGTATAATGATGAAACCAGGCAGAATGGTTTGGACTTCACACAATGGGTGGCTTGTTTCCAACTCTGGTTGTACTATAAAATCAACCTGGAGTTTTCAAGCTACAGATGCCAGCTCCCCTCCACAACCTACAGAAACAGATTTGCCAGGGCAGGGGTATGGACACTGTGTTTTAAAGCCTCACACGTGATGCTGCAGCAGCTTAGCCAGCATGGAGCAGGTCAGCATTAAGTACCCACTGTCTTCGGCAGGGTAACGGAGGCATTTTGGAAGGGTAACTTGGCATCAGCAAGCAGAATTGATTTAAGTGGGGAGATGGAACACCAACATCCAGCTGTTGGGCTCTGGACATAATCCAGATGTGACACAGGGCAGGAGACCAGAGAGCAGACAGAGAAACTTGGAAGAAGGAAGGAATCTGCAGGTAACCCTCCAGAATGAGGCTGCCCATGTCTGTTCAATATCAAGTCAGTCAATCAGAAACCCATGATGAGCAGCCACATGAATTTTGCATTGAGTCAGCCTTAAATTTGGCATGTCAGTTATTAATCATGACTCAGCATGAATCAAATCCATATGGGAGCTATATCTGTACCTAATTTGCTTTTATCAAGAAGCCTTCATAATATACCAGCTTTACATAATTTTACAGAATTAAACCCAACGGCTCAAAATTATAATCAATTACATTCAGCTTCAATTACAGTTATTAATTAACGTAGATGGGCTTGAATGACCTGACTCTTCTTAGCTATGCCTACCCAGTGATAATGATGGGCAGGAGCTTGGCTCACAATCTCCAAACTAGGAAAAAGTACTTTTGCTTAAATAAGAAAAAAAAAACTACCATATGACCCAGTCATTCCTCTCCTTGTTCCCCAAGAGAAATGAAAACATACGTCCACACAAAGACTTACACAAGAATGTTCACAGCAGCTTTATTCACAGTAGCCCCAAATTGGAAATAACCCAAATGTCCATCAACAGGAGAATGAATAAACACATTGTAGTATATTTATGAAATGAAATGCTCCTTAGCAATAAAAGGGAACAAACTACTATCATGCCGACATTGGATGAATCTCAAAATCATTACACGGAGTGAAAGAAGACAAACAACAAAAAATATATAGATACTATACGATTCCTTTCAAGCACAAGGGTATGCAAAACTACTCTGTGGTTAGAAGTCATTAGTTGGTGGCTGGGAGGGAGCCTGACTTAGGGACTAGGAGCTCTTTCAGGGATGTTAGAAATGTTCTCTATCTCAGCTGGACATGGTGGCTCATGCCTGTAATTCCAGCAATGTGGGAGGCCGAGGCAGGTGGATCACTTGAGGCCAGGAGTTCAAGACCAGCCTGGCCAATGTGGTAAAACCTCACCTCTACAAAAAATACAAAAATTAGCTGGGGATGGTGGTGGGTACCTGTAATCCCAGCTACTCAGGAGGAGGCTGAGGCAGGAGAATCACTTGAACCCGGGAGGTGGAGGTTGCAGTGAGCCAAAATCACGCCACTGCACTCCAGCCTGGGTGATAGAGCAAGACTCTGTCTCAGAAAAAAAAAAAAAAAGAAAAGAAATGTTCTCTCATTTTGGGTGGTGGTTATACAGATACACACCATTGACCAAACTCACTGGGCTGACACTTTAAGATCTGGGCATATTGTATATATATTAGATCTGGTTTTTAAGTCTCAAAAAGGCTACCTGCTCCCCAGATTCTGATGAGCCACATTTGCTACACAGACAGCATGTTGGGTATCCAGGTTCTGGGGTCTACCCTAAAATGGTCTCTCTGGGGTAGCCTTGGGTACAGTCACTAAGTACCTGACAAGGCCCAGGCCCATCCTCAAACTCTAAGTACCAGCAGTGTTAAACCAGCATGGAAGTCATACCCAAAGGGACCTCCCAGCATCCATTCTCAGTGACTGTAGGTCCCCCAGGTGAAGTCCTAGACAGTAATAAGTTCCATAAAGCAAGGACAACCATCCAAGACATACCTGGGTTTCAAATTTATTGACCAGTCACCTAATTCTACCTCCAGTGCCATGAAAACAGAGCTAAAAAAAAAAAAAAAAAAAAAGCCACCATGCCCAGTCCTGCTCCAAAACTAAGCTCCTATATTTCTTTTTTTTCCAAGTGCAACTCAGCTCAGCCAACATTTACTAAGCAACTACCATGAGTGAGATGCCCAGCTGGACTGAAGTTCCCGTTGGCAATGATCTCAGCTACACCTAATGTAAGACTGCTGTGCTCCAGTCTAATAACGCTTAGGCTTTTTTGTTTGAGTTCAATGTTCCTCTTCTACAAACCCATTACTCTGAATAATAGAAATGGCAAGTATACTCATTACTTTGGTCCTTTCAAGGCAGATCCAGACCAGCCAGATGAGAAAGACTCCCAGAAACCTTCAGTTTGCCAGAATTGTTAACTCCATGCAGACTTAAAAAACAACAACAAAAAAGAAAACCACAGAGTGATGTGGGGCATCCTTATTAAACCTTTTCACCAGCTGGTCATCAAGAGAGTGAGAACATGTTGCCCCAAGCTGCCTCCCGTGGCACTCAGCCACCAACCCATCAGCACTCTCTCAGCTCAGGTCTGTTGATGGACATCGCACCAGCTGCTCAAGCCTCCCCAACCCCAACATCACCACTCACTCACACTGATCCAATCTGTTCCAGATCTAGCTGCTAAGAAAGCAGCCCCTGCCTATGTTTGAAGGAGAAGAGAAGACTCGGCAGTCTGGCTCCACTGATACAAAACGCAAAGATCTATAAGAGAGGAGTTTCCCCCCCTTCACTCATCTCCCTCAAGATGGAGATGACAAACCACCCACCTGCTAGCTTCATGCCTCTTTTCTTGGCTCAAACGAGCCATGAGGCTTGGAGGCAGATCTTCAAGGTCAAGGGAAAGGAAAGATGCTCCTCCTTGTTCTAAATAATATTACATTTCATTCCACCACTCGTGAAAATACAGGTTCTGAAAGTGTATTCTGTCCTAACTCACCAGAGGGATGCAGCAGTCTCCCGTGCGTATGGTGGCCATGATTCCTGGGAGATGGAAGGCAGGAGGTAAGGAGTGATGGGGCAGAATCCCAAAGGAGAACTGGATGTCCTATGAAAAAGCCCCCTCCTAGGACTGCCCGATATAGCAAATAAAAATACAGGATGAACAGTTACATGATAATTTCAGATAAAGAATAAATACTTGTTTTAGTATAAGCATGTCCCTAATACTACATGTTTTTCCTGGCTATACTACCCCCACCAGTAATTATCGTCATCTTCTCTCTCTGTCTCTGTCTCTGTCTCTGTCTCTCTTTCTCTCTCTAAGGAAGGTAATACAGGCCTAGCACGGTGACTCACACCTGTAATCCCAGTACTTCGGGAGGCCGAAGTGGGCAGATCCCTTGAGCCCAGGAGTTCCAGACCAGCCTGGGCAACATGGCAAAACCCCATCTCCACTAAAAGGCAAAAGTTAGCCGGGCGTGGTGGCGCATGTCCATAGTCCCAGCTACTTGGGAGGCTGAAGTGGGGGCATCGCTTGAGCCCAGGCGGTTGAGGCTGCAGTGAGCTGTAATCTCATCACTGCACTCCAGCCTGAGCAACAGAGTGTGACCCAGTCTCAAAAAAACAAAAACAAAAAATAAAAAAAGAAAGGTAATGTAGCCTAGTAGAAAGAACCACCTTCTTCTTTTTTTATTTTACTTATTTATTTATTTTTTTTTTTGAGACGGAGTCTCGCTCTGTCGCCCAGGCTGGAGTGCAGTGGCACCATCTCGGCTCATTGCAAGCTCCACCTCCCAGGTTCACACCATTCTCCCGTCTCAGCCTCCCGAGTAGCTGGGACTACAGGCTCCCGCCACCACGCCCGGCTAATTTTTTGTGTTTTTAGCAGAGATGGGGTTGCACCGTGTTAGTCAGGATGGTCTCGATCTCCTGACCTCGTGATCCGCCCGCCTCGGCCTCCCAAAGTGCTGGGATTACAGGTGTGAGCCACCGCGCCCGGCAAGAAGAACCACCTTCTATCAGTCAGACTACCTGGATTCAAATCCAAGCTCCACCATTTACCAGCTGGGGGATGTTGGGTAAGAGATTAACCTCTCTGGAGCCACTATTTATTCCTATGTAAAATGGAAATAATAATAGAAATAGTAACACTCGTAAATAAAATAGCATTTACATACAGAGAAACTTTCTTAATCCTCCTAACACTAAGAGTTAGGTATTACTGTTATTCCTATTTCTCATATGGGGAAACAGAGGCTGGAGAGGTTAAATAATTGAACAAGGTCACAGAATTAGTAAGCAGCAGAGCCAAGATTCAGGCCCAGCCAGTGTGGCACTTAAAAAAATAAAAATAAAAATAAATAGGCTGGGCGAGGTAGCGCACATCTGTAATCCCAGCACTTTGGTAGGCTGAAGCGGGCAGATCACTTGAGGTCAGGAGTTTGAGACCAGCCTGGCCAACATGGTGAAACCTCATCTCTACTAAAAATACAAAAATTAGCTGGGCGTGGTGGCATGTGCCTGTAATCCCAGCTACTCAGGAGGCTGAGGCAGGAGAATCGCTTGAACCCAGGAGGCAGAGGTTGCAGTGAGGCAAGATCGTGCCACTGCACTCCAATCTGGCGACAGAGCAAGACTCCATCTCAAAAAAAAAAAAAAAAAAATATATATATATATATATATATATATATATCATGTATAGTTACCCTGTGCCAACCTTTACATTTAGATTCTTTTAATTTCAGCTTTTAGTTTGGATATGAGGGTACAGGTACAGCTTTGTTACATGGGTATACTGCACCCAGGTAGTGACCACAGCACCCAATAGTACTTTTCCAAACCACATCCCCCTCCTTCTCTCCCCTCCTTAGAGTCTTCAGTGTTTCTTTTTCCCATCTTTATGTCCATGTGTGCTCAATGCTTAGCTCCCATTTATAAGTGAGAACAGGCGGTATTTGGTTTTCTGTTTCTGTGTTAATTCGCTTAGGATAATGGCCTCCAGCTCCATCCATGTTGCTAGAAAGTACATGATCCCATTCTTTTTTATGACTGCATAGTATTCCATGGTGCACATGTACCACATTTTCTCCATCCAGTCCACCACGGATGGGCACCTAGGTTGACTGCGTGTCTTTGCTGTTGTGAATAATGCTGTGATGAACACATGAGTGCCTGTGTCTTTTTAATATAATGATCTATTTTCATTTGGGTGTATACCCAGTAATGGGATTGCTGGGTCAAATGGTAGCTCTGTTTTAAGCTCTTTGAGAAATTGCCAAACTGCTTTCCACAGTGGCTGAACTAATTCTAGCCCTGCTTGTGACTATAACACCATCCTACCTCCTGAGGTGGAGCTTATCTCCTAGGGTGGTGGTAAGGATTAAATGAGATTATGTGTGCCAAATTCTCAGCACAAAAACTGGCCTACAAGCAGATACTACGTATGTTTATTATGTCTCTATTCTTACTATTATTGCAGCCAATGACTTGAGAAAAGGGGTTGAATCAAACCCCTATGATCTAAATGGTAGAGTTCCTGGGGAATTTAAGCCCAATTTACCCATCCTGAACGTGGTAGATACAGGTGTCTGTGAATAGATAATAACGCAGATGTGCTGCGTGACCAGATGGATACACACACACAACAAATGACAAAGGGGTGTCATTCCCAGCAGCCCAGGGGTCCCTCGGCGATGCTGTAAGTTTCAGTCCAATTCAATGCTATGTATAAGTGAGCTGCTATTTGTACACAGGTCTGTAGACAAAGAACTGTGCCACCCAACTGCGAGAGTGAGTCGGCAAGTAGCTGGGATTCCAGACAGCCAGGAGCTCAAAGTTTCAAGCAGGGCAGGATCTGGCAGAGGATATATCATAAGGCCAAAGGCGCTACAGCACTCCAGGAGGGTCCGGAGAGGGACTGGGGGCAGGGGCTTCAACTAGATGCATCCAGGCAAGGCTGCACAGAGCGCTATGCGAAAGGATGCAGGAAAGGTTGAGAAGCAGGTTAGGGGTGGGACCAGGAGCAGCTGGGCGGACGCGCCTTCCAGGAGCAGCAGGGCAGGTTTAGGGAACAGAAGAGGTCAAGGCAGGGCACAGGTATATGTGAACATGTCCTGGGAGGAAGCCTGGAAAGGGGACGGAAATATGCCAAGGAGAGTCAAGAACCCTGTGCCAAGATGCTTACAGCTTATTCAGTAAGAACTAAGGAACCAAGGAAAACTTCGGGGTAGGGGCTGTTAAAGAATCTCAAATATGATTTAGGAAGATGATGCTGAGGGCAGCATTAATAAATTCTGCAATATTTTTCAAGTGCCTACTCTCTGCCGTGCACTATGGATTGTAATGAACAAGACAGGCAAATTCCCCGCCTGAGAGGAGCTTCCACTCCAGTAAGAGCAGACTGGCCATAAACAAGAAAGCAAACAGACAAGAAACTCAAGAGAACCAGGAATGACATGAAGGAAATGAAATGAGGTCCCAGGCACAGTGGCTCACGCCTATAATCCCAGCACTTCAGCAGGCTGAGGCAGGCAGATCACTTGAGTCCAGGACTTTGAGACCAGCTTGGCCAACATGGTGAAACCCCATCCCTACTAAAAATACAAAAATTAGCCGGGCGGAGTGGCACATGTCTGTAATCCCAGCTACTCAGAAGGCTGAGGCACGAGAATCACTTGAACCTGGGAAGAAGAGGTTGCAGTGAGCTGAGATTGCACCACTGCACTCCAGCCTGGGCAACAGAGTGAGACTGTCTCTATTTAAAAACAAACAAACAAACAAACATGTCCGGGGGTGGAGAGTAACAGTGTGGACTCCATTTGACTTGGGTAGTCAGGGAAGCCTTCTCTGAGGAGGTGACATTTGAGCTGAGCCCTGAATGGTGAGAAGGAGCCATATACAATTCTAAATAGAAGGCATATCAAATTCTTAAGGTCAGAACAAGTTTGGTCTGTTTGTGGCAAAAAAAAAAAAAAAAAAAAGACCTTGGCAGAAGCAGAACGAGCAAAGCAGGAAGGGTTATCAGCGGGGAGAAGAGTGGGTCCTCATGGGCCATGAGGGAGTTAGGATCTTATAGGAGCAGGGAGCCATGTGAACTGACTTGCTTTTTTTTTTTTTTTTTTTTTGAGACACAGTTTCACTCTGTCGCCCAGCCTGGAGTGCAGTGGCTCAATCTTGGCTCACTGCAACCTCTGCCTCCCGAGTTCAAGTAGTTCTCATGCCTCAGCCTCCCAAGTAGCTGGGACTGCAGGCACGCACCACCACACCCAGCGAATTTTTATATTTTTTACTAGAGACAGGGTTTCGCCATGTTGGCCAGGCTGGTCTTGAACTCTTGACCTCAAGTGATCCGCCCATCTCGGCCTCCCAAAGTGCTGGGATTACAGGCGTGAGCCACCATGCCTGGCCTGACTTGCATTTTTAAAGCTCTCTTCTGGGGATGGGGGAGGTGAAAGGGAAGGGATGGAGTGGGCAAGAGCAGGGAGACCAGCAGAAAGGCCCCTTGAGGGGCATGGACCAGTGTCATCAGTGCAGGTGAGGAAAGATGATCCAATTCGGGATGTATTTTGGAGGGAGGGATTACAGGGCTTGTCAATGGAAAGAATAAGGCAAGATCCAGTAAAAGAGAATGTATTGGTTTCCTGGAGCTGCTATAACAAAAGACTGCAAACTGAGTGGCTTATAACAACAGAAATTCATTCTCTCACGGTTCTAGAAGTTAGAAATGCAAAATCAAGGTGTCAGCTGGGCCACGCTCCCTCTAAAGGCTCTTGGGAAGAAAGCTTCCCTGCCTCTAGTAGCTGCCAGAAGCCCTCGGTGTTCCTTGACTTGTGGATACATCACTCCAGTCACCCGGCCACCCTCACCTGTCTGTTTGTCTGTGTCCCTCTTCTTATAAGGACACCAGTCCAAATGTGGTATGACCTCATCTTAACTTGATTAAATTTCCATGACAGTAACTTGTTTATATCCACAAAGACCCCATTTCCGAGCCCTAAAAAGACCTGTGAAGGTCACATTCACAGGTTCTGTGCAGACAGGAATTTGCAGGGTGAGGACATTTTCCAACCCAAGGCAGACAGGAATCCAGATGACTCAGGTTTGGGGACTGTGCAGCTTGGTAGAAGGTGGCAGCCTTGACTGAGAAGAGACACAGTGAAGGAGGACAGGTTAGGAGGTGAGGATGGAAAAGGAAGTGAGGGGGAGCCGTCAAGAGTTCAGGCCAGTCGCCGTGGTTCAGGCCTGTAATCCCGGCACTTTGGGAGGCCGAGGCGGGCGGATCACCTGAGGTCAGGAGTTCGAGACCAGCCCGGCCAACATGGTGAAACCCTGTGTCTACAAAAAATACAAAAATTAGCCGGGTGTGGTGGCATGTGCCTATAATCCCAACTACTCAGGTGGCTGAGGCAGGAGAATCGCATGAACCTGGAAGGTGGAGGTTGCAGTGAGTTGAGATCACGCCACTGCACAGAGGTTGCAGTGAGTTGAGATCGTGCCACTGCACTCCAGCCTGGGCGACAGAGTGAGACTCTATCTTAAAAAAAAAAAAAAAAAAAAAAAAAGAGTTCTGTGCTGAACCTGCCAGGTGTGAGGCGTCCATCCCAGCCAGCCAGCTGGAGATCTGGAAGAGAGGGGATGGCTGATGCTGTAGGCAGGGACAATGGTGAGGCAGCTACAATGACAACAGTGACTTGAGCTAGGGTGGGAGCCGCCTGCAGTGCATGAGAGGAGAGCGGCTGGAGGCATCAGAGGTACAGTCACACATGGGTGGTAGGCTTGGAGCAAACTGAATATAGGATAGGGGACAAGGGGAAGCTCAACTTTTTTTTTTTTTTTTGCAACAGAGTCTCACTCTGTCACCCAGGCTGGAGTGCAGGGGCGCAAGCGCGATCTCGGCTCACTACAACCTCCGCCTCCCAGGTTCAAGTGATTCTCCTGATTCGGCCTCCTGAGTAGCTGGGACTATAGGCGTGTGCCACCACGCACAGCTAATTTTTGTGTTTTCAGTAGAGACAGGGTTTCACCATGTTGGCCAGGCTGGTCTCGAACTCCTGACCTCAGGCGATCTGCCCACCTTGGCCTCCCAAAGTGCTGGGATTACAGGTGTGAGCCACTGTGCCCAGCCAGCTCAAGATTTTAAAGGGCTAACTTCAAAAGTCTCTGGTGAAAAAAATAATGTAAAAATATAAACTGGCAAAAGGATGTAAACAAGCCAACTCATCACAAAGCGAAATGCCAGAGGGAGTCGGGTGCAGTGGCTCACGCCTGTAATCTCAGCACTCTGGGAGGCCGAGGTGGGTGAATCACCAGAGGACAGGAGTTTGAGACCAGCCTGGCCAACATAGCAAAACCCCATCTCTACTAAAAATACAAAAAATTTGCCGGGAGTGGTGGTGCATCTGTGGTCCCAGCTACTCAGGAGGCTGAGACCAAAGAATCGCTTGAACCCAGGAAGTGGAGGTTGCAGTCAGCTGAGATCTCGCCACTGTACTCCAGCCTGGGTGACAAAGCGAGACTCCATCTCAAAAGCAAAAAGCAAAAAGTTTGTTGGTGCCAGAGGGAATGTTGAAACTCATCTGTAATGGAAGAAAAATCAAAGAAAATGTATCATCAGGCTTAGGACACTGATTCAGACCCGTGTCACCTCTATGGGCCTCAGTTTTGTCAGCTGTAAAATTGGAATAACCATCCCCAGCTCCATGAAGTGGTCGTGAAGACTAAATGAGCTCATCTGTGTTCTAGGCACTCAACATGTTGGCTATTTCTAATACAAGGTGCCCCGTTTTTTACCGAGTGTTAAGTGCAAGCCCCCCAGTGTTGCTGACAGAGACCAAATCAACCCCAGAAAAAAGAAGAAGAAAGCCTCTCAGAGGGAATCTGGAGAATCCAGGGGGACAACATTTATAACAAGAAAAACCTCTCATTATTATCAGATAGATAAGGATGCATGAAATAAACCCATAAAGACAGGATGCTAGAGGGGGAAAAAAAACAGGAAGACTAAGAGAGTTTTCAAAACCTAAAACTGCGAAAACAACTGAAAACATTTTGCTCTTTTTATGGAATCAATGAAATTTTCCACCACGCAGAACAAAGCAGCAAACAGATGATAAAATAAAGAGCGAAAAGAGAGGAGAGTGAGAGATTAAGTCCAGGAAGGCCAGTAGCCAACTAATAAGACTAATAAAGAGAGGACAGAGGACCAGCCAGGGGAACTATTAAAGGCATATAAAATAACATTTACCAGAACTCAGGGACACTGGTTTCCAAACTGAGAAACTGCAGAACACATTTATTTAGAAATGTGGGAGAAAATGTCTCAAAAAGCAGACAAAAGTGGTTACTACTGGAAAAGAGGGCAGGACCATGGAAGGTGAGGTAGAGAATTACTGGTTTTATTCCTGCCCAAGCTGCAGTTACAGTGGCACAATCTTGGCTCACTGCAACCTCCACCTCCCGGGTTCAAGCAATTCTCTTGCCTCTGCCTCCCGAGTAGCTGGAATTACAGGAGCGTGCCACCATGCCTGGCTAATTTTTGCATTTTTAGTAGAGACAAGGTTTCACCATGTTGGCCAGGCTGGTCTCGAACTCCTGACCTCAGGTGATCAGCCTGCCTCAGCCTCCCAAAGTGCTGGGATTACAGGCATGAGCCACTGCGCCTGGCCAACCTAATGTTTAAAAACATGTTCTTTCACTTAATGTATTCTAATCTTTTTCTTGTTATGTTGGTGGTTACATATTACTCCATCACCATGAGCTGAGATGAGTTCACTCCAGTGAGACGGAGGCTACAGTGAGCCAAGATTGTGCCAATGCATTCCAGCCTGGGCAACAGAGCGTGACCCCATCTCAAACAAAACAACAACAGAAACAACCATTATGTATGGTATGAGCCCATTTGATTTTCGGGTTTTTTTAAATTATATATGAAGAAAAAATGATAGAAGATTGATACTACTGAGAAGAAAGTTTATAGGAGTCTGTATGGAGAAGTTAATCAACCAGGGATAAAAAAGGTAAGTAGTAACCCTGAGGGCCACATACTAGAGGAAAACTGATACCCACAGTCACAGACTTACATCAAACCCAAACAGCTCATGTGTCTCCCACCCATTTTATATGAATAGTCATCAACATGTATTGATGAGCATTTGCTATGTGTCAATTACTGTGTTAAATGCTTGAAATACACTTACTCATTTCATCTGTACAGCAATCCTATACAGGAGACAGTACTATCATCTCCATTTTACAAATGGGGAAACTCAGGCTTACAAAGCCTAGCTAACTAGCCCGAGCTCCCACAACTAGTGATTAGAGAAACCAGGATCAAACCCAAGCAAGGTGACCCCAGGATTTTTTATAATGCCAGAATACATGTCCACTAATAAAAAAGGGCTCCAGCCCACGGTGCCGACCGCCCCCTGCCCCGAGCTCATCCCACGCAGCTGATGGTTTGAGACATTTCCTGGCATGACTGCATCCTGAGATGTTCATCATAATTAAAACGTGGGGAAATTTTCAAAGTGCTTCAGAGACGTAATGAGTTTACATTCAATTAGTTTCTTCCTTCATTGGGAGAATCAGAAAGACTGATTTCCGTATAGACTCAGCAGGGACGGTTTCTTGCTGCCTATTTTGAGATTTCATTCTGATGTTCCAGTAATATAAATCAGCACACATGGGGGGGTCTGGAAAAATCAAGCTGAGCTGAGAGGCAGCCAACCCCAAAGAAAAATCTCTAATGCAGGCCAGGTGTGGTGGCTCATGCCTGTAATCCCAGCACTTTGGGAGGCCGAGGTGGGTGGACCACGCAGTCCGGAGTTCGAGACCAGCCTGCCCACATGGTGAAACCACGTGTCTACTAAAAATACAAAAATTAGCCGGGTTTGGTAGCGCATGCCTGTAGTCCCAGCTACTCAGGAGGCTGAGGCAGGAGAATCTCTTGAACCCGGGAGGCGGAGGTTGCAGTGAGCCAAGATCGCCACTGCACTCCAGCCTGGGAGCTGGAGCGAGACTCCATCTCGAAAAAAAAAAAAAAAAAAAAAACTCTAATGCACACGCCACATTTATTCAACATTCACTTTAAAAATATTTTTGGATGCCAACTATGTTCTAGTCCCTGTAATAAGGACCAAGGCTCAACAGTGAAAGAGACAGCCTCTGCCCTCAAGGTGCTTCTAGTTTGGGGAGGAAAGAAGACAAATAAACAATTAGAATCCAGAGACAGTGGGAGGCCCAGGCAGGTGGATCACTTGAGGTCAGGAGTTCGAGACCGGCCTGGCCAACATGGTGAAACCCTATCTCTACTAAAATACAAAAATTAGTCAGGTATGGTGGCATGTGCCTATAATCCCAACTACTCAGGAGGCTGAGGCAAGAGAATCGCTTGAACCTGAGAGGCACAGGTTGCAGTGAGCCAAGATCATGCCATTGCACTCCAGCCTGGGTGACAGAGCAAGATTCCGTCTCAAAAAAAAAAAAAAAAAGAATTTAGAGACAAGTGCTGGGGAGAGCTGCAGATGCTTATCAAGGGGTTTATCAATCCCATCGTGGAGGGGGCTCAGAAATTAAGAAGCAAAAAAATCTCCTTAAGGAGCAAACACTCGATGACAAGGATCTGGAAGGGATCAGGGTCCAGAAGAGAAGGGCAGAGCAAGCGAACCCCAAGGGCTTTGGGAGCCAGGTCCATGATGAAGTCATATGCTGGAGTAAATGACAAGCAAACTCTCCCTTCACCAGCTGTCAACAATTCACCTCCCAATCCAACCTGCATGATGCCAGGAGCGTCCCTGTCCCAAGCCAGTTGGCTGCTGGCTGTCTCTGGAAGAGAAGGGCTCTTCTAGGGAGTCGAGGGGGGATATGAAATGAATTCCCATTAGAGTGCTCCACATTCATTCATGCATGACATTGGGGTGGGGCAGAGGGGAGTTCATGCACATATTTGGGCACATTAAGGTTCTCGAAGGAAGCACAGGTCCACAGGAGGTAGGACCTGTTTAAGCCTGAGGATGTCTGCACAATTGAGTCTCACCTGGCAGCTGCAACCTGGCCTGGGACATAGACTAACTGAAAGCCTAGCTTAGGAGTACACTTTTTTTCTTTTTTTTTTTAGAGAGGGTCTCACTCAGTTGCCCAGGCTGGAGTGCAGTGGTACAATCACAGCTCACTGCAGCCTCAACCTCCCGGGCTCAAGCAATCCTCTCACCTCACCCTCCCGATTAGCTAGGACTACAGGCACATTGCCACCATGCCTGGATAATTTGTGTATGTAGAAATGAGGGAAGGCGGGTAGGGGGCGAGGGGCAGGGGTGGAGGGGAGCGGAGACCTCCCTATGTTGCCCAGGTTGGTCTTGAACTCCTGGGCTCAAACGATTCTCCTGCCTCAACCTCTGAAAGTGCTGGGATTAGTAAGCCACCAAATCTTAATCAATCATAGCAGCTGAGCGTCAGTCAATCATAGGCAGCCAGCTGGTTCAAATAAGGCAAAACACCAGGCTGTAACCAATTAAGCTATCTCTGTGCAGCCCTTCCATCTTCTGTCCATAAATGTCCCCTGACCACGTTGCAGCCCTGGGCTTCTCAAGCCATTCCGGTTCTGTGGGCTGCCTGATTTTTGAATCGTAAATAAAGGTCAATTAAGATCTTTAAATTTGCTGTAATTGTCTTTCTGATACTTTTGGTGCCCACTATGGGGCACAGAGGACACTGCTGGCAACTCCCAAGGCCCCTGGAGGACACAGGAGAGGCACTGCTGGCCCCGTGAGGTCCCATCTTCCCCACAGAGCCCCGAGGGTGGTGAATGCCTCTCAGATTGGACTCTGGTTTTTTTTTGTTTTGTTTTGTTTTTTGAGACGGAGTCTCGCTCTGTCACCCAGGCTGGAGTACAGTGGAATAATCTTGGCTCAATGTAACCTCCACCTCCCTGGTTCAAGCAATTCTCCTGCCTCAGCCTCCCGAGTAGCTGGGACTATAGGCGCCATCCACCATGCCTCGCTAATTTTTGTATTTTTAGTGGAGACGGGGTTCCACCATGTTGGCCAGGCCGGTCTGAAACTCCTGACCTCAAGTGATCCACCCGCCTCGGCCTCCCAAAATGCTGAGTTTACAGGCATGAGCCACCGCACCCGGCTGGACTCTGCTCTTTTTACATTGAGTCCCTGATCTTTTTTTGGCTTTTGCATCCAGGATTAAATTGTGCTGGATAAGAGCACGTGAGCTTCTGGGATCTGTGGTGGCTGGCAAGTCATTGGCAAAAGTCAAAGTCATGACAAAGACGGGACTGAGTCCTGTAGGGAGGCCTCAGGTGCCTGCCTGGGTCAAACAAGCTGGCTTGGATCTAGTAGGTGGGGAAGGTTACGAGAAGACAGGGAGTCATGGGTTCACCTGGATCCAAGGGGTCTCCGTGAATCTATCCTCCTATCTACTCCTCTAACTGGAACTCCTGCCAATTTCATGTACAAGAACTATGAACCCAGAACCTGTGCTTTTCTAGAGAAAGAGAGAACTTTACCAAGAAGACTTACAGTGGCCACAGTGGGGAAGCTTTAAACTATACTTAATTCTTATTTGTGAGGCACATTAGAAAAGGAAGAATCAAAACACCCCAAAAAACAATGGGATGCATTTTTTTTCTTTTCCTGAGACACAGTCTTGCTCTGTCACCAAGGCTGGATTGCAGCGGTATGATTTCAACTCACTGCAACCTCTGCCTCCTGAGCTCAATTGATCCTCCCTGCCTCAGCCTCCTGAGTACAGGCACCTGCAACCATGCCCAGTTAATTTTTTGTGGGAGATGTATATACATGTATATCAAGATGGGGTTTCGCCATGTTGTCCAGGCTGGTCTTGAACTCCTGGGCTCAAGCCATGCACCCGCCTTGTCCTCCCAAAGTGCTGGGATTACAGCAGGGGCTGCTGCACCTGGCCAGGATGCACTTTTAACTGGTTTGCAGGGGCATCTAAATGATTAAATGAATCAAACATTGCCTCTTTTAATAGATTCTTTATAAAAGGCAAATAGAAAGCTTAAGTGACTCATTGATGAGAAAAAATATTTTATGTTGACTGACAATTCTGACCACACCTTTTCTCTATCTTTCTATCCTCCTCTGCCTAGTCTGAATTTACTTTTTCTCTTAGTAACCTTCCAATCTTAAAAACAAAAACAAATAAAAGTGATTTATAAAAGTTAAGCTCTCAGATCAACGAGGTCTGCTTCTTTAGCCACTTTTATGGTTTGGTGAAAATCTTAAATTCAGCCCTGTTCATAATGGGTTTCCACCTGAACTCAGTAATCTAGTTAGAAAATGCAGGCTGAGGCCGGGCGCGGTGGCTCATGCCTGTAATCCTAGCACTTTGGGAGGCCGAGGTGGGCAGATCACTTGAGGTCAGGAGTACGAGACCAGCCTGGCCAACATGGTGAAACCCTGTCTCTACAAAAATACAAAAATTAGCCGGGCACATTGGTAGGCGCCTGTAGTCCCAGCTACTTGGGAGGCTGACGCACAAGAATCGCTTGAACCCCAGAGATGGAGGTTGCAGTGAGCCAAGATCGTGCCACTGCACTCCAGCCTGGGCGACAGAGCAAGACTCTATCTCCAAAAAAAGAAAACACAGGCTGGCTTGGGAAGCTGCCTATCTTTAGTTATTTTAGTTATTTTGTTTTAGACTCTTTTTTTTTTTTTTTTTTGTAAAAGAAATTTACTTCTGTGGGAAAAGTCTCCATTTGTGGGGGTGTGTCCCTCTTTGCACCCTAAATCACTAGAAACTTTCAAAATGGAGAAGGTCAAGACTTAACTTTAACAGGCCTTGCCTTTCACCATTTTGTCTTCACCAGGCTTGCGTGTTTGTTTGTCTTGGCAAATAATATTATTTTGGCCTGAAATCTGGTTATCAGGCTAGCTGACAATCCCTGGGGGCAATAATGAGTAATCGAAGTGTCCTCTGATTTAACCCCCTTGCTAGAATGAAAACAGTCAGGGGATAAAGAAAATATCCGCAGAGTAAATGCGGAAAAGATAGATAGGTCCTTGGAAGAATGGATGATGGGCCAGCTGGGGTGGCCTTCTGATCTCCTCTCCTGTGATAGGAGTTAATCTTCGCTGGGTGCAGTGGCTGACGTATGTAACCCCAGCACTTTTGCAGGCCCAGACAGGCAGATCACCTGAGGTCAAGAGTTTGAGACCAGCCTGGCCAACATGGCGAAACCCCCTCTCTACTAAAAATACAACAATTAGCCAGGCATGGTAGCAGGCACCTGTAATACCAGCTCCTAGGGAGAAAGAGGCAAGAGAATTGCTTGAACCTGGGAGGTGGAGGTTGCAGTGAGTCGAGATCGCACCACTGCCCTCCAGCCTGGGTGACAGAGCGAAACTCTGTCTCAAAAAAATAAAAAAGGGTTAATCTTCACAAGACTGACGCAGTTGAGTTCCTTTTGTAGGATCTGTCTTTTGGCAGATGAAAGAGAACTCAGGAGACCTTGCCCTGTGTTTTGCCTTCAACTCAAAGTAATTAATATACCAAAAATGTGACTATCAAAGCAACACATTTTGGGGTGGCATTCACTGAGTGCTTTCAATGGCTAGTTTTGTTTAGTGAGCAATTAAATAATAACTGTTAAAAAAAAAGATTAGGTGAATATGGACAGCATAAAAGTTTATAAATGAATTTGTCATTGTTTCAAAAATCTTTTGCAGCAATTTGGAATTTTAAAGTAATAGATATTTATAAAATGTCTGAGTCATTTCTTAGTTAAAATACTAGAACATTAACTGCTAAACATAAGTTTCAAGTATAAATACTTTGGCATCTTGGTTTTGTACAATATAGAGAAGCTGAATATATTTGGGTTTGTTCATAAACATGAAAACATTGTTCTAGGAGGAAGCACATATTTCTAGAAACTACAAATGTATATTCATGAAATGTTAGTATATAACAGTTTAAAATTGTTTTACTTCTTATGTTTTCACTAGAAATTGAGGTTAGTAACAGTTTAAAATTCTAATCAATATAAGCTAGTGAAAACTGGAAATAAGCCCAGGCATAGTGGCTCACGCCTGTAATCGCAGCACTTTGGGGAGGCTGAGGCAGGCAGATCACCTGAGGTCAGGAGTTCGAGACCAGCCTGGCCAACACGGTGAAACCCTGTCTCCACAAAAAATACAAAAATTAGCCGGGCATGGTGGCGGCTGCCACCTCAGGAGGCTGAGACAGGAGAATCACTTGAACCTGGGAAGCTGAGGTTACAGTAAGCCGAGATCGCACCATTGCACTCCAGCCTGGGCGACAAGACTGAAACTGTCTCCAAAAAAACAAACCTGGAAATAATATGGGAAACAACTCCATATGCAAGGAAAAAAAAGATATGTTTTTGTTAAGTGAAGCTATGAGGTATGAAATATGTGTCTTTGTTAAGGAAAAAAAGAGTAATTTTCACCCTAACGTAGAACGACAGGTTGCCCCAAAATGAGAAAGAGGGAAGGTATAGATAGGATAAATAAAAAACTGATGGAATATAAGAAGGTTGTAGGAGGTTTGTGGACGGTGAATCATGTGAAAGAAATTTTATTGTGATCAGCAGGGCGTGGTGACTCACACCTGTAATCCCAGCACTTTGGGAGGCTGAGGCAGGTGGATCACCTGAGGTCAGGAGTTCAAGACCAGCCTGGCCAACATGGTGAAACCTGTCTGTACTAAAAATACAAAAATCGGCCAAGCATGGTGGTGGGTGCCTGTAATCCCAGCTACCTGGGAGGCTAAGGCAGGAGAATTCGCTTGAACCCAGGAGGCAGAAGTTGCAGTGAGCCGAGATCACGCCATTGCACTCCAGCCTGGGCAACAAGAATGAAACTCCATCTCAAAAAAAAAAAAAAAAAAACAAAGAAAGAAAAAAGAAAAAAAAAGAAAAACAAAGAAAGAAAAAAGAAAAAAAAAGAAAACAAGGTAAAAAAAAAAAAAAAGTTGGGGGGTTTCTTTACCTTTTAGGAAACTGGCAAAGGAAATGAAGACTGCATTCTACCAAAATAACTTTTTGTCCTTCACGTTGTCTTTATCAGGTTTTTGATAACTATAGAAAACTATTAAAGAGCTAAGGTTTTTCCTCCAAATATATTGCTTTTTATATTCACCTTTGAAGTCTTTATCACTCTGGTTAAATTAATGACTATTATTTCATAGTGACTTGTGATCCCATTTTGATGAAATGTTTTAAAACTTGATGATATTTAAACCAAAATCAAACTCTAAATTTAGTCTTTCTGACCAAGAATTAACTTTGGGATTCTCTTGCTGGGCCCTGAGAAAGCCTCAAAGGATACATCTCTCACCTTGTAAAGGGGAGATATTATACGAATTAGGCATATTTAGTATACTGAATTATATGGGAAGTACTGTCAAACAATAAGTAATGCTGAACCTTCTTTGAATTTTACTTATATGTGTTCTAGAAAATTGTTTACAATTTTTAGAAATTTGATACGTGATCAGCCATAATTTCAGTTATTATGTTAAATGGTTGTATTCCACAGAAACAACTAAATTTCCTTGTCAATTGTGTCATTATTGAATGAAATTTCATCAGCTCTTTAACCATGGACATTTTAAGTCGTGTCACTCACAGACGGTTGTTTGCTCGGTACTTTCCTAAGCAACTATAAGCCTATATAGTTTTGTCTTCAAGGAGGCTCATGGAAAAGATTCTGACAAGTACAGGTTTGTGATTACTTTAAGATCATTATCATTAAACTGGGTAAGAATTCTCAGAACTCACCAAGCGTGGTGGCTCATGCCTGTAATCCCAGCACTTTGGGAGGCCAAGGCAGGCAGATCCCAAGGTCAGAAGTTCGAGACCAACCTGGCCAACATGGTGAAACCCCGTCTCTACTAAAAATACAAAAATTAGCCGGGAGTGGTAGCAGGCACCTGTAGTCCCAGCTACTCGGGAGACTGAGGCCAGAGAACCGTTTCAACCCAGAAGGCAGAGGTTGCAGTGAGCTGAGATTGCACCACTGCACTCCAGCTTGGGCAACAGGGCAAGACTCTGTCTCAAGAAAAAAAAAAATTCTCAGAACTCGTATGAAGAAACTCACTGGTTCATAAAACTGTTAACCCACCATCAAAAGAACAAGAATTAATTAAATGCTAAGTCAGATTTTCATGCTAAGTCAGTTGGTTGTGAAATTGTTAAGATATAGAAGCTGAATGAACTCCCTAAGATTTATCCAAGTCAAATCACCTATGATGACCTATTCATTGGACAGGGTTATGCATCTTAATTGGAGAAATAAAACTTGTACTTCAAAGGATGTAAATTCAACATTAAGTGTAGACTCATAGAGGGCTTAGACAACTACTTGGTCTTTTCTGAGTCTTTAAAGCTTCCATTATTAAAAGTTCTATGCAGGCTGGGCAAGTGGCTCATGCCTACAATCTCAGCACTTTGGGAGGCCAAGGCAAGTGAATTGCTTCTGCTCAGGAGTTCAAGACTAGCCTAGGCAACATGGTGAAACCCCATCTCTACAAAAAAAAACACGAAAATTAGCCGGGTGTAGTGGCCCATGCCTGTGGTCCCAGCTACTCAGGGGGCTAAGGTGGGAGGATCACTTGAGACCAAGAGATCAATGCTGCAGTGACCTCGTGTGATCAAGTCACTGCACTCCAGCCTGGGTGACAGACTGAAACCCTGCCTCAAAAAAAAAAAAACAACAATCCTGTGTTGCATGACTCTTCATACCGCAGACAAAATGAAACAAATTATGGAAAAATAATGGTGTGGCGACTGTTCTAGAATTACTAGGATGGTTTGTAACCAGTGAGTGCTTAGTTTGTCAAACTCATAATCCTGGAAAGACAATCAAAACTTCAGATGAGGCCGGGCGTGGTAGTTCATACCTGTAATCCCAGCACTTTGGGAGGCTTAGGCAGGCAGATCACATGAGCTCACAAGTTCGAGACCACCCTGGGCAACATAGCAAAACCCATCTCTATAAAAAAAATACAAAAATTGGGTGTAGTGACGCATGCCTGTAGTCCCAGCTACTTGGGAGGCAGAGGTAGGAGGATGGCTTCCACTTGGGAGGCAGAGGAGGTTACAGTGAGCCAAGATTGCGCCACTGCACTCTAGGCTGGGTGATAGTGCCAGAGCTTGTCTCAAAAAAAAAAAAAAAAAAAAAAAAAACTTTAGGTGATACACTTCTGCTACCTGATAGGCCATTTGAACATCTACAGAGGGATTTCATTAAATTGCCACCTTCAATAGGATATCAGTATGTCTTGCAACAGTTTGCATGTTTCCTGGTTGGATAGAAACTTTCCCATGTAGAAAAGCTAATGCTATGACAGTAGCAAGGAAGTTATTACAAAATTTATTTCCTTTATGGCAGTAGTCTCCAACCTTTTTGGCACCAGGGACTGGTTTCGTGGAAGACAGTTTTTCCACGGATTGGGGGTGGGGGATGGTTTTGGGATGACACTGTTCCACCTCAAATCATCAGGCGTTAAAGAGTCTCATAAGGAGACCGTAACCTAGATCCCTCGCACGTGCAGTTCACCATAGGAGTTGTGCTCCTGTGAGAATCTAATTCTGCTGCTGATCTGACAGGAGGAGCTCAGGAGGTAATGAGAGCAATGGAGAGTGGCTGCAAATACAGATGAAGCTTTGCGCACTCGCCCGCCACTCACCTCCTGCTGTGTGGCCCAGTTCCTAACAGGCCACAGACCAGTAAGTCTTGGGGGCCTGCTGGGGGTTGGGGACCCCTGCTTGAGGAGACATCCCTGTCAAAATCTCTAGTGACAGAGGAATCCATTTGGACAAATTGTAAAAGAGTTAAAATGTTAGAAGCACAAGGTACTAGCATTGTCTCTATCACCCTCAGTCTTTTGGAAAGATAAAACTGACAAAAGGCATTTTTAAAAATGAATTTGGCGAAGGTAACTGAATCAATTGGATTGACTTGGCCAAAGGTACTACCGTTAGCACTAATGGCAATCAGATCCATTCTCACTGGGATATACAGATTGACCCCTTATGAAATAATTACTGGAAGGCCTACACTGCTAATAGAACCTCATGTATCTTTGACTCTTATAAACTCTAATATAATGAAATGCTGCAAGACTTTAACGAATTACGTCAATATGTATTTTCAGAGGGTAAAAGAAGCTTTTCAAGGCCAGGTGCGGTGGCGCGTGCCTGTAATCCCAGCTACTCTAAAGGCTGAGGCAGGAGAATCACTTGAACCCGGGAGGCAGAGGTTGCAATGAGCCGAGATCGTGTCACTGCACTCCAGCCTGGGTAACAGAGCAAGGCTCATCTCAAAAAAA
Organism: Pan paniscus; assembly: GCF_029289425.2. NCBI lineage: Eukaryota > Metazoa > Chordata > Mammalia > Primates > Hominidae > Pan > Pan paniscus. The sequence goes on from NC_073268.2 coordinate 89,080,219, forward strand.
AAAATTAAAATTAAAAATAAAACCTATGGCCACAAGATTATTGCAAGGGTCAGATGAGGTAACGGATGAGAAAGTGCTTCGAAAAGTATAAAGCAATAAATCAATGTCACATAGTAATATTGGGGGCTCCCGAGCCCATAAGATGCAAGTGTTCGCTGCCATCAGCCCATGGATACTCTCCCCCACACAGAAATCTTCATGCATAATTACAAAGTGTTCAGCAAATTCACATCTGTAATCTGTTTAAAGTTTATGCACAGGCAATGACCGTGTGTCCCTTCCTCCATCTTAAATACAATACTAATCTGTTTTCCCCTTGTTTATGCATTTAACAGGTATCTATTTTTTCCACCCTCCTGGAGAACTAACTCATTTAGCTCCAGGGCTGTCTTGGTTGATTTCTCTACAAGAAGACCAGAGCCTCAGAAATTGACAGAGGTTTCCAAAGAAATGCTACAGCAAAAAAAAGGAAATAAAAAAAAGAAAGAAAACCTATGCACTGGTCGGTGTGAAGCCTCCCCTTCATCTGTGTGCCAGACACACAATTCTCACCACCGGGCCTGATGGTTCTATTTGGTTTGCTGTTCAGTGAGTCTGCAGAAACCAAGCACTGTGGCTCATGGCCCTGAGCCAAAGTCAGATGTGGGATTAGAAGCCAGGGCACAGTGGCAGCAAAGATCAGCTTCCACCAACAAGCTATTAAAAAAGTTTCTCTCCCTGGTATTTTGTTCTTTCTTTTCTCCGGAGGGCACAGAAGCATTAAACAGTCATGACTGAATTTATCCTCCCACCATTTGCACAAAATGGGAGGGAAAGGATTTCAGTCTCTGTGGAGCCTTGAGATGCCTGGAGGTTAAAGGACTTGTGGCTAATCCTGAGGACTCTAAGCAGCTCAGCTAGAAATACAACCTAGGGCTCCAGACTCCCCATCTGTGCTGAAACACTCTCTTTATTACTGTGTAGGATGGAGTTCTGCTTCCTGGCCTCAGCTGCCCAGAGAGGAGGTCCCCCCTCTAAGGAAAGCAGCAGTATTGCAAAGGTGCTCACAGGGACTCCTAAGGTCGTATTCCTTAGGGTGGGAGCCACCAGGGAAGGGAAGTGGAATGAGGCCAAGAAAACTCCTTGATCCATCCGGCATCCAACCCTGTAGCCAGCAAACCTCTCCAGGCCCTGGGAAAAGCAGAGAGCAAGGATTCTCAGCCCATAATGTCAGCTCCTCTGGTCTCCGTGCTTCTCTTCTCACCATACTTGGCAGAGGGGGGATAGGGGAAAAAACACAGTTTGGCACTGTATCCCCCTACTCTGCCCCATACCCCTGCCTGAGGAACACCAAGACAGGGCTTCCCCTTTCTCCCTCCTGCTCTCAGTCAAAGTGTCTTTATAGCCATAAATTAAATTTATAAAATGAGACAGAGTCTCCCCAGCAAAGGGGGAAAGATATTGATTCCTGATTGTGGAAGAGAATTATTATTGGGTCCTTAAAAAAACAAAAAGAGGCCAGGCTCAGTGGCTCACGTCTGTAATCCCAGCACTTTGGGAGGCTGAGGCTGGCAGATCACTTGAGGTCAGGAGTTCGAGACCAGCCTGGCCAAAATGGTGAAACCTCGTCTCTACTAAAAATACAAAAATTAGTTGGGCGTGGTGGCAGGCGCCTGTGATCCCAGCTACTCGGGAGGCTGAGGCAGGAGAATCGCTTGAACCCGGGAGGCAGAGGTTGCAGTGAGCTGAGACCGCACCACTACATTCCAGCCTGGGCAACAGAGCGAGACTCCACTCAAAAAATAAAATAAAAATAAACCAATAAAGGTAATACAAGAGCAGTTTAACAAAATCAAGTCATGCTGAAGCTTAGAATATAAAAAAGTTCTCTCTTCCCTGCCTCTTCCAATTCCACAGCCTGGACACACCTGTTCTCAGGAGGTCAGGAATCCTTCCCCCAAGCAAAAAGATTCTGAAGATATTAAGTTACTGTCAGCCATAGAATGTCACCTCACCCAACAGCTAATTCTTGCTTCCAGAATAACACAGCCCTTGGACTGAGAGTTTAGCTCAAATCCTTTCCTCTCAGCAGATCCAGAACACCTACAACTGATCTGGGCCCACAAAGGTTTTACTTCTCTGCCTCTTACAAACAGAGAACACATTAGGCTTAACTGGGGCTTCAAATTTTTTCCACCAATGTTTAAGTTAGTAAACTGAATAGACACTTAGAAAGCCAGCATTTCTTCTCACTGGATGGGAGTTGGTGCCCAAAGGGAAGCTCAGAGGCAGGACAGAGAAAACAAGACAAAGGGGAAGCCCAGTGTAGGGATCAAGTGACAGCTGAGAATGGCCACAATGAAGGCACTTGGCACCAAAAAAGGAATACTGATTCTGGAAGAATGGACTGTGAACAGGTGTCATCTCTCCAAAGGAGAGGTGGTAGACAGCAAAGCATGGCCATGATATTTTGTAAGCTCCGCCTACTGAGAACTAGAGACTAGAGAAACAGACTCTCCAGTTTCCACCTTCACCTTCTTGGAGCTCTTCCACTGCCATGTAAAGAAGCCTAGGCTACACTACTGAACCATGAGCAACCACATGGAGAGGCCCAGGCAAAAGGCAACAAACACCAAGGCCCCAGACCTGAGTGAGGCCCTTATACTCTCCAGTCTAGTGGAACTGCCAAATGACCGCGGCCTCATGAGTGACCCCAGGCAAGACCAGCAGAAGAAGCACCCAGCTGAGCCCAGCAACCTAGAACCAGGGGAAATAAATTGTTGTCTTAAGCTACTAAGTTTTGAGGTGTTTTCTAACCATACTCCACATTTACAGTCTGTTAACTACCCAACATCCATTACACCTACTTGGCAAAAACACCTTAATTTGCTTTTGAGGAATCACTTTTCCCTCCATTATTCATCCTTATTATCTTTGTTATTTACTCTAATGGTGGGAGGAGGGAGGACAGGACACATGGCCCAGGCTTGGCCATTAATACACTACATCCCCTGGCAACATACATTAGTATTCAGGGATGAGCACACATCCTGCTCAAGTTTCATGGGCCAGGAGTAACTGGCCTGTCATGGGAAACAGCCTGAAAGTGGAGCCACACAGGGAAAAGCAGGACCAGGAGATGGAGAAAAACCAGGTGCTGGTGACATCCTTTGATCCACAGAGTCTAGCAGTGCCCTGACACCAGTTCTACTCCTGGATATTTTAATTGCATAGACCAATACATTTTATTTCTTCTTTATGCCAGATTGAGTTAGGTTTTCTATCATTCATGATCCCAAAAGTCCTAGCTAATACAAAGAGACTAAGGGACTTATTTTTATCATATATCCTTTGTACTACTTGAATTTCTTACCAAGTTCATGTATTACTTCTTCCTTTCAAATGAAACTAAAGAAAGAAAGAACTCATTTTAAAAGCAACATACAAAATATACACTGAGAAGGTAAATCAATAACAGAATTAAGACTAAAAGTTCTCTCCGCACTAGGCTGTGTGGCCACAAGAGTGCTGAGTGCCTGCTCCAGTTTCCGTCTGCCCTCTCTTTCAGTAATAGAATATCAACATTTAGCTGGGCAAGCTGCTGCATAGCTAAAAGAACATGTGTCGCAGCATTCCTTGCAGCTACATTAGGTCATATGAATAAGTTGTGGCCAATGAAATGAAAGCGGACCTGCCGTGCAGGACTTTCAGGGAATCTACCTCCCTCCTGCCATTTTGTAGCATGGAAGGCAGATGTGATGACTTGAGCTCCAGCAACTACCTTGGGTCAGAAAGACAAAGGCTGCCCTCTTGGGCAAAGCAGTGAGCCAAAAAGGAGTCTAGATCCCTGCTGACTCCATGAACCTATTTTCCCAGCCATGGTCTCTAGATTTCTTCTACAGAAGAGGGGTCTTTCTTGTTTTGTTTTGTTTTTTTTTCAGAACTGGCAATGAAGACGCTTATACAGTCTTAGCCTCCTTTTCAACCTTGGAAGCAGATCTGCAGTAATAATAGTAACAAGCAGGAGCAATGGGTGTACTATAATGACCATCTTTTATGATGACTGGCGTATTAATACAAATCACATTTTTTTGAGTCCATTCATGCTATGGATGTTTTCTTATGCATAAACATAGAGTAGACACGTACTGAATAGATCACATCTGTTAAGTCTCTTGCCACAAGCATCAAAACTTTTCAGAGCTGTCTCTTCCGTGAAAATCCATTTAATGTAGCAAGTTGATTTTCTCTGTGGTTCATCCCCATGCCTGAGACTTGCAGTAATGTAAAACCAGTTTACCATCACTGCCAAAACACTCAGAGAGAGTTCCAACTTCTTGGTCTGGGGAAGGAGCAAAGGACTGATTCACATAAATAAACAACTGTTCTGAGGCCACAAGTTTAAGAAACTTTTTGATGAAGTCAATGAGTCCTTGGATGGTTCACGGTCACTCTACTGCCCACTTCTTTGTTTTCATAATAGGAGTATCCCCCACAGCCTTTAGCAAAATGTCAATTTTTTTCTTGGTGTCACCAGCAGGTTCCTCTGTTCCCGGAGAAACTGCAGCGGAAGACGGGGGCTCCAGGGTGGTTGTTTCTGGGGAGACCTCCGTAAGTCCTTCCCCTCCAGTAGCACTTGAGGGAGGGAGCTGCAACATGGACTGCGGCTCCTCCACCATCTTGCTTGGAGAGACTCCGGGGTCTTTCTTGTTTTAGCCACTATGTTTCAGGTCTCAGTTACTCTCAGTCAAATCTAATCCTCATAGATATGGATCACCAAAAGCAGAGAAGCAGGAAACATCACCACCAGTACAACTAGCTGTAGGTGTCTGGTTGCCATGGAGACCACCCCAACACATGCAGATTCCAAAGTACAAACTCACTCAAACGAGACAGACCTGATGTAAGTAAGTCTAAGAGACCCCTGGCCTCCTCATTTCCGGTAGAGTCCCCCTCAGTCCATAAGGCAGAACGGTGATGCCAAACCCTTTAACAGCCCCAGGGCAGTTGGCCCCAGACACACAGTTCCTGTTGTAAGCTTGAACAGCTCTGCTTGACTACTTTCACAATCAAAGGACTGCCAAGTCCTCTAGACTCTCCAGCAGGACTGTCTCTCACACTTCCTATCTCCTATGCCTCTGTCCAAAGTCAAAGCCTCATTATTACCTTTCACCTAAGTGCAAGAACCTCCATCCTGTTTCTCAACTGCCAGCCTCCCCCTGTGCACACGCATGGCCAGTCCATCTGCTACCAACAGAATGTATTTCTTGAAAGCACAGCTCTGATCCTGTCCCCTTCTCAAAAACGTCTCCAGAAACTTCCCCATCAACCTAGAGAACAGAGCACAACTCCTTTCTAAGGAACTATAGGTTGATCACGTACGGGCCTCAACCTACCTCTCTGGCATCACCTCCCAACCAAACGAATAACTATGTTGCCAACAGCCCTGTATTTTCCACTCTTATGCTTCCAATTTTCTGTTCCCTCTGCCTATAACGCATTTCCTTCCCCTACCCCATCTTCCCCACTCCCATCCTTACTTGTCAAAACTCAACCTATCCCTCCCACCCAAGCTCATCCACGAAGAAGTCCTAATTCCCCAACTAGAAGTCACCTCCCTGTCACTGAGTTTCCAGCACCTTTTGTTCATTACGTTCTTAACAACCACATGCTGACCCGCCTCATAAAGACAGGCAAATGTGACTTCTCTCCCCAGCCGACCTTGAGCTCCTTGCAGGGAGGGATTATATCTTGCTTCTTTGCCTGCTCTCCCACAATGCCTTACACATAGTAAGTGCTCACTAAATGGTTGAGGGCTTGGCCTGAAGACAATTCTCTCCCTGCTCCCACATTCTGAGCAGCTGTTCTCCAAAGAAAGAAACAAATGGTTATTCTGCAAACAGAACACGTTTGGGCCAACTCTAAAATTACACAGGCCCTTGACAAAGCTTTGATTACTGGCTCTTCTCCCCTTTTATGAGCAAGCCACTGCTAAAAAGCAATAATATGCAATCCAACCGCAGCCTCTCCACAAAGCACTTGTGTTAATAATCTGTGTATGGATTTGGTCTTGACATGCAAGGGCTAAAGGACAAAACTTAACCAATATTAACTTTGATCCTTTGCACTCAGGGTATCTTTCAAAAGAATTGATACTCAGTAAGTGCTTTTTCATGTGATTGGTACTAAGATGCATAAGAAAAATGATGTCAGCTACTCCCTATTATTTAAATTGCAGCAGAAGACATTTAGATAAGTTTCTAACAAGCTAGCTAAACACTCAATTAGGTTACAAAAAAAGAGTATAAAGTCTTGCTTCACAAATGTCTTTGGGAACAATCTCTACTCCTACCATCTGTCTGGATTCAATGAAGTATTGGCCCGTCTGATGGCAGAGGGCTGCCTGAGATGACACCCACAAGTCTCTGCCAGCCTGAGATTTTTCAGACATAGTATGTGATCCAACAGGCACTGTGCATCAAGAGAGAATTCAAACTCAAGCTCAAACTTTCCAAGCAGGAAAGATCCTGCCTGCCCTCTTTCTTTTATGAGAGCCAAGGAGCCAGGCCCAGAGGACAGGCCTGAGTTCCCAGTTGCAGGCTGACCAATATCCCATGACCAACTGGAAAATGAACCTGAAAGTATGACAACTGCCCCCAACCCAGGCTGGTAACAAGATCAGCAGTCTTGAGAACCAACACTAATGTCAAGTATGAGCCTTCCATAGACAGGGCTGCAGCTAGACACCAGAGGTGACAGCCTCCTCCCAGCCTTCCCTCATCCAAGCTCCAGGGCCCCATTCTTTATGTCCAGAGCTCTTCTGACTGTGACCCGAACCCTAAGTATTAACTCAGTTGAATTCTTAGCCTCAAAGTTACATGGAGCCTTTGAAGGGAGTCTGCTTTTTCCAAACACCAGCTCATCCTTCATTAAACCATGATCCCGATTAGAACAGGGGTTCCCAGCTTTGGCTGCACATCACAGTCACCTGGTGATATGGTTTGGCTGTGTCCCCACCCAAACCTTATCTTCAATTGTAGCTTCCACAATTCCCACATGTTGTGGGAGGGACCCGGTGGGAGGTAATTAAATCATGAGGGCGGGCCTTTCCCATGCTCTTCTCATGATAGTAAGTCTCATGAGATCTCATGGTTTTATAAAGGAGAGTTTCCCTGCACAAGCTCTCTTTTCTTGTCTGCCGCCATGTCAGACATGCCTTTCACTTTCTGCCATGATTGTGAGGCCCCCCCAGGCACGTGGAACTGTGAGTCTATTACATCTGTTTTGTAAATTGCCCAGCCTCCCGTATGTCTTTATCAGCAGCATGAAAATGAACTAATACACCTGGGGAGCTCTAAAAATTACTGGTGCCTTATCCTAGGGTCCCTCCACCCCCCAACCTCAGAGATTCTGGGGTAGTTAATCCAGGGTATGTTCAAGGCATTGGGGTTTTTTAAAGCTCTCTAGGTGATTCTAACGTGCAGCCAGGGTGGAGAAACAATGCAACAGAATGAAGAGAACTTCCCCAAAGCCAGAGAACTCCTTGGAAGTGAACCATCAAGGACATGAGGCCAAGTTAGCTTACTCTGCTAGACTACAGGCGCTAGCAACTGTTACAAATTTGAGTGTTGCTTGAGCTAGCTTTCCCTCACAATCTCAAATTGCACACTTTTGGCTTGGCCATCTGTCTTGAAACACTGTTTCCTTTGTGACAAGAAGAATGGAGCAAAAGGGCCCACATAACTCATCACACTTCACTTGCAAAGCCAGCCCCTGAAGATTCTTCAAAGGCAAAAGTTGAGCAAAGGAAGAGCTGCTGCAGCACAGAGCTCCTAAATGAAGAGCAAGCCCTGTTTGGGAGGGTCCACCACAAAGTGGTGATGTGGTGATCCCCTGGAAATCACCCAGTTGGGAACACCGGACATTCCAGAGAGCATTCCTCCAGCACAGTGGTCCCGATGGTTCTTGCTCAAGCAGTCCACTGCCACCAGACCTCAGAAAACTGTGTCATAAACATTGCATCAGGAGCCAGCAGACTTCTTCTCTACAGGGCCAGATAGTAAATATTTTAGGCTTTGGGGCCACAGAGTCCTGTTGAAGCTATTCAACTCTGCCACTGTAGTCCAAAAGCAATCACATGCAATATTTCTGCAAATAGGTATGGCTGTGTTCCAACAAATCTTTATTTACAAAAACAGGCAGCAGGCCAAATTTAAGGCACCCATGTACTTTGCCCACCTCTCCACTAAAACACAACTTCCTTACACACACAGGCCATCTCCCATCACTTCTTCACACCCCTGGCACTCGGCACAGTGACTGCAATAGAGCAAGTTCTCAATAAATGCTAAACAAACGAAAGAATGAATGAATAAAAAATGAGCTGACTACCCTAAAGGAATATCTATTAAACATCTACCTTTTCCTATAGAGAAACTAATAAGAGTCACTGCAACTTCAGAGCACTTACCCCTGACTATTTAAACTGAATCTCTAGGCCCTTATTAACCTTCTGCCCATCAATCACATATACTCATTCCCGCCCTCTCCTTCATAGGAACAGGGAAGGATGCCCCCAAACAAAGAGGAAGATCTTCCCGGGGGAATGCTGTGGCCCTATCAATACAGAGGCCCAGGCCTGCAGGGAAACACAGAAGGGTAGGAGGGGAGGCAGGGGCGCCAGATACTCACTCACGCAGTCAGAGTATGAACGTGGGGAGGAAGGGGGAAAGGGATGGGGACAGACAGGGACTGTTTGCAGGGCTCTGGGCAGGCCTCAGAGCCACACCACCCCAGATGCTCAACAGAGCAACAGCATACACGTGGGCTCATGCGTCAAGACAAAGGCTGTTACTTCCCATCACGGCACAGAGAAGGTGATGTGTATCACTTCCTCCCCCACACTGTGGATAATGACATTGGAAATCTGAAGCATGAAACCGAAAAGAAAAAATACAAAAATCATCATCATCATCCGTCTCCTTCCTGAGTGTTTTGCTTCCCTTTCTTCTTCCTTCCTTCCCCACTTTGTGCCACCCCCTCTTCTTGAAGCAAGACTTCGTCTTCCTCCCAGCGGAATCGGGAGTCAGGGAGCCTCAAGCCCACAAAAACCACTAGTGTTTGGGGGCTGGGAGTGCCAGGCCAACAGTCAGGCTTGTCTCCCAAAATATGTTCACGGTCTCCTGTCCATGCCTCATGTGGTTTGAGAATGTTCACCTTTGCCAATGCACAGTGGTTTTCTTGTTGGAAACTGACCATCTGAGGTCTTTAAAAATAAAATGCTGGCTGGGCGCAGTGGCCCACGCCTGTAATCCCAGCACTTTGGGAGGCCAAGGTGGGTGGATCACTTGTGGTCAGGAGTTCAAGACCAGCCTGGCCAACATGGTGAAACTCCATCTCTACTAAAAATACAAAAATTAGCTGGACGTGGTGGCAGGCGCCTGTAAGCCCAGCTACTCGGGAGGCCAAGGCACAAGAATTTCTTGAACCCAGGAGGTGGAGGCTGCAGTGAGCCAAGATTGTGCCACTGCACTCCAGCCTGGGTGACGGAGTGGGACTCCACCCCAAAAATAAAATAAAATAAAATAAAATTCCAACTCCTCATCACATAAACTCTAAGGGTCCCAATACCCTAATTATGAGAGTGTGGAGTGCCAGTGTCTTGTAGCATTGCTATGCAGGAAGCAACACGTCAGAAGGCAGTGGGTGCCCCATAGCACCTGTGCCATGGACCCGGCAACCACGCTGTGAATAATGGTTAGAGAGGGACCCTCCCCCATGTCCTCTTCAGGCACCAGGCCACACTGGGCTTGTCAAATGGGGCATCTGGGGCAGGTAGCTCAAGGTCCTACCAAACCAACCCTGTTACACTGTTTCACCTCTTTGTTGAGTGCCCACCCAGAAGGCAGCCGTAGCCCTAAGACAGACAAAAGGCACTCCCTTGTTATTGCGTACCAGTGCAGAACAAGCAAACCTGCAAAGAATAGAACCTTGGAGGCCCTGGGGCTCCCCAACTCCCTAAACCCTTAAAAAGCAAATTTAAGAGAGGAGCTTCACCATAGACAACTGTCCCAAAACTTCCAAGGTCAGGCCTAGGAAGTCAGGCCTGAGTGATGCTGGGGACAGATCTGCTCTTGGTCCAAGCACTCTCTGGCTCTCTCCTTTATCCCTGGGAGGTCACCATCCCAGGGAGGTCATCTCAGGGTCTTTCATTTCTCCCAGCCTCCTAAAGAGGAAAAACCACAGCTCAGAGTGACAGCAATGATCTTTGCAGGAGCCTCCTCAGAGTCCATGAGCCTATTCCTTGCATATGGTCTTGTGGTGCTTTGGTTGTGGCCCAGCCCATCTCAGTGTGGTCCAAGACCCCTCACATTCCAATTCCATAAAAAATCTCCAAGAAAACATATCAGGCTTCCCTACCTCTCAGGCAGTAAGATGGAAAAAAAAAAAAAGATAGCAGCAATTATTAATTTCTCAATCCAGGATCTATAGAGTTGATAGTATAAAAGCTAGGATTTCCAAAGACCCAATTCAATGACTGCTCCCACCCCTGGACTTTCCCTCAATCATATTTACTCTAGAATAAACCTTTCCAGGGGCCCTCCTGAAATATCCCTTACTTCATGCTACAATTATTCCCCCTGCCCCCCGGCCCCGAGACAGAGTATTGCTCTGTCACCCAGGCTGCAGTGCAGTGGTGCAATCTTGGCTCACTGCAACCTCCGCCTCCTGGGTTCAAGCAATTCTCCTGCCTCAGCCTCCCGAGTAGCTGGGATTAAATGCGCCCACCACCACGCCCGGCTAATTTTTTGTATTTTTAATAGAGACAGGGTTTCACCATGTTGGCCAGGCTGGTCTCGAACTCCTGACCTCGTGATCCACCCACCTCAGCTTCCCAAAGTGCTGGGATTACAGGTGTGAGCCACCGCACCCAGCCATGCTACAATTTAAGTCCATTTCTTTCCATCCAGCTCTCTTTGGAAATGGAGAACAGCTGGTCACTATCATTCCTCCAGACTCAAAGGCCATCACTGGACAGCATCATTAACTTCCAACAGTGAGCCAGTTATTTGGAAAAAACATTATGCACCACTTGCTGCACAAAAGCAGACTTAGCCAAAACCTCCTTAATAAAATCATGTCTTTCGTAAGAAACCAGCTCCCTATGGGATGAAATAATAGATATTAAATTGCCTTTTCATGCCTAGAAGTAAGTTTCTTGATTGGTAAGACTGTCTTTCTCTTCTGCAGCTTCATGATCCTATTATTCCATATAAGTGCTTCTTCCTTGATAGAATATGCACTGATATAGACATTCCTAGTTGGTTCAAGACTTGCCAAAGAGACACAGCAGACCGACAGCAAATAAAATTAAAATGGTGATCCCCGATGTTTCAGCCACTCCAAATTCATCCAGATGTCTTTTGGGACAATGACTGCCTTCTCACTCCCATGAAAAGGATACTCAACTGCATGCTTAATTTTGCCACTGAATCATATCCTTAAGCAGGTGAACTAAAATCCAACTGAAACACTTCACAATTACAATGAAAAGATGTTTGCCAACCTCTGCTGCAACTTGTCCCTTTAAACATGCAGAAACAAGAAGCTCTTAATGAACCATCCGTTCCAACATCCTCATTTCTCAGCAGAGTCAACTGAGGCCCAGGAAGACCAATGAGCTTGCCCGAGGTCACTCTGCCAAATACTGGCAGCCCCTGACATCTTATCTGGGTTTCATCCTACCTCCGCCATTATCTAGCAATTTTCAATTCTAAATAAGGCATTTACTCTCCCCAGACTTGTTTCTTGTCTGTAAACAAAGGCAGCTGGACCAGACATCAGCTCAGAGGCATTGTGGTATAAGAGTGTAAATTCTACAGTCAGACTATGGGTTCAAATCCTGGATCTGAGGCCGGGCGCAGTGGCTCATGCCTATAATCTCAGCACTTTGGGAGGCCAAGGTGGGTGGATCACCTCAGGTAAAGAGTTTGAGACCAGCCTGGCCAACGTGGCGAAACTCCGTCTCTACTAAAAATACAAACATTAGCTAGGCGTGGTGGTGGGTGCCTGTAATCACAGCTACTAGGGAGGCTGAGGCAGGAGAATCACTTGAGCCCGGGAGGCAGAGGTTGCAGTCAGCTGACATCACGCCACTGTACTCTAGCCTGGGTGACAGAGTGAGACTCTATCTCAAAAAAATCCCGGATCTGCTCACCATGTGATACTGAATTTATTTAAACTCACTGTTCCTGTAAAGTGGGGAGGAATAATAGTAACTGGTACATACCTCAAAGAGTCATTCTTATAAAATTAAATTAGTTGATCTAGGTAGAGTGTTTGGCAGAACACCTTGTACACAGTAAGGACTCAATAAATATTAGGTATTCTAATCACCTAAAATCTTTTCCACCCTTTAAGTTATATTACTCTAGGATCCTGAGAGGGAATAATGACTTTTTTTAATGGTAACCACTCTCCTATTAAGTTCATGCCTCAGGCAAAAAAAAAAAAAAAAGTCAAGGCTAGACACAGGTGCTGATGAGAGAAAGACAATGATTACTAGAGACTTGGAGAGTAATTTAAGGAGTCAGGAGAAAAATAGGCAAATAAATTCCAAAATGAGACATTAAGAAAAAATGATTAACACTTCCAGGGCCCAGCTAATGAGAAAAAACAACTTGCGAAATATATTTTTGCTAAGCATATTTAAAATACACATGTCCTTTGTCCCTGGAATCTCTTACAGAAACACCTATTTTGGTGAACAATTATATATTGTATGAATATGTCACTGCAGCATTATATTACAGATGTATTGCAATGTACGCACAACATATACATAAATGTATACAAACCAACTGTAACAGCATGCTACAGTGCTGTGTAGACATCTGTGCAAGGTACAATGGGATGCCGGTCAACTATCTTATAGCCAGTTTTGTCTTTTTCGAGACATATATTCAAAGCATCTCAGAACTGGGCTGAGGGAGCAAAGCCTTTATGATACCACACAGGATGGCACATTTCACTGACCTGACACTCACTACGTGTTCATAATACAATTTCTCCAAGGATACAGACTCAGGATTGACAGTAGTGACCTAGGAGAAGTAAGGGGAAGAGACAAGGGGACTTTTTTTTTTTTTTTTTTTTTTTTACATCTGAATTTTTCCACATTCTACTCTCTGGCTGATACAACAAATTCTCTAGACCCGGGTTTCTCAGCCTTGGCATGACTGGCACTTGGGGCTGGAGAGTCCTTTGTAGTTGTGATGCCTCGTGCCCTGTGTGTTGCAGGATGTTAAGTAGCATCCCTGGCCTCTACCCACTAGATACCCACGTGGCAAATGTGCTAAATGCCACCTGGAGGGCAACATTGCCCTCGGTTAAGAGTTACTGCCCCAGCCAATGCGTTGGCCTTATTAAATGTAATTTACTCCATGATATAAGCACAAGCCACTGTGACTGCCCAGGCCACCTGGGCCATACTGCCTTTCCCTAGTTCAGGGAAACATGTATGAGAATCCACTTTGAGTTGTTAAAATCCCCTGGGTTTGAGTCCCAACCGTCTCCCATATGATGTTCTGACATTCCCTATGCATCTGGGGACCCACCAGGAGTTTCTTTGTGCAACTACCTCATATTCAAGAACAACGTTTGTTTTTGTTGTTTTGGGAGTGGGTTTCACTCCTATTGCCCAGGCTGGAGTGCAATGGCACGATCTTGGCTCACTGCAGCCTCTGCCTCCCAGGCTCGAGCAATTCTCCTGCCTTAGCCTCTCAACTAGCTGAGATTATAGGCGCATGCCACCATGCCTGGCTAATTTTTGGTTTTCTTTTGTTTTTTGACAGAGACAGGGTTTCTCCATGTTGTCCAGACTGGTCTCAAACTCCTGAGCTCAAGTGATCCGCCTGCCTCCGCCTCCCAAAGTGCTGGGATTATAGGCGTGAGATATCGCATCTGGCTCAAGGACAATTTTAGAAAAGTAAATCATTTCTTTCTGATAAATACACACACATAATCTTTAGAGTCTCTTTCTTTCTACTGACGACTTTAAAAGTCAGAAGTACAACTATCTGAGCTCCTCATTCGTGATAACACACTGGCCTTGTGATTTTTTTTTAAGGAAATTACATCTTAAATGTTCATGTTTTCATGCTCCCAAATTCATTCTTCATGTCCTGAAAACTTCTTACACTCTATCTGGTTTTGTTGGTTTGTTTCCTTTCTTGCTTTATTTTGGTTTTTGTCTTTTGCTATGTGAATCTTACAATAGCTTCTGATCTAAAAGAGTAACCTAGGGCGCAGTGGCTCAAGCCTGTAATCCCAGCACTTTGGGAGGCTGAGGTGGGTGGATCACGAGGTCAGGAGATCGAGACCATCCTGGCTAACATGGTGAAACCCCGTCTCTACTAAAAATACAAAAAATTAGCCGGGTGTGGCGGCGTGCACCTGTAGTCCCAGCTACTCGGGAGGCTGAGGCAGGAGAACGGCATGAACCCGGGAGGCGGAGGTTGTAGTGAGCCGAGACCACACCTTTGCAGTCCAGCCTAGGTGACAGAGCAAGACTGCGTCTCAGGGAAAAAAAAAAAAAAAGAACTTTGAAAAACTAGGTGCCCCATCACTCATTTGTAAGTTGACATTTAAAACATTTTTGTCTCCAGTTTAAATAGTTGCAGAAGATATCATTTTAGGCATGTAAATATGCAGATAGATAGATCAGATATAGATAGATAGGTAGGTAGGTAAGTAAGGAGGTAGGTAGGTAGCTAGGTAGATAGATTTGTTTAAATAAAACTGTTTCATTAGTCTTTTTTTTTGTTTTTTGTTTTTGGTTTTTTTTGAGACGGTCTCACTCTGTTGCCCAGGCTGGAGTGCAATGGCGCAATCTCGGCTCACTGCAACCTCCACCTTCCGGGTTCAAGCGATTCTCCTGTTTCAGCCTCCCAAGTAGCTAGGATTACAGGTGCCCGCCACCATGCCTGGCTAATTTTTGTTTTTTGTCTTTTTTTTAGTAGAGACGGGGTTTCGCCATGTTGGCCAGGCTGGTGTTCAGCTCCTGACCTCAGGTGATCCACTTGCCTCAGCCTCCCAAAGTGCTGGGATTAGCAGGTGTGAGCCACCACGCCCGGCCTATCTCATCAGTCTTTTAAGTGAATCCAGTAGGTCCTAAATAGAATAGAGATTTTATTCCCATCATTATCCACTTAAAAACAGAATACATAAACAAGCCTATGTTTCTTTGTTTGATGCACTTTTGTTTGCATGTTACATTTTACACACACACAAATGCACCATAAGCAAACTCTTTTTCAAAAGCCAGAAAATTTACATCATTGCTTTTTCTGCTTGACTTGTATTTCAATTCTATTTCACCACAGAATATATCCTAAAGCAACTTATATTTATACTAGAAAATCTATTGATTTTGTTTGTTTGTTTTTGATGGAGTCTCACTCTATTGCCCAGGCTGGAGTGCAAGGGTGCATGCAATCTTGGCTCACTGCAACCTCTGCCTCCCCGGTTCAAGCAATTCTCCTGCCTCGGCTTCCCAAGTAGCTGGGATTAGAGGCATGTGACACCATGCCCAGCTAACTTTGTATTTTTAGCAGAGACGGGGTTTCATCATGTTGGTCACGCTGGTCTCAAACTTCTGACCTTAGGTGATCCACCCACCTCGGCCTCCCAAAGTGCTGGGATTACAGGCATAAGCCACCGCACCCAGCCATATTATTGATTTCTTTATCACGCTTCCCTGCCATAAAAATATCTGCATACATTTTAGATTAAAACCCTCAGTAAAATCAGCATAGAAGAGACATACCTTAAGGTAATAAAAGTCATCCAGGACAAACCCACAACCAACATTATACTGAAAGGGGAAAAGTTGAAAGCATTCCCCCTGAGAAATGGAACAAGACAAGGATACCCACTTTCACCACTTCTATTCAACATAGTACTAGAAGTCCCAGCCACAGCAATCAGACAAGAGAAAGAAAGAAAGGGCATCCAAATCAGTAAAGAGGAAGTCAAACATCGCTGTTTGCCGACGATATGATCGTATACCTAGAAAACCCTGAAGACTCATCCAAAAACCTCCTAGAACTGATACATAAATTCAGCAAAGTTTCAGGATACAAGATTAATGTATACATATCAGTAGCTCTGCTATACACCAACAGCAATAAAGCTGAGAATCAAAGCAAAAACTCAACCCCTTTTACAATAGCTGCAAAATAATAATAATAATAATACTTAGGAATACGCCTAACCAAGGAGGTGAAAGACCTCTACGAGGACTGCTGAAAGAAGTCATAAATGACACAAACACATGGAAACACCTCCCATGCACACAGATGGGTAGAATCAATATGGTAAAAATGACCACACTGCCAAAAGCAATCTACAAATTCAACGCAATTCCCATCAAAACACCACCATCATTCTTCACAGAACTAGAAAAAATAATCCTAAAATTCATATGGAACCAAAAAAGAGCCCACACAGCCAAAGCAAGACTAAGCAAACAGAACAAATCTGGAGGCATCACACTACCCAACTTGAAACTATACTTTAAGACTACAGTCACCAAAACAGCATGGTACTGGTATAAAAATAGACATGTAGACCAATGGAATAGAATAGAGAACCCAGAAATAAAGGTAAATACTTACAGCCAACTGATCTTCTACAAAGCAAACAAAAACAAAGTGGAGAAAGGACGTCCTATTCAACAGATGGTGCTGGGATCATTGGAAAGCCACATACAGAAGAACAAAACTGGATCCTCATCTCTCACCTTATACAAAAATCAACTTAAGATGGATCAAAGACGTACATGTAAGACCTGAAACCATAAAAATTCTAGAAGATAACACTGGAAAAACCCTTCTAGACATTGACTTAGGCAAAGATTTCATGACCAAGAACCCAAAAGCAAATGCAACAAAAACAACGATAAACAGATAAGACTTTTAAACTAAAAAGCTTCTGTAGGTCAGGCACAGTGGCTCACACCTGTGGTCCCAGCACTCTGGGAGGCTGAGACAGGCAGATAATTTGAGGTCCAGCGTTTAAGACCAGCCTGGCCAACATGGTGAAACTCCGTCTCTACTGAAAATACAAAAAACAGCCAGGCATGGTGGTGGGCGCCTGTAGTCCCCGCTACTTGGGAGGCTGAGGCAGGAGAATCGCTTGAACCCTGGTGACAGAGGATGCAGTGAGCTGAGACCGCACCACCACACTCCAGCCTGGGCGACAGAGTGAGGCTCCATGTCAAAAAACAATAAAATAAATAAATA